>NW_027514453.1:0-600000 GCF_048772815.1 Callospermophilus lateralis | reverse complement strand
CACCAAAGAAGTGAGGTAGGTCAATTCCAACAGGAAGGGAATGAGGTCACTGCCTTGGCAACCACTTTGTCCTAACACTTGTTTCCAAGGGTCCCTTGAGATGGAGGCTGCCCCTACTTCCTGTGACACTTTCAGAAGTTAGAATGGTATATCAACCGTAGACACCAAGGAGAAGCTCTCCACACAGGTTTGGTTTGGTCCATCTTCTTTATATCAGTAGGAGAGAGGCTGATTCAGACACATCACTTCATCCTGAACAGGTGGTTTGGCATGGAAGGTGACTTTTGCTCTCTCAGGTCCTTCATAGCTGCTACATCTTCTCTAGGGATCATTTCTCATCAAACTTTGAGGTTCTCAGCAGGTGAAAGATCCCCTACATTCCTGTATTGTAAGACCAACTCTGTCCCTGCTCTTTTGTGAAGTTAGATTGAGGGAACAGTGTATGGTTAGGGTTAATAACATATTCTATTTGGGTTAGGAAACATTCTGCGGGATGAATAATGGTATTGGGAACCTGCGATATTCACAAGAATATATAGGTGAAATATAAGTATGAAACCTGAAATCTAGGTACGATTTGAAGCCCTGAAGGGCAATGGGCCCTTTAGTGAGATACTTTGCTTTGAATTATGTTCTGAACAGATATCTCAGATAAATCGATGTGCAATGGCAAAGGACCTTGTACCTTGGATGATTAAATGTCCTAGAGAACATCCAGTCAAAAAGGAATAGTCGGCAGGATTAGGAAGGTTGTCAGTAGGTTTAGAAAAAAGAGTGAATATAGGATTTGAACGAAAGTTTCATTAGCAATAGGGTTTTGGGTAGAGAGTGAACATAAATATGAGCACATATGAAGAGTCAGTCACAATGATGAACTGGGGAAAATATGTAGGAAAGCAGATATCAATAGAGACATTAGGAAATCAGGCAAAGTATAATGTAATATTGTTAGACATTTTCAACATGGTTGAGGTTGAATATATAATCTTAGGAAGAAAGAAATATGTTGCCTCCAATAGGATTGACATTTGAGAGCATTAGGCAACCTGGACATGGTTGCTTTTAGTAATCAATGCTCACTTTCCATTTTGCTTTGGTGAAAGGTTAATAGGCACTTGTCACTTCCTGTTTTTCTGTATGCTTAACAAACCACTGTTGAAATCTTGAGAACTGTTTGCTAATTTTGTTCCCAGGATGTGCTGTCCCCAACTGCCAAACTGCAGAATATACTCCTTCACCCGGGTGCATGCAAACCGCACACTCGCCCTGACCCATCAATAAATTTCCCATTCTGCCCTCTCCAAGAAAAGTATATAAGCTCTGTTAAAGCTGTTCTCAGGGCTCTCTGCTCTATTCAAGTGAGCTCTGAGCCCCAGCATGCTGGACCCCCAATAACCTCTTTGCTGTGGCCGAGTGAAAATGCTATACTGTTCTGTACTTAAAAGATGCTTTCTTTTGCTTGCCTCTGCATAAAGATAGTCAGTTGCTGTTTGCTTTCGAGTAGGTAGACCCAGAAACCGGAACGTCTTGTCAACTAACTTGGACTCGACTTCCACAGGGGTTCAAAAACTCCCCCACTCTCTTTGATGAAGCCCTTCACAGACATCTCTACAACTTCAGAACTACGCACCCCGAAGTCATTCTGCTTCAATATGTGGATGTCCAGCTACTGGCAGCCAACACCAAAGAAAACTGTGAGTCTGAGACCCAAGCACTATTATCTGAGCTTGCTCAACTTGGGTAGAGAGCTTTGGACAAAAAGGCCCAAATTTGCAAGCAAGAAGTAATCTTCCTGGGGTATTTCCTTAGGCGCGGTAAATGATGGCTCACTGAGCCCAGAAAACAAACCGTTGTGCAGATACCACCCCCATTTAACAGGAGACAACATAGAGAGTTTCTTGGGACTGCTGGCTTTAGCAGGTTATGGACCTGGGTTTGTGTTCTTAGCTGCTCCTTTATACCCGCTGTTAAATGAGAATGCCCAATTCCAATGGACCCTTGAGCACCAGCAAGCTTTTGATAACATCTAAGAACACTGACACTGAACTCCTCAACTTCACTGAGCCCAGCCTGCAATTTCAGAAAGCCCTACACTACATTAAAAATGTACATCAACTCAATCAACTTGGTTCAAAAAAACTGCCGGCATTACTGTAGGATCAAGAACAGAGTTTTAGACTAATTCACTCACAGTGAAAGGAAATAATTGAATGGGTAACAAAAGCCTGTCAGTTCTGTCAATTGGTTAATGCTTACCCTTCCAAGCTTCCTGCAGGAAAGCACCTATGAGGAACCAGACCAGGACAATTCTGGGAAGTGGACGTTACTGAAATTAAGCCAGCAAGGTATGGACTTAAATATCTCCTAGTCTTTGTAGATACATTTTCAGGATGGATTGAAGCCTTTCCCACCAAAAAAAAAAAGAAAAAGAAAAGAAAACCGGCACAAATTGTGGTCAAGAAGATCCTGAAAGATATTTATCAAAGACACGTCCTGCCTAATTTAATATGGTCTGATAATTGAACAGCCTTCATGGGCCAGGTAAATCAGGGGTTAGCCAGGACCCTGGGGATTAATTGGAAGTTACATTGTGCTTATAGACCCCAGAGCTCAGGACACTTAAAAAAATAAATAGAACCATTAAAGAGACCTTAACAAAATTAAGCTTAGAGACCGGCATAAAAGATTAGACTATGATTCTGCCTTATGCACTGTTTCATGCAAGAAATACTCCCTTTCTTTCTTTGTGTAACCTCACCCCCTATGAAATTCTCTATGGGGCCCTTCCTACACTAAGAGACCCAACCTCGACTCTAAGACCTAAGGATCCCTTCCACACACCCTTGCTTGACATACTTAAATCTCTTGTAAGAACTCAGCTATACCTGTGGAAACAGCTGGCCACTGCCTTCCAACCTGGGGACGAGGGGAATCCACATTGATATCAAGAAAGAGACTTCCTCTACATAAGATGACATCAGGTGTCATCCCTGGAACCCCGCTGGAAAGGACCATTCCAGGTGCTACTTATAACACCTACAGCAGTAAAAGTAGAGGGAATCACTTCCTGGATCCATGCCTCTCATCTCAAGCCTGTGCCATGTCCAGACTCTGGCTGAAAACTGGAAAAGACTGTTAACCCTTTCAAATTGCATATTCGCCACGTGGGTAAGGCTATAGACTCTCTCCTTGGCCACCCGTAGTCCTAACGCTCATCAGTCGCTTCAGCAGCGATGGCTGATCACAAATACTACTAGACAAGAAGTATGGTCTATCTTGCATACAGCCCCCTTAGGGACCTGGTGGCCATCTCTCCACCCAGACATTTGTCAGCTGGCTATAGGTCTTTCCTATTAGGATATCCCTGATGAAGAGGATCTCACTAAAATTCCATTAAATCCTTTCCGTACCATAGATAATGGAAACAAACATTATGGTTGTAGGGACAGGCAAGCCAGATGCAGGTTGGCTAGCCTATATTAGTATGTTTGCCCGGCAGACTATCAAAGCCACAAACCGCCACGGCTGTGTGGGGGAAAGCCGACTTCTTCTGTAAGTCATGGGGATTTGAGCATACAGGGGCTGCCTGGTGGAACCCAAAATCCTCATCAAATTCAGTACACAGCATTGGCCATATTACCACTTAGAAAACCCAAACTGATGGCCAACAGAGGAGTCTCTAGATCCTCAAATTCTGTGTGACCTTTTTAACTTCTGCAAGTGCTCAAAAGGGTGAAAGGAAATTCCCCTATGTGAAGGCCTTTTTCCTCTTTCGCTCACATCTTGAACTATGCTTCTCCAATAGTTCCTCAAACTCAGCCTTCTGCTCCAGACTCTCTGCTGTCAGTCCCACCTCAGCAAACCTGATTTCTCTTCTCCAATTACTAGATCAAAAACCGAAACCTCCGCCGGTTCTCAGAGCATTGCCCTCTTGCTGAGGTAGCAGGTACTGAGGTACCCATCCATCCACTCACTTCTCTCTTTTCTTGTCAGTGCCCACACCGGGTCCCACCAGGTCCTCTTACCACTTAACCCAAAGCTCAAACCAGCTTAGGAGAGCCCTCAGACACCTATCGAAGATGTAAT
Source organism: Callospermophilus lateralis (assembly GCF_048772815.1). Lineage (NCBI taxonomy): Eukaryota > Metazoa > Chordata > Mammalia > Rodentia > Sciuridae > Callospermophilus > Callospermophilus lateralis. The sequence continues at coordinate 595,914 of NW_027514453.1, read as the reverse complement.
GAAAATGGCCTTTAAAGTTGCTTTGTCATCACTGAAAACAGGTTACTAAGAATTTAAAGTCCCTCACAGGCTTTTTGGGATACTCACTCCCGTCTTCCTTTCTGCTCTACCGATTCTACTGCTCAATTTATGTTGCTAGGAAAATCCCAAACCCCTTTCCCATTATTCCTTTACATCTCTCCTTCCTTATTCTCAGATCCACGGAGCTGCTCTCACCCCCCGCCTTCCCCGTCTTCCCCCTCTGTACCAGGCCCACAGAAAAATCTTCACTGAACTTCTCCAGAAGTCTTCACCATGGCTGACTTTAGGACTTTCAGCAAAAGAGTCTCTATAAATGAGTTCAGTGTAGATTAACTTCCTCTTTTTCTGTTGCCCTTTTCTACTTGGCTACTGGCTGGAAAAATCAGCACTCCTAAGCTAGACACCCCCTTAATAGTTTTTCACAGAATATGTTAACAAGGCCTCTGGCCTTGAGCTGGGGCTTCACAGAGATGGCTACATTTCTAAGATAAAAATTTCCAAACTGGGCTCCATGGTAACAGTTGGCAGGGGGATAAAAGAAAAGGAAAAAAAAAAGCTCTCTGCCTCCCAGGTGTCCTTGAAAAGTTAACTTGCCCACAATAAAGGAAAAAACAGAAAAAAAAAAAAGCTTCTTTTAGTGAATTTCTGCAGACTGTGAACTTCTGAGTCCCTTCTCTTTCATGTTGGGTACAAAATTCTGAAACTACCTAAACTTGGGGTTCAGGATGTTAATTGATTACAACAGAAGCAATGCCCTCTGAATCCGGTTGCAACCAAATAGGACTGTTTCCCTGTCTTTGGTGCTATCTTAAGTGCCGTGCCTTGTCCGTCCCTACAACAGTATAATTCTATATACTTAAACATTGTTCATGTTTTCATGAAATGGTCAACAGATGTGATTAATTGTGTAATGGTGAAGATGTCTCCCAGATTGCTCTATAATGACCCAGGTTCATTTGAAGTTCAAACACGGGGGCATACAACCCGGTTCCACTGGGAACATATATCCCTCACTTTAGCCATCATATTAGGAATTGGAGTTGCGGCAGTGGTAGTCACAGGAACCACTGCCCTGCTCCATGGTACACAACAAATGACCCAAATAGAAGCAGCAAGAGACCAAAACTTAAAGATAATAGAAACCTCCATCACAGCTTTGCAGGAATCTTTTACATGTCTCTCTGAAGTTGTTTTACACTCCAGTTGAGAGTTGGACCTCCTCTTCATGAGAGAAGGGGGCCTTTGTGCTGCATTGATGTAAGAATGTTGTTTTGATGCCGACCATACTGAGGTTGTAAAAAAAACCTTTGAGTAAAATAAAAGGATGCCTTGAAAAGCGTCAACGAGAGAGAGAGGCCCATAAAGGGTGGTTTGAGTCTTGGTTCACACAGTCCCCCTGCTTATCTACGCTTTTATCAACCCTGGCGTGTCCAATAATAATCCTCATATTATTGCTAACTATAAAACCCTGTTTGCTCAACCATGTAATTTCTTTTCTCCAAGCTCAAATTGGATAAGTTAAACTTATGGTAATACCCCACTAGCAGACATAGAATGTGACACGTCCCAATAATCACTTTTATGATTAAAAGTAGCAAGAAGAAGAAGTGGGGAATGAAAGGTTAATAAAAAAGGTACTTGTAACTTCCTGTTTTTCTGTATGCTTAACAAAACACTGTTGAAATATTGAGAACTGTTTGTAATCTTGTTCCCAGATTGTGCTGTCCCCAACTGCCAAATTGCAGAATGTATTCCCTCACCCAGTTTCACACTAACCACCCACTCGCTCTGACCCATCAATAAATTTCAATCCCTGCCCTCTCCAAGGAAAGTATATAAGCTCTGCTTAAGCTGTTCTCAGGGCTCTCTGCTCTATTCATGTGAGCTCTGAGCCCCAGCTTGCTGGACCCCCAATTAACCCCTTGCTGTTGCATGAGACACTATCTTGGTGATCTCTTCCACCGACGCTTGCAGGAACATTACTTGGATGTTTGAATGTAGAAGAGAAAATCCAGTCATAAACGGATAGTCGGTAAGATTAAGAAGATAGTCGGTAGGTTTAGGAAGAAGAGTGAGTATAGGATTTGGAAAACAATATCTTTAGCAATAGGGGTTCGGTTAGAGAGTGAATGTAAATGTCAGCACATGTGAACAGTCACAATAATGAAGTGGGAAAAATATGTAGGAAAGCAGATATCAATAAAGACATTACGAAATCAGGCAAAGTATAAAGTGCGTGATACGATTAGACATTTTCAACAGAATTGAGTTAGAATATATAATCTTAAGAAGAAACAAATATGTAGTCACCAATAGGATTGTCATTTGAGAGCATTAGGCAACTTTGACATGGATGTTTTTTGTAATCTATGCTCACTTTCCATTTAGGCTTTGGTACAATCAAAAGTGTGACCTTTACATTTGTCTCCAGAATACTACTGTGATAAAATGTATATGTAGATGTGGTGACATGAGTGTTTCTTCCACCATTTCTGGGAGCAATATTTTGAAGACATATAAATGGGTATTGGGGGTACAAAGAGGTGTACACTGTGTCATTGAATATACAGATAATGCATGAATAGACCATAAGTGAATAAATAATATAACTGGTTCCACATTAAATAACGGATTGAATAGATATCTGAAAATATATAAGAAATCTTATATTGATATACAATCATTCATTCCAACCAATGATACATCTAATATTAATATTAGGGTTACGGTTTATCATGAAGATATGTTAGTTTTGCTACAAAAGTGATTATGGAAATCGAAAATAATGTGTTTGGAAAGAGTCAGTCATAATGCTGGCAATATGTAAACAAGGCCTCTGGCCTTGAGCTGGGGCTTCACAGAGATGGCTACATTTCTAAGATAAAGAAGTTACCAACTGGGCTCCATGGTAACATCTGGCTGAGAGAAAAAAAAAAAGAGAAGAAAACAGCTCTGCCCCATTCCCGGTATCCTTAAAATGTTAACTTGCCCAGAACAGAGAAAAAAAAAAAAAAAACAGAAACAAAAACTGCTTTTTATAAACTTCTGCAGATTGTGAACTTCTGAGCCCCTCCCATCCATGTTGGGTACAAAATTCTGAAACAATTTAAACTTGGGGTGCAGGGGATTAAATGATTACAACAGAAGCAATGCCCTCTAAATCCGGTTGCAACCAAATAGGACTGTTTCCGTGTCTTCGGTGCTATCTTAGTTGCCTTACCTTGCCTTGTCCATCCCTTTTCTCATGAAAAGACCAGTCGAGAAACATGGAGGAATGCATGTGCTCTGAAGCAGAAAATGATTGATAGTGAAACAAATGCCTATTAATTTTCTAACTTGTGGATGAAATATATATCCTATGATGTGCATCAATTGAAGAAATAGTAATCTACCAGTGTTGAATAAAAATGAACGTCAAAATACACATTATGTCCGATTGGAATCTACTTGCATTGATGTTAAACTGGGTCAGGTACTGTAGAAATATTAGGATTTGTGTGCACCATTCACTCAAGTTACTTTTCAGTATAGGAAAGAAATATGTTTTTATGGTTAATGAATATTTCTAAGAATAATCTTTGGAAAGTTGATTATAAATTTACGTATATGAATATGAATGAATTTCGTGAGTGTAAAATAAGACACATATTTCATATTTTGAAAAATCTGGAGAGTGTATATATATATATATATATATATATATATATATATATGTGTGTGTGTGTGTGTGTGTGTGTGTGTGTGTGTGTGTGTGACTAAAGTCACGGTGGCCTGGACACCCTTCTTGTGAACCAGGAGTGATCAAATAAGTCTTCCATTAATACTTTTCCACTTCTCCAATTTGAGGCCTTCTGACTTTGGCGTTTAGATTCTTTATGTGAAATGGAGTCAAGAAAAAACCGAAGCACTTATGGATTTGCCTCTGCATGGTTTTGAAGAATTCATTTGACCCAAAGGATCCCTATTCCCCTTGATGGAGGTCAGGAACTTTACAGAGAAAGGCGAGAGACTTCATCTACAATGACTGCGAATTTTTGCCATTTTGATTTTGTATGCACACATGGGATCTTTCTTTACATCCATCAGGTGTTGGTAATCTAAGCCACAGCCTCACACAGGGCCAAGAGACTGATTCAGACACATCCCTTTCCAAAGCAGTTAAGCAAAGAGCCACAGGCGATGCCCACTCATTTCCATTTGAAAACTGGTTTCTTCAGGCTTCAGAAAGGGGTGGCGTGAGGCAAAGCCCTTCCTGACATTCAGGGCAAAAGAAGAATAGGTAAGCAAAAGGCCCATAGCGGGGTTCCTCCACTGAGACTTTACTGGTCACACTGATATCTGAGTTTTCTGAGATGCTTGCCATTCCCTTCAGCTATCCAGTACATGGCCATATCACAGAGCTTGGAGGTGGTAAATATCTTGGACACAAAACCATGAGCCTATTCTTGAGTGTAGCCAGAATTCAGGAAGAAAATGGGAACTTAGGAAGTTTGTAGGTGTTGCCCTTCGATAATGCAAGCCACAATCCATTCATAAATTGGGCAGGATTGATGCTGGGAAGCTTTCTACTAGACAGGACACATCCATTGATGCATTCTCTTTTCTAATGTGTACAAAAACAGACACTTTGGGATACACAGACATAGAAACACTTGCCTTGTCAAACGACTTACTAGAAACAGTTCACTCCAAACCAAACAAACCGCCTTTCTTACCTTTTCTCAGAACATGAGATAAAACCACAATCACACAACAAAAACCTCAAAGGCAACGCCTTCCTCCAAGTAGGTCTGTGACTATTCGGAGTGTACTCTCACTGGTGAGCCTTACTATGTACCTCCAAAATGGCCTGTCCTGTCTCAGATCTGGTCTCTTTGGCCAACTCTGTGAAATTGTCAGGAGCCCGTGGTGAGCCACTACTTGCTTTCTCTGGAAAGGCCAGTCTTCAAAGCTTTCCTGGCATTTGGCCATCTTCACATCAATAGATACCAAGAAAGACTGACTCTGTCCTTACAAAATCCAAACAAATGAGCCCACTGGGACTGGGACTAGGACTGGCTCTGGGTGCCTGGAATCCTGGATCACAAGTTCAGAGAGTTCCATCACCAAGGAATAGAGATGAGGTCACTTCCTTCAGGAACTGAATAAGGTCACTGCCTTTGCAACCACTTTTTCCTAACAGTTGCTTCCAAGGGTCCCATGAGATAGATGCTGCCCCTATTTCCCGTGACCCTCTCACCAGTTAGAATACTATATCACCCATAGGCACCCGTGAACAGCTCTGCACACAGGCCTGGATTGGTCCATCTTCTGTACATTAGGAACAGAGACACTCAGTCAGACACAACCCCTCTCCAGACAGGGTTGTTTTCCATGGAAGATGACTTTTGCTCTCTCAGGTCCTTAATAGCTGCCTACATCTTCTCCAGGGATTATTTCTGCATGGACCTTTGAGGTTTTCAGCAGGTGGTATATCCCCTACATTCCTATATTGTAAGACCAACACTTTCTCTGCTCTTTTATAAAGTTAGAATGAGGGAATAGTATATGGTTTGGGTTAATTACATGTTCGATTTGGGTTAGGAATCATTTTGCTGGATGAATAATGGTATTGGAAATCTGTGATATTTATAAAAATATAGAGGTGAAATATATGTATGAAAACAGAAATCTAAGTAATATTTGAAGCCCAGAAACGGATTGGGCCCTTGATTGTGAGACTTAGCTTTGAATTATGTCCTGCACAGATGTCTCAGATAAATCAATACACAATGGCATCGGACCTTGTACCTTGAATGATTGAATGTCGAAGAGAACATCCATTCAAAAAAGGATAGTCAGTAGGATTTGGGAGATAGTTGGTAGATTCAGAAAGAAGAGTGAGTATAGGATTTGGACCAAAAGTTATTTAGCAATTGGGTTTCAGGTAGAGAGTGAATGTAAATGTCAGCACAAATGAACAGTCAAAATGATGAACTGGGAATTTATGAAGGAAAGCCGATATCAATAGAGACATTAGGATATCAGGCAAAGTAAAGTGAGTGATAGGATTAGAGATTTTCAACAGGGTTGAGTTTGAATATATAATCTTAGAAAGAAACAAATATATAGTCAACAATTGGATTGACATTTGAGAGAATTAGGCAACCTGGACATGGATGTTTTTAGAAATCCATGCTCACTTTAAATTTAGGCTTTGGTACAATCATAAGTGTGACCTTTGCTTTATTTTCCAGAATATTACTGTGATAAAATGTATATGTAGATCAGGTGACATGAGTATTTCTTCCACCATTTCTGGGAACAATATTTTGAAGACGTATAAATGAGTATTGGGGGTAGAAAGTGGTGTAGTATCTGTCTAAGAATATAGAGATAATGCAAGAATAGACCATACTGTGAATAAATAATATAATTGGTCCGCTTTAAATAATGGATTGAGTTGATATCTGAAAATATACAGAAAATCTAATGTTGATATAAAATCATTCATTCCAACCAGTTATACTTCTAATGGTAATATTAAGGTGATATTTCATCATGAAGAGTGTGTGAGTTATGCTTCAAAAGTGATTATGGAAATCGAAAATAATGTGTTTAGAAAGAAGTCTTGTTAAAAAACATGGAGGAATACATGTGTTCTGAAGAATGAAGTTATTGAAAGTGAAACAAATGCCAATAAATTTGCTAACTTGTGTATGAAATATATATCTTATGATGTGCATAAACTGAAGAAATAGTAATGTACAAGTGTTGACTAAAAATGAACATCAAAATACACATCACGTTCCATAATTATCTACTTGCATTGGTGTTAAACTGGGTCAGTTACTGTAGAAATATTAGGATTCGTATGCACCATTCACAGAAGTTAGTTTTTATTTCTTGGAAACAAATATGTATTTCAGGTGGATGAATATTTCTGAGAATAATCTTTTGAATATTTGATTATAAATCCACATACATGAATACGAATAAATTTAGGGAGTGTACATTGAGACCCATATATTTCATATTATGAAAAACTTGGAGAGTGTACACACACACACACACACACACACACACACAGACATTAAAAAGTAGCAATATATATGGAAATCGAAATTCATCATGAAATGTATATCATCCACTGATCCCAAAATATTCATTATACTGAACATGATTTTATTTATCATGTTGTTCATCTACGAAGCTCACCCATAGGTTGAATTTTCACTTCCAACTGTGTTTAGGTGGAGTGATCTCTTCTCCCAATTTGTATCTGCAAAGTCAGCCACCTCACAAGAATGTACATGTGATAACAGGTATGATTCAATATGTGCATATGAAATAACATGTGCTGAATTGGCTACAGAGAAAGGCAGAGAGGAATTCATCTATTTGTTAACTTTAAAAACACATGGAGAACTATTTCAACAAAATATTGACTAGATTTATAAGTCCTACCCTGTATAATGCAAAAGGCAAGTCCAGCAATACACTATGTCTCGTCTAAACTGCTTGTATTTCTATTCGGTTTGGGTTATTTTTCTCCATCATATTAGAATTAGTAGTCAGAGTCTAGTAGGGTATGCATTAGTGTCAGGCATTCAGCATTTTGAATTGAAAATAGGAAAATGAATCCAATGTGTATGTAAATATGTGCTTCACAAAAATCTTCCCACTCTAATCCAGAACAATGCCTTGACTTTACCTTCACTCCAAGTAAAATACAATTAGAGTGGACGAGTTAGAAAATCTGTGAATACATATCTGGAATGTAATATGCTCAAGAGTTCACAACCTTGAAGGTGGTAGAGGAGTTTCCAAAAGTAAGGGACAGGTAAATACTCCACAAAAATGGAGCTCTTCTGGACTAAAGACTTCTGGTGAAACTGCCTCTGAGTTTGGGCACTTGAAATATTTGTTGTTGTCAGGAGTTTTAGCTTTTTTTGTAGAGAGACCATCAAAGCTAGGTATGTATCTAAGTGACCTGGAGGACATGGTTTCTTATTTTCTAATGAACATGAGGCAGCAGTGCTGAATTCTCTCTTTGTAGGTAAACTGTGGCCACTGCGGGCAAACTCTTTCCGTGTGGACTGTAAAGCCATCTGGCCATCCTCCACTTGTCGATGTGTTTCTTGCTGCTGCAATGTGAGTTTGGTATTTGCTTCACAAAATACAAGGAGTTAAACTGGGACACAGTGCTAAAGGGAGTTCTGTCACGTGTGGTGTGTCAGGTTCTGCATGATAATGAACCAACCAGGCTTCAATCCCACATAGCTTGCATCCTTAACCATAGCAATCTGATTCTGAACATTGCCCTGAAAACTCTCCACATAACAAGATGCCTTTACATAGAAGGGTCTGCTGGGTGCACCATGTCAGTCACAAGCCATTTGGAAGCCAATGGCAGATCCACATTGCCCCACCACAGATATTTTATCACACAACTGCACACGACTTTTCTAGGCCCATTTCACATCAGGCTCCAACTTACTGGCATCTCTGTTCTACACCATTTTCATGGTCATGGGAATTTCAAAAATTTCATGGTATTTATCTAGCCATTTTACAAGAATGATGTTGGAGGCACTGTGTGTTTAACTTCATTCAGGAACAATTAAATGGTGAGGAAGCTCATTTCAATGAAAGCTCTGGAGCAATCTCACAGACAAGGCTTCCAAAGAGTGGCCAAAATTTCACAGGAAGCCAGACCTATTGCTGTCTACAATGTGAGGTACATGTGTGTTTTGACTCTCAACTATGGCTGCCATGTCTTTCAGAATATAACCATGGGATATCCTGGATTAGATTCCCAGTGCTCTGTGGAAAGCAAACCTGGGCCTAGATCTCGGTTTCCAAGGGCGACTCTCATGCGTGACCAACTAAAATCCCAACATATTTCATGATAACACTTCTCTAAGTCAGCTCTAGAACTCAGTCTCTAAGGGGAATCACACCAGAGTTCAGCCCAGGTATACCTAGTCATATCTTCCAACTACCACACAAATGACCACAATTAAAACCAAAACACTCCCACATGGTCCTCATTTTCTTCCATATATACACTCTCATACTACGCTCTGTCTGGAGGTTTCCATGAGTGGCGAAGTCCAAGACAGTGTCCAAAATAAGCTTTCTTGCCCTTCATTGCCTAAAGTCATGGTGGCCTGGACACCCTTCCTGTGAACCAGGTGTGATCAAATAGGCCTGCCCTTAATACACCTCTGCTTCTCCAATTTGAGGCCTACTGACTGTCAGGTATAGATATTTTTATGTGAATTGGAGTCATGAGAAAACCCAAGAACCTATGTGCTAGACTCTCCAGGGCTTTGAAGAACTCATTTGACACAAAGGATGCGTATTCTCACTTGATGGAGTTCAGTAGACTTACAAAGGAAGGCAAGAGACTTCATCCACAGGGACTGCTCTTTTGGCCATTTTGGGTATGGATTCACACACGGAATGATCCATCAGGTGATGAGAATCTAAGCCACAACCTCACACAGGTCCAAGAGGCTGATTCAGACACATTATCAGGATCAATCACTTGATTTTTTCCTCTGTCTAACTAGCTAGAGAGACCTTCTCTTTTAATTGAATTTTTATCTCTGTCTGACTAGCTCGAGAGACCTTCTCTTTTACTTGAATATTTCTACTATAACTATAATACAACCCAAGAAGATAAAATTATTACTCCATATACTATGAATCAAATTGATGATTTAGATAATTAGTTAAATTCTTGGGCAATAATCATGTGCAAATCTAATGTTTCATTTGATAACCACTTACCATCTAATCCTTTATTGTCTTTTTGGTCATCACATCATGTAATTTTTCCAAAAATGACAAGAAAAACACCTATTATAAATGCTACAAATATATTCACTGATGGGTCAAATAATGGTACAGCAGTAATATTTACACCTGATCAAACTTTTACATTTTTAGTACCCAAACAATTAGCTCAAAATGTAGAGCTTAATGCAGTATTACAAGCTTTTGTGATGCTTAAAGCATCTGTAATTAATTTATTTTCCGATAATCAGTATATAGTTAGTGCTATAGTATCACTTGAAGATGGTAGAAGGATTTCCCCTTCCTCTACTATTTTCTCTTTGCTTTCGACTATACAAAGTCTAATCTGGGACAGGAAAGATCCGTTTTTTATAGGATATTTCAGGACACATACAGGATTGCCTGGAGCCCTTAGTTTGGGCAATTATTTAGCAGATAAAACAACACATGACATTCATACATATTTTCTATACACTAGAAGAAGCTACAAATTTTCATAAAAAGTTTCATGTCAATGCTAATACTTTACAAAAGCGTTTCAAAGTAACTAAGGAACAAGCTAGACAAATAATAAAACAATGTCAAAATTGTGTGACCTTTTTACCACAAGTTAATCTTGGAGTCAATCCTAGAGGATTGATACCTAACCATATTTGGCAGATGAACGTCAGAAACTTGCCAGAATTTGGAAAATTAAAATATTTGCATGTTACAGTTGATACTTCTTCTGGATTTTTGATGGGCTCCATTCTTGCTGGAGAAAAAAACTAAAGATGTTATAGCTCATTGCTTACAAAATTTTGCCACTGTGGGCGTTCCAAAAGAGTTAAAAACAGATAATGCCCCTGCTTATACTTCTACTTCTTTTAAACAATTTTGCTCATCATTTGGCATTACTCATATAACAGGAATCCCATACAATCCACAGGGAGAAGGCATAGTTGAAAGAGCACATGAAACTATTAAAACGTACATATTAAAGCAAAAAGAACAAATTGGGAAGGGGTATATATTCCCCAAAGGTAAACTTAAAATAACCCTTTTACTCTAAACTTTTTAAATTTGGGTTCATCAGGGCTTAGTGCTGCAGAAAGGCATATATGTCCAAAAAATGTACATAAGCCCAAGGTACTTTGGAAGGATATTCTAACAGGACAATGGAAAGGTCCTGACCAAGTAGTTGTCTGGAGTCCGGCGTCTGTTTTTGTGTTTCCACAGGGAGAACAGTAGCCAATTTGGATTCCAGAGAGATTAACTAAAGAGATTTCTACAGACCAAAAATAAGATGATTTGGCTCAAATCAATAAGAGCTGATATGCAGAACTCCAGTTTGGCTGTTCTTACATCTGTGACAGAACCAGAATGTTTTTTTCAAATCTATTTTATTATTCCCCTTTCTCATATCATGAAGTTTTATTTTGTTTTTTTTAGCTCATACAGAACTAGGTTAATGTTTTGCTGATCAGTTCTATTTTTGGACAATAGAGTTTTTAGACATTGCAATGGAGATTTCACCTGTAAAAAGTCATAAGGCCTTTAATATTATGTCATGTGTTGTATGTATTATATTATGTGTGCACTTGTGTTTTGTGTTATATGTTTGATTTCACATCTTTTCTGTGTTGACTATATTCTTTTCAAGTTGATATACTTTGTCTTCATTATCTGATGTTCTGACTTCTACTTGATCTAGTCTGTTTGTAATATTCTCATTAGCGCTTTTAATCTGATTTACGGTTTCTTGCATTTCTATGATTACAACTTGATTATTTTTTAACACCTCTATCTCCTGATAAAGCTCATTCTTTGCGGATTTAATTTGTGTGGTTAGTTCCTCTTCAAAATATACTTTCAATGCTTGGATTTGCTGTCTCATGTCTTCTCTAATATTCCGTTCCATCTGAATTAGGAATGCCTTGATTTCTTTCCCTGTCCATATTTCTGATTCTTCTAGGTCCTCCTGTATATTTAGATTGTCCTGCATTGTTTGTAACCCCTTTTTCCCTTGTTTTTTCATATTGTTCACGTTGCTTTCCAGCTCTGTTTGACTGCTTTGTAACTGCTTTCTCCTATACATTTGTTTTGGCTTTGTATATCTCTGTTGTCTCTCTTTTGTGGTGGAAGATTATGCCTAAAAATTTTGGGCTTTGTTGTACTTTAAAGCTGATTCATTTAATTCATATAAGGCTTCTAGGTTCTGTATGCATATAATGATTTGCTGTTTGTTCTTAGGACTATATGTTTAGGTTGGGTGCTCTGGTGGTACAATGGTTAGTATGTCTCGGCTACTTTAGAAGATTGCTCCACTGAAGGTGGATACTACCAGGCAATTGGATCAGGGTGTTGGTAGTAGCTAGGTATTTAGAAGTCTTATAGACAGACTCGAGACATTCACCTATTTGCATTTAGACAATTACACACAATGAAAGATGTAATGCTTGGAATGAGAGTTGGGGGGTAGGAGAATGAAGGTGCTCTTAAAAAGAAAAAAAGGATAGAGGGAGAGATAGATTAGAGGGGAATGAAAAAAGAACAATAAAACTTGAAATGGGATAGAAAGAGAGAAGGAAAAGGGGGGAAAGGAACAGGGAGAGAAGTAGGAGAGAAAAAAATATCAACAACAGCAACAACAACAACAAAAAAATTAAAGTCTTAGAGATCCACCTTCTTCTCTTCCAGTAGGCGGAGCTGTGCCTTCCAAGCGGAGTGTCTGCTCTCTACCTGCTGAGAGCTATCCCTGTAGGGCGTCTTCTGGGGGTCTCTCAGACTTGTCAGTCCAGAGCCATTTCACTTCTCCAGCTCTTAACCCCCTTCCTCCTGTCAGCCTGCCAGCCAGGTCCTGTTCCCCAGAAGTGATTCTCCAGAGATCTAGTTACACTTGCAGCCCCACCGAGTGCCCCTTTTAATCCTCAGTGCTGTGGTAAACTGGCGGATAAGACCTTAGGGGTCACCACTGGTGATATGGGGGCCTTGGGTTCTGGGCTCCCCTCTGCTTCCCTACGGACACGACCCCTGAGAAGTCAATGAAGTTTCCTGGCTGCTTGTATCAGTATGGGGAGTCACACACCTGCTAAAGTGGAATTTGCTGGGAAGGAATTCCGCCGGCCGAACTCCGATGATGTCACCTCTCTGCTATGGTGGGCCCCAGGCTTCTTGCCGGATTGACCGAGGGGAGGGGTGGGACTGGTCCGGCCCAGTTCACCTCAGCTCCTGGCGCGTGGAGGCTTGGCTAAAGACTTCTTCCTGCCAAGCTGTGTCTCGGCGTCTAGCAGGACCCAGTCACTTTGGCTGCGGGCTGGTGGACGGATCTGCAGCTGTGCCCGCGGTGCGCAGACTGTGGCTGGTGAATCTCGAACTCCGCGTCTAGTGGCAGGGTCCCACTCGTCCGGGTCACACAGACGCTTCAAAAAAATTCTTGTAGCTCCCGGGCAGTCTCCCTTCAGTGGAATTTTGCTAGGAGAATTTCCGTTGGTAGAATCAAAGAGTTATCCTTGCGACTTTATGACCCCATCACTGGGAGTGCATTAAAAGCGCAGCCTCTCTGCCTGCCGCCATGTTGGATCCACCTTTTCTTTTCATTATATTTAATAATTCTCTTCTAGACAATGTAAATTGTTAAGAAAATTGTTTTCTTTTAGTGCCTTTTGGAATGTTACATAATTCTTTCTTTAGGCATTGTTGCCAGAATTTCTATCTTCATCCCAGTGCATGTGAAGTCAAAGATAAAACCAATCTACAGCTTCTGCAATAGCCATCACTGAACTGCTTGCAGAACTTGCCTGGACTATGTATCACTTGTATGCATTGTGAACTCACCTGCCTGCATTGTGAACTATCTGTTGGTGCAGTGACGTGTGGTAGTGTTGGGGTATTTCTCTGATGATGTCATCGGTGGTACAATTTTTTCAAAAAGAGCCATCAATTGCCTTGGTGTATCTTCCTCCCTTCTGCTTGTCATGGTTGTTCAGCTAAAATTAGGGGGCCAACAGAGATGAGGCAAAGAGCCTCACCCGCCCGCTGGTACAAAGACCTCTCCACAGGTGTGGATGTATACTGGACCTGTAGTCAGTGACAGGTAAGATCCAATTACAATGGTACCAATCTAAGACAGGAGGCTGACACCTTGAGGTCAGCTCATTCGATAATGGGTAAGAATCATATGTACTATTGGACAACCTAAGGCAGGCATGGTCCCTAAGCCACATGCTTGTTGTTTAAACAGAGAGGGTTAGATGTTGAGAGCCACAGCCCAAGGGGCCAAAGCAAACTTTCAGACTGCCAGCTGATGGTTGGCTCACAGCGGCCCCAGCAACATCTAGCTGATTGGCTCCTCTGCGGTGATGCCCATTGGGCTGTTTCCCCACCCTTTCAAATTATGGAGCTGCTTTTTGGGGGACTTTTTTGGCTCTGCTCAAACAACCCAGCCAATCAACCTCAAGAGCAGGAGGAGAGGGGAGGTTGAGAGCTTGTGGGAAGCCGGTGGTGGCAGTTGTGCTCTGAGTGTTTTTCCCGAGGAGCTATTTTTTGGCGTGTGTGGTTCTAAAAATAAAGTTAGCTTTTGACAAGTGGCTCCTGAATTGTGCCCAGCCAGACTGTGTCAATCCTAAATTGATGGAGCAAAATAACCAAAACAGAATAGAAATACAAGCAGTTCAGAGGAGGCATGGTGTATAGCTGGACTTACCTTTTGTATGATAAAGGGTAGGTGTTATAAATCAAGTCAATATTAAATTGAAGTAGTTCTCCATGTGTTTTAAAGATAACAAATCCGTGAATTCCTGTCGCCCTTTATCTGTATCCTATTCAGCACATGTATTTTTGTATGCACATATAGAATCCTACCTGGTATCACATGTACACTTTTGTGAGATGGCTGACTTGGCAGATACAAATTGTCAAAAGAGATCACTCCTCCTGAACGTTGTTGGAACTGAAAATTAAAACTACGGGTGAGCTTCCTAGTTGAACAAGATAATACATAAATCCATGTTCAGTAAAATGAATATTTTTGGATCTGTGAAAGATATATATTTCATAATAAATTTCGATTGGCATATATATCGCTACCTTTTAATGTCTGTGTGTGTGTGTGTGTGTGTGTGTGTGTGTGTGTGTGTGTGTGTATATATATACACACACTCTCCAGATTTTTCAGAATATAAAATATATGTGTCTTATTATACAATCCCTAAATGCATTCATATTCATGTATGTGGATTTATAATCAAATGTTCACAAAATTATTCTCAGAAATATTCATCCACCTCAAATACATATTGTTTCCTAGTACTGAAATCTAAATTCAGTGAATGGCGCATAGAAGTCCTAATTTTTCTACAGTATCTGACCCACTTTAACATCAATGCAAGTAGATTACTATGGTACATGATGTGTATTATGACATTCATTTTTATTCAACAATGTTACATGACTATTTCTTCAGTTTATGCACATCATAGGATATATATTTCATTCACAAGTTTTCAAATTTATAGGCATTTGTTTCACTTTCTATCACTTCCTGCTTCAGTACACATGTATTCCTCAATGTTTTTTGTCTGGTCTTTTCATGAGACTACTTTTCATTTTAGATTTCAATAATCGCTTTTGAAGCAAACCTCACACACTCTTCATGACAAACCATAACCTTAATATTACCATTAGATCTATAAATGGTTGTAATGAATGTATGTATATCAATATAAGATTTCCTGTATATTTTCACATATCAATTCAATCCATAATTTAAAGTTGGAACCAGTTATATTATTTATTCACAGTATGGTCAATTCATTCATTTTATCTATATTTGTAGACACAGGGTAGACCTATTTGTACACCCAATACTAATTTTTACATCTTCAAAATATTGACCACAGAATTGGTGGAAGAAATACTCATGTCACCTGATCTACATATACACTTTATCACAGTAATATTCTGGACACAAAATGCAAAGTTCACACTTATGATTGTACCAAAACCTAAATGGAAAGTGAGCATGGATTACTAAAAACATCCAAGTCCAGATTGCCTAATGCTCTCAAATGTTAATCCTATTGGTGCTAAATATTTGTTTTTTTCTAAGATTGTATATTCAACATCTACCATGCTGAAAATGTCTAATCCTATCAATCAATTTATACTTTGCCTGATTTCTTCATGTCTCTATTGATATCTGCTTCCCTATATATTTTCCCTAGTTAATCATTGTGACTGACTCATCACATGTTCTGACATTTACATTCATTCTCTACGAGAAACCCTATTGCTAAAGAACTTTTGGACCAAATCCTATACTCACTCTTCTTCCTAAACCTACTGACTATCTTTCCAATCCCACCGACTACCCTTTTTAAGTGGATGTTTTCTTCTACATTCAATCATCCAATTTACAAGGTCCTATGCCATTGTTTATCGATTTTTCTGAGACATCTGTGCAGAAGGTATTTCAAAGCTAAGTATCCCAATCAAGGACCCAATGCTCTTCTGGGCTTCAAATCTTACCTAGACTTCTGTATTCATACTTATATTTCACCTGTATATTCTTGTAAATATCACAGGTTCCCAATGCCATTATTCATCATGCAGAATGATTCCTAACCCAAATCGAACCTGTTATTACCCTAACCATACACTGTTCCCTCAATCTAACTTTACAGAAAAGCAGGGACAGAGTTGGTCTTACAATCAGGAGTGTAGGGGATCTTCCACCTGCTGAGAACCTCAAAGGTCAATACAAAAATGATCCATGGAGAAGATGTAGGCAGCAATGAAGGACCTGAGGGAGGAAAAGTCAACTTCCATCGCAAACAACCTGGTCAGGGTGAAGGGATGTGTCTGAATCAGCCTCTTTCATCTTAATGTAGAGAAGATGGACCAAACCAAGCCTGTGTGGAGAGCTGTGCCCAGGTGCCTACGGTTGATATACCATTCTAACTTGTGAAAATGTCACAGCAAGTAGGTGGACCCTCCATCTCATGGGACCCTTGGAAGCAACTGTTAGGACAAAGTGGTTGCCAAGGCAGTGACTTCATTCACTTCCTGAAGAAAGTTACCTCACATAACTTCCTTGGTGATGGAACTCTCTAAACTTGGGATTCAGGAAGCCAGGCAACCACAGCCAGTTCCAGTCCCAGTTCCAGTGGTCTCACTTGTTTGGGTAAACCAAGGACAGAGTCAGTCTTTCTTGGTACCTAGTTATGTGAGGATGGCCAAATGCTAGGAAAGCTAAGAAGAGGGGCCTTTCCTGAGAAAGAAGGTAGTGGCTCACCAGTGACTTTTGACAACTTCACAGAGTTGGCCAAGGAGACCAGAACTGAGAGAGCACAGTGCATTTCGTGGAAATATAGTATGTCCCACCCATCATAGGACACTCCGGATAGTCACAGACCTACTTTGGGAAAGGTGGTGTCTTTTTGAGTGTGGGTGTGAGTTTGTGGTTTTGTCTCATGTTCTGAGAATATGTAGGAAAGGCGATTTGTTTGGTTTGGAGAGGACTGTATCTAGTATGTCCTCTGAAAAGGTGAGTGTTTCTATTACTGTGTATCCCACTCTCTCCGTGGTCTTAGTATTAGAAAAAGAATGCATCATGGATGTGTTCTGTCTAGTAGAAAGCTTCCCAGCATTCATACTGCCAATTTATGAATGGACTGCGACTAGCCTTATCAATGGGCAAAACCTACTATCTTTCTAAGTTCCTGTTTTCTTCCTGAATTCCGGACACTCTCCAGAATAGGCTCAAAGTTTTGTGTCCAAGCTATGTAGCACCTCCACGCTCTGTCACATGGCCATGTACTGGATAGCTGAAGGGAAGTGGAGCATGTCAGAAAACTCAGATATCAGGAAACTCAGATACCAGGAAAGTCTCAGTGGAGAAACCCTGCTTTGGGCCATTTGCTTACCTATTTTTCTGTTGCCCTGAATGTAAGGAAAGTCTTTGGCTCAGGCCACCCCTTTGTGAAGCCTGAAGAAAACAGTATTCAAATGGAAATGAGTGGGCATCACCTGTGGCTCTTCGCTTAATTGCTTTGGAAATGGATGTGTTGAATCAGCCTCTTGGCGCTCGGTGAAGCTGGGGCTTAGATTGTCAGCTCCTGATGGATCTAAAGAAATATCCCATGTGTGCATCCATAAACAAAATTCAAAAAGATCAGTCATTGTGGATGAAGTCTCTCACCTTCCTCTGTTAGGTTCCTGACCTCCATCAAGTGTGATTATTGACCCTTGAGTAAAATGAGTTTTTCAAAGCCCTGCAGATGTGCTAGTGTTGTCTCATGACTACAAACCACATAAGAATCTATACCTGACAGTCAGTAGGCCTCAAATAGTAGAAGCAGAGCAGTATTAATGGCAGGCCTATTTGATCACTCCTGGTTGACAGGAAGAGTGTGCAGGCCACACTTACTTTAGGCAAATGAGGGGCAAAGAAGCTTATATTGGACACTGTCTTGAGCTGCGCCACTTATGGAAACCTCTAGCCAGAAGTTATGATGAATATCTATATGGAAGAAAATGAGGGCCATGTGGGAGTGTTTTGGTTATAATTGTGGTCATTTTTGTGGCAGTTGGAAGAGATGACTGGGTCCACCACGGCTTCACTCTTAGGTGATTCCCCTTATAGACTGAGTTCTGGAACTGACCTCAGAGTAGTATTGCCATGAATTGAGTTGGGATTTTAGGAGGCCACGCATGAGAATCACCCTTGGAATCTGAAATCTAGTCCCAGGTTGGTTTTCCACAGAGCACTGTGAATCTCAGCCAGGATATCACATGATTTTATTATGAAAAACATGGAAGCCATATTTGAGAGTCAAAACACACATGGACCTCACATTGTACAGTTCAATGGGCCTGGCTTCATGTGACCTTTTGGCCACTCTTTGGGAAGCCTTTCCTGTGAGTGTTGTCCAGAGATTTCATTGAAATGAACTTCCTCACCATTTAGTGGTTCCTGAATGAATTGAAACCCACAGTGCCTCCAACTTCATCCTTGAAAAATGGCTAGATGAATACCATCAAATTTTTGAAATTCCCATGACCAGGTGGCACTGGAGAAACTTTGGATGTCCTGTTGCTGATCATGAGTATACAATACAGTGCCTTGATTGACTGGGTTTCATGAAAATGTTGAAGAACAGTGATGCCAGTATGTTGGAGCCTCCTGAGTAGTGGGCCTAGAGTAGTGGTGTGCAGGTGTGTGATAAAACATCTGTGGTGGAGTCATGTGGACCTTCCATTGGCTTCCAAATAGCTTGTGACTGACATAGTGTAGCCAGCAGACCCTTATATGTAAATGCATCCTGTTATATGGAGAGTTTTCAGGGCAATGTTCAGAATCAGGTTGCTATGGTCAAGGGGCCAAGCTATGTGGGATAAAGGCCTGGTTGGTGCATTCTCTTGCAGACCCTGACACACCACACGTGACAGAACTCCCTCTAGCACTTTGTCCCAGTTGAAATCTTTGTATTTCACGAAGCAAATACCAAACTCCCAGTACAGCAGCAAGAAACACCACGAAAATTGGAGGATGATCAAATCGTTTCACAGTCCTCACAGGGAGACACATAGCCCCCAGTGGCCACAGTTTACCTACAAAGAGAGAATTCAGCACTGCTGTCTCATGTTCATTGGAAAATAAGAAACAAGATCCTTCACGTCACATAGATGCAGATCCAGCTTTAATTGTCTCACCACAAATGAAGATTAAGCTCCTGACAACAACATATATTTCAAGTGCCCAACCTCAGAGGCAGTTTCTCAAGAAGTCTTTAGGCCAGCAAAGCTCCATTTTTGTGGAGGGTTTACCCTGTCCATTACTTTTGTAAACTCCTCTACCACCTCCAAGTTTGTGAACAACTGAGCATATTGCATTCCATATATATATGCACAGATTTTCGAACTCTTCTCTTGTAATTGTGTCTTACTTGGGGCAAAGGTAATGTCAAGGCATTGTTCTGGATAAGAGTGGGAAGATTTTTCAAAGCACATAATTACATACACATTGGATACCTTTTCCAATTTTCCATTGGAAATACTGAATCCCTGACACTAACCCTTAGCCTACTAGACTCTGACTACTTATCCTAATATGATGGAGAATAATAATCCAAACAGAATAGAAATACAAGCAGTTCAGAGGAGGCATGGTGTATAGTTGAATTTGCCTTTTGCATTATGTAGTGTAGGAGTTATAAATCTAGTCAACTTTTGTAGAAATTGTTCTCCATGTGTTTTTAAAGTTAACAAATATGTGAATTCCTGTCTCCCTTTCTCTGTAGCCTATTTGCACATGTATTTTTATATGCACATATAGAATCCTACAAGGTACAACACGTACATTCTTGTGAGGTGGTTGACTTGGCAGATACACATTGTGAGAAGAGATCACTTCTCCTAAATGCTGTTGGAAGTTAAAATTCGAACTCTGTGTGAGCTTCCTAGTTTAACAACATTATACATAAATCCATGTTCAGTAAAATGAATATTTTTGAATCTGTGGATGATATATATTTCATGGTGAATTTCAATTGGCATATATATTGCTAATTTTTAATGTCTGTGTGCATGTGTGTGTGTATGTGTGTGTGTGTGTGTGTGTATATATATATATATATATATATATATATATACAAACTTTCCAGATTTTTCAAAATATGAAATACATGTGTCTTTTTATACATTTCCTAAATTCATCTAAATTCATTCATATTCATATATGTGAATTTATAATCAACTTTTCACAAGATTATCGTCAGAAATATTCATCCACCTGAAATATGTATTTGTTTCCTAGTACTGAAAACTATCTTCAGTGAATGGTGCCTACAAATCCTAAAATTAATACAGTAACTGACCCAGGTTAACATCAATGCAAATTGATTCCTATGGGACATGATGTGTATTTTGACGTTCATTTTTATTCAAAACTGGTACATTACTATTTCTTCAGTTTATGCACATAATAGGATATATATTTCATCCACAAGTTCGCTAATTTAGAGGCATTTGTTTCACTTTCAATCACTTCCTGCTTCAGAACACATGTATTTTTTCATGGTTCTTGACTGGTCTTTTCATGAGACTTCTTTCGAAACACATTATTTTTGATTTCCATAATCACTTTTGAAGAAAAACTCACACACCTTTCATGATAAACCATAACCTTAATTTTACTATTAGATGTATAACTAGTTGGAATGAATGTATGTATATCAATATAAGATTTCTTATATATTTTAAGATATGAATCCAATGCATTATTTAAAGTGGACCAGTTATATTATTTATTAACAGTATGGTCTATTCATGCATTAGCTCTATATTCATAGACACAAGGTACACCTCTTTGTACCCCCAATACTAACTTATTAATCTTCAAAATATTGCTCCCAGAAATGATGGAAAAATTACTCATGTCACCTGATCTACATATACATTTTATCACAGTAATATTCTGCAGACAAAATGCAAGGTTCACACTTATTATTGTACCAAAGCCTAAATTGAAAATGAACATGGATTACTAAACACAGCCATGTCCAGGTTGCCTAATGCTCTCAAATATCAATCCAATTAGTGACTACATATTGGTTTCTTCCTAAGATCATATATTCAAATTCAACCCTGTTGAAAATGTCTAATCCTATCACCCACTTTATATTTTGCCTTATTTCATAATATCTCTATTGATATCTGTTTTCCTACATATTTTCTCCGGTTCACTATTGTGACTGACTCTTCACGTGGGCTAACATTTACATTCACACTCTAAACAAAATCCTATTGATAAAGAATATTTTTTTTCCAAAACCTATACTCATTCTTCTTCCTAAACCTAACAACTATCTTCCTAATCCTACCGACTATCCCTTTTTGACTGAATGTTCTTTTCTACACCCAATCATCAAAGTAAACACTGGGCGAGCTTCGGAGGAAGAGACCACCAAAAGACTATCTCATGCAACAGCAAAGGGTTTATAGGGGGTCAGCATGCAGGGGATCGGAGCTCACTTGAATAGAGCAGAGAGCCCTGAGAAGAGCTTAAGCAGAGCTTATATACTTTCTTTGGGGAGGGCAGGGAGTGAAGTTTATTGATGGGTGAGGGAGAGTGGGCGGTTTGCATTCAACCGGGTGAGGGAGTACATTCTGCAGTTTGGCATTTGGGGACAGGACATTCTGGGAACAATATTAGCAAACAGTTCTCAAGATTTCAACAGTGTTTTGTTAAGCATACAGAAAAAAAAGTGACAAGTACCTATTTTATTAATCTTTCATTCCCCACTTCTTCTTCTAGCTACTTTTAATCATAAAAGTGATCATTGTGGGGTGTCACATTCTATGTCTGCTAGTGGGGTATTACCATGAGTTTAACTTGTCCAATTTGAGCTTAGAGAAAAGAAATTACACGGTTGAGCAAACAGGGTTTTATAGTTAGCAATAATATGGAGATTATTATCGGACAGGCCAGGGTTGATAAAAAAGTAGTCAAACAGGGGGACTATGTGAACCAAGACTCAAACCACTTTTTTTGGTCCTCTCACTCTCTCATTGACACTCTTCATGGTGTCTTTTTAATTTAATCATATTTTTTTTTACAACTCCATTATGCTCGGAATAAACACAACATTCTTCCCAGGAAGTGACAAATACCTATTTTATTAACCTTTCACTTCCGACTATCCCTTTTTGACTGGATGTTCTCTTCGACATTCAATCATCCAAGGTACAAGGTCCTATGCCATTGTATATTGATTAATCTGACAAATCTGTGCAGAACCTAATTCAAATCTAAGTATTCCAATCAAGGGCAAAATGCTCTTTTGGGCTTCAAATCTTACCTAGACTTCTGTTTTCATACATATATTTCACCTATATATTCTCATACATATCGCAGGTTCCCAATACCATTATTCATCCAGCAGAATTATTCCTAACCCAAATCACACATGTTATTAACCCTAACCATACACTGTTCCCTCAATCTAACATTACAGAACAGCAGGGACAGAGTTGGTCTTACAATACAGGAATGTAGTGGATCTTCCACCTGCTGAAAACCTCAAAGGTCCATGCAGAAATGATCCCTGGAGAACATGTAGGCAACTATGAAGAACGTGAGAGAGCAATAGTCATCTTCCATGGAAAACAACCTGGTAAGGATGAAGGGTTGTGTCTCATTCACCCTCTCTCCTTAATGTAGAAAAGATGGACCAACAAAGGCCTTTGTGGAGAGCTGTTCCCGGGTTCCTATGGTTGAGATACCAATCTAACTTGTGAAAGTGTCAGAGGAAGTATGGAAGCAACTGTTCGGAAAAAGTGGTTGCTAAGGCAGTGACGTCATTCAGTTTCTGAAGGAAGTGACCTCACCTCACTTCCTTGGTGATGGAACTCTCTGAACTTGGGATCCAGGAAGCCAGGCATCCAGAACCAGTCCCAGTCCCAGTACAGTGGGATCACTTGTTTGGATTTACCAAGGACAGAGTAAGTCTTTTTTGGTACCTACTGATATGAGGATGGCCAAATGCCAGGAAATTTTGAAGACTGGCCTTTCCAGAGAAAGCAAGAAGTGGCTCACCGCGGGCCCCTGATATTTCACAGAGTTGGCCATGGAGACCAGATCTGAGACAGGACAGGCCATTTCTGAGGAACATAGTATGGCCCACCAGTCAGAGGACACTCTGGATAGTCACAGACTTACTTTGGGGAAGGAGGTGCCTTTTTCAGTGTGGGTGTGAGTTTGTGGTTTTGTCTTATGTTCTGAGAATAGGTAGGAAAGGCGGCTTGCTTGGTTTGGAGTGGAATGTTTCTAGAAAGTCTTTTGACAAGGCGAGTGTTTCTATGTCTGTGTATCCCACTGTGTCCGTGGTTGTAGACATTAGAAAAGAGAATGCATCAATGGATGTGTCCTGTCTAGTAGAAAGCTTCCCAGCATTCATCCTACCCATTTTAGGAATGGACTGCAGGTTGCCTTATCGATGGACAACATGTACTGTCTTCCTAAGTTCCTGTTTTCTTCCTGAATTC
This sequence comes from Callospermophilus lateralis, assembly GCF_048772815.1. NCBI lineage: Eukaryota > Metazoa > Chordata > Mammalia > Rodentia > Sciuridae > Callospermophilus > Callospermophilus lateralis. Next base: position 572,085 of record NW_027514453.1, on the reverse strand, counting down.
TGGCCACTCTCCACAATAGGCTCATGGTTTTGTGTCCAAAATATGTACCACCTCCAAACTCTGTGACGTGGCCATGTAATCCATAGCTGAAGGGAATGGCAAGCATCTCAGAAAACTCAGATATCAGTGTGACCAGGAAAGTCTCAGTAGAGAAACCCTGCTTTGGGCCTTTTGCTTACCTATTGTTCTGTTGCCCTGAATGTCAGGAAGGTCTTTGCCTCAGGCCACCCTTTGTGAAGCTTGAAGAAAACAGTTTTAAAATGGAAAGGAATGGGCATCACCAGTGGCTCTTTGCTTAATTACTTTGGAAAGGGATGTGTCTGAATCAGCCTCTTGGCCCTGTGTGAGGCTGTGGCTTAGATTATCAGCATCGGATGGGTCTAAAGAAAGAACCAATGTGTGCATCCAAAACCAAAATGGCAAAAAATCAGTCATTGTGGGTGAAGTCTCTTGCCTTCCTGTGTTTGGTTCTTGACCTCCATCAAGGGAGTATTGGGATTTTTTGTGTCAAATGAGTTCTTCCAATCCCTGCAAAGGTGCTTGGGTTTAATAATGACTCCAAATCACATACTATACCTGATAGTCAGTAGGCCTCAAATTGGAGAAGTAGAGCAGTATTAATGGCAGAACTATGTGATCAATCCTGGTTCACAGGAAGGGTGTCCAGGCCACCCTGAATTTAGGTAAATGAGGAGAAGGGAGCTTATTATGGACACTCTATTGGGCTGTGCCATTTAAGGAAACCTCCAGCCAGAGATTATGATGAGTGACTATATGGAAGTAGATGAGGGCCATGTGGGATTTTTTTTATTTTAATTGTGGTAACTTGTGTGGCTTTTGGAAGAGATGACTGTGTTCACCTGGGCTTTAACACTGGCGTGATTCTCCTAGAAGACTGAGTTCTGTAACCGACTTCAGAGTAGTAATTGCTTTGGAAATGGATATGTTTTAATCAGCCTCTTGGCCCTGTTTGAGGCTGTGGCTTAGATTATCAGCACCAGATGGATCTAAAGAAAGATCCCTTGTGTGCATCCAAAACCAAAATGGCCAAAAGAGCAGTAATTGTCTATGAACTCTCTCGCCTTCCTCTGTAAGGTTCTGAAAGAATAAAAGAAATTGAAATTGAAATGTAAAGAACCAGGTTTTGTAAAGTTTCCAAGCTGCACTCAGCACCTGAAATTTCTGTGGCAGTTAAGACAATTCCCGGATTTGCACATTAGATGTGTTTTGAAATCTTCCCTGAGGACCTAGTTACTTAACAGCCCCTTCCCAGAAACCATGCAGCTCACCACGTATACATCACAGTGCATCCACCAATCAATTTAAATGTATACCCCTTCTTACGGCTGACCAATCACCCCCTGCCCAACCTGTTCCCGCCAATGAATGTGCTAATCATGTTTTAGAGTTGTTATTTGATTTTCCCGTGGTATATGATGATTTGCTAAAGAGGCTATGATGTATGTAAAGTCCCTGCCCTCTCTAAAGAATGTATATAAACTCCACTCAAGTGGTTCTCGGGGCTCTTTGTTCTTTGTTCCTCTGAAGTGAGCCCTGAGCTCCAGCATGCTATACCCCCAATAAACCCTTTGGTGTTGCATGAGAAAGCCTGTTGGTGGTCTTTTCCTCCGATGTTCGCCCCACCTTTTCATCTGGAGGTCCCAGGTGAGATATCCGGAGCAGCGGATGAAAGACCCCAAGGGACTCCTCTCGGGGTAAGAAAGGCGCCTCTTTCTGGTTTCGGGTTTCAGGTTAGGGCTTGGCAAAGTGGCTGTCGGTGAAGAGCATTAGCTCTCTCTGACAGTGGGTGGCAGACGTGTCACAGAGCTACTGGCCACGTCCCTGGGGGACACTCCAGAGGACGAGGGAAATCAAGGAATATTAGTTTCCTCAACTCGGTTATATTTTGCTTCAGGATTCGGTTTGCCAGCCCATCAGGTTTTGCTGGCTACACAGTTTTGTTCATTGTCCCGAACTCATGTTGAGTTTACTGTCTGTCTTTATTGTCTAACCCATCAGGTTTTGCCAGTTACTGAGTTCTAATATTTGTCTTGGACCCATGTTAAACGTTTACTGTTTGTCTTTGTTTGTGTTGCGTTTGTGTCTTCACTGTCTCTTTTTGAGTAACTCCCATTATGGGACAAAGCACTTTCACGCTTCTGTCCCTGACCCTTGATCATTGGACTGATGTCCGCTCAAGGGCCAAGAATCATTATTTTTCAGTTAAATGTCAGACCTGGCAGACTCTCTGTGCTTCAGAATTGCCCATCCTCAAAGTCGAGTGGCCCCCAGAAGGATCCTTCTACTTCAATCTAATCCAAAAAGTCAGAGATATTGTCTTTCAGCCGGGACCACGTGGCCACCCAGATCAACAGCCATATACCCCTTCCCCAGGATCCTATCATTCAAACCTTCCGTTCCCTCCCCATCTTCCCCCCATTCTTCCTGAGTCACAAGACTGGACAATCCTCCCCCTCCTTATCCTCTGCCCTCGCTCCCCAACCCCCAACACATTCCAGATGATTCTCCCGCCACTGACTCAGCCTCTCCGCCACTAGAGGCAATTGGGCCAGACCCAAGCCCTCCAAGGGACTTCTCCGCAGCAGCAGCAGCCCCTCCTTTTCTGGTGGAAGCTGGGCCACCTAAAGAAACCCGCCAGCTACGGAAAATAGAAAACTCAGAAGCCACTGTGATGCTCCCTCTTCATCCTTATGGGCCCATGAACCGACCAAACTGGGATCCCAACACCTTTGAAGGTTGGTAGCATCTTTCCACTTATCACAGGGCTCTAATGGCGGGGCTCCGAGTGGCCGCCAGAGGGCCGACTAATTTGGCCATGGTAAGAGAGATAATCCAAGGTCCTAATGAGTCTCCCTCTATGATTCTGGAGAGAATTATGGAAGCATATAGGAAATATACTTCTTTTGATCCTCAGGCAGAGGACGAAAAAACATGTGTTGCAATGGCCTTTATCCAGTTTTGATTCTGACTCCTTAATGTGTTCGACTACATGATTGGTTGCCTTAGGTGGCGTAATCAGGGTGCGGCCAACAGTCATCCACCCTGTGGGTCTTGCTGAGGTTGTCCGAGCATAGAGAGCAAACTCAACATAGCCCCAACGTTTGGCCTTGGGGTCAGGTATATCTGAAGTATACGATCCATTGTTATCGGATGAAGAGCCTTTATGCCACTTTAGGTAACTAGAAGTCAACCCTTCAGAGTAGCCAAGTGAGTGGTAAGAACAGCTACCACGTTCATCATGGAACCTGCATGACCAATAGGGACACCCATTATATATCTCAGGCCACCAATGACAATAGTCTTTGGTTTGATTAAAAAGGAAGCAAATGAAAGGCCAGTTCCAGCTACCAGGGACGAAGGTCCTTGAAGGTGACAATTTTAGGGAAATAGAGGTGCAGTTGTGGATGAAGCAAGTAGTTGCATCCACTGCGCGGACCTTCTGCATGCCATGTTCTGAGTATCGTTCCCGAAGAGTGAATAAATACATGGTAGGTTAGGAGGGTAAAGACAAGTCCCAACAGAGCACAGAAAAAAAGCAGAGCACAAAAAACAAGCAGTTAGAGAAGACTAGGGTGTTGGGAGAGCTCATTGTGCCTTCTTTAAGAGGAATTGGGCTGCAGGGAACACCATGTGAGCCGCAACTTAAATGGATGAGATGGGTGTGGAAAGCAGGATTAAAGGGGAGCTTCAGGAGGTGATTCTTGGAGTTCCTCTGGCATGGTCCTGTCGTCAGCAGGTGGGGCCTCCTGGTGATATGGTTTCAACCTAGAAATGGGAATCCAGGGAGTGAGACAGTTGTCTGGTAAGGAGAGTTTGGCGGCGGTGGGGGTACAGAGAATGAAAGGATAGGGGCTTTCCCATTTTGGTGCAAGAGTCCCTTTCTCCTCTGGGGTATTATAATAGACTAGACTCCCAGGTGTTAAGGGAGGAGTGTTTGGAGTGGAGACTGGGTCCGGAAGAAGCCAGTTCTGACATTTCCAGTGTTCAGAGCGGAGATGAAACAAGAGAGGCAAAGACAAATCTCGGGTGAGAGGTCCTTGTGAAGTGACCAACCCAGAGGGTATAAGAGGTCTTCCATACATTATCTCAAAGGGAGACAGTAAAGATGGTTTCTTAGGGAGAGCTCTGATTCGAAGCAAAGCAAAGGGAAGGATTTTGACCCAGTCTAAGTTTAATTCCATTGTCAATTTGGTAAGGACTTCCTTCAGAGTATGATTTACCCTTTCCACTTTCCCTGAAGCCTGGGGGTAATATGGACAGTGGAAATGCCACTTGAAGGAGAGGGCTTGAGAGACCTTTTGTGTGATCCTAGAAATAATCTCAGGGCCATTGTCATATTGTAGGGAAGTGGGCATACAAAACCTAGGGATGATGTCTGTCAGTTAGATTGAAGCTACAGTGGAAGCCTTTTTATTGGAAGTGGGAAATGCCTCAACCCAAACAGAGAAAGTGTCCACAAAGACAAGGAGGTATTTAGTGTGCCATACTGTGGGCATGTTGGTGAAGTCTACTTGCCAGTCAGCAATGGGAATGTGTCCCTGGGCTTGGTGGAAAGGGAAAGGTTTGGGCCTTAAAGGAATATGAGGTTTGGTCCGCTGACAGATCTGACAATTAGAGGCTATATTCTCTATCATGGCTATGTCAGAAGGGTTGAGGGAGAAGAAGCTCTGTAAAAAAAGGGTCAAAGACTGAGAATTGGAATGGTGTAGAGTATGAAGGAACTTGAAAAGATCCTTGTTCTTACTGGAAGAAGTAGGGGCTTCAGATGAGCTGTCTAAAGTGGCCATAATATGTACCCCATAGGGGCCATAATTGGAAGTGGTAGCATGCATTCGTGGCGCCTGGTCAGCTTTGGCATTGCCCTCAGTGATAAGAGAGCCATCCTTCTGATGGGACCTACAATGGACAACTCCCAACTGGGTGGGTAAGTGGGAGGCCTCCATCAGATTGGTTATAAGAGCCGAATTAGTGATCGCATTACCTTTGGTGGTAAGTAGGCGTCGCTCCCTTCATATTGAAGCATGGGATAATAAGATCTGGAAGACATATTTTGAATCAGTATAGAGGGTGAGGGATTTGCCTTGTGCTAGAAGGCAGGCACGAGTGGCTGCTATAAGTTCAATCTGCTGGTTGGTAGTTCCTGAAGGCAAAGCTTTGGCGTCTATAATCTCAGTGGCTGAAACTACAGCATATCCAGAGTAATGAGTGCCGTTCTGCCTAAAGGAACTGCTGTCAGTAAACCAGATAAGGTCAGGCTTGGTGAGTGGTTCCTCAGAAATGGAAGAATGACAGGGGAGGAAATCTTCTAAGGTTTCCAAGCAATTATGAGTTGGTGTGTTAGACGTGGGAGTCATTGGGAGCAGTGAGGGAAGGATCAGTGCAGAGCAGGGGAGGAAAGTAATATTAGGGTTTTCCAGAAAGGAAGTGAGGAGCGATAGAACCCTGGATGGAGGAAGGGTTTGAAGGCCCTTATAAGCTGAAAGATCTTTCAAGTGATGTGGGGAGTGGATAGTTCAAGGTGCCCCAAAACTCAGCTTAGAGGCTTCTTTGTGTAAAATTTGTCCAGCAACCAGAGCTCTTAAGCAAGGGGCTCACCCACGGATGGTAGAGTCTAGTTTCTTGGAAAATATGCCACAGGTGCAAATGTAGGCCCATAGTTTCGACCTAAGACCCTAAGTGCTTGCCCCCCTTTTTCATGGACATATAGATGAAATGGTCTTGAAAGATCAGGAAGGTGAAGGGCAGGTGCCTTTAAGAGGAGTTGCTGAAACCTGCGGAAGTGGTAGATGGGGGAGGAGACAAGAGATTCACTAGGGGGTCCATTTGCTTGGTCATACAGGGGTTTGGATAGAAGAGAATAATTTGGGATCCAGGCCCTAAAATAACCTGCTAATCCTAGGAATGATAGTATTTTGGCTTTCATATGGGGCACTGGAAGATCAGAGAGGAGTTGCCTCCTATCCAGTGTTATTTCCTTTTTCCCGGGTCTAAGGCAAAAACCAAGAGAGGTGACAGAAGAATGGGAAACCTGGGCCTTGTGGGGAGACTCCCTATATCCCTTGTCTGCTAGGAAATTAAGAAGCTGAGCGGTGTGGGATTGAGAGTGTTCCCAGAGGGACTACATAGAAGAAGGTCATTGACATATGGAAGGAGAATAGTGTCAGGACAGGTCGGGTGAAAGGATGTGAGGTCCTGGGCAAGAACTTGGCCAAAGAGATGGGGGCTATCCCTGAATCCCTGTGGGAGGACAGTCCAGGAAAGCTGATGAGAATGGTGGATGTGAGAGTCAGTCCATGTAAAAGCAAAGATATTCTGAGATTCTGAGAACAAGGGAATAGAAAAGAATGCATCTTTTAAACCTAGGACCGAGAAGTGGGTAGTAGTGGCAGGGATCTGAGAGAGGAGGGTGTAAGGGTTGGGCACTAGTGGGTGGATGGGGACCACAGAGGAGTTGACAAGGAGAAGGTCTTGAACCAGCCTGTAGGACACTTTAGTTTTCTTAAGTGCCAGAATGGGGGTGTTGAAAGGAGAGTGTGTAGGCCTAAGATACCCCTTTCGTAATAAATCCTGGATGATGGGTTCTAATTCGAGGAGGGCTGTGGTTGTGAGTGGATATTGTGATTGACTAATATATCTTGAAGGGTCCCGTAAGACAATATGAATAGGACTGCATTTAGCCATAAGGGGTGTAGTTGTGTCCCAAACCTCAGGCTTAACTGGTTTAGAGAGTCATGGGAGAGTGCATTAAGGAGGTGTATCTGCCCCTAGGAACATCATGAGGAAATGAGAGGTAGGAGAGGTGTGGGGTGATATGCGAATGCTGACTTTTAATAGTGAGAGTATGTCCCTTCCCAGAAGGGGAATGGGGCAATGGCTCATAACGAGAAAGAAGTGAGTGAAGGACAAAAGGGATCCCTGCATATAACATGATGGGGGGGTTTGAGGGAAAATCTGTTTACCTCCTACCCTGACAATAGGAGTTTTTGAGGGTGTGGTAGAACCCCATACTCCCTTAAGACCGAAAAAGTGGCACCAGTATCCAAGAGGAAGGTAATGAAGCATCCATCCACCAGGAAGGTAAACCTAGGCTCTTGATTCTTGATGGTAATAGTCTGGAGGGAAAGCCCAGGGATCCGTCAATCCTCCGCTGCTAAGCCCAAGAAAGGCTGTGGTTGCCTGGCGGCTGACCAACCTCCCTTTCGGGTTGTTGCGCAGTCTGCCCCCCAGTGTCCCCTTTGATGGCATTTTGGGCAGGGGTTGTAGGGTGTCCTCAGTGAAGGACAATCCCTGGCCCAATGTCCCTCCTTACCACATTTGAAGCAAGCTCCCGGGGGTGTCATATTGGGATGGCGTGGTGATGGCATTCTCTGAATGACCTGGGCCAACATTTGGAACTTGGCATTTTCAGCCCTCTGCCTACGGCATTCACTTTCATCCTCTCTATCATAAAAAACCTTGAAAGCGACAGCGAGGATTTTAGTCTAAGGAGTAGCAGGGCCCTGTTCAAGCTTTTTAAGCTTGGCTTTAATGTCAGGGTAGCTTTGGGCCAGAACATATTTCATTAAGACATGACGGCCATCAGGGGTTTCTGGGTTGAGGTTTGTGTACTGTTAAAGGGCCTTGGTTAGTCTATCCAGTAATTCTGAAGGTGTTTCCTCCTTCCTTTGAATGACCTCCTGCACCTTTTTAAAGTTAACAGCCTTGCGGATGGCCTTTTTCAGGCCCGCCAAGAGGCAGGATGTAAAAAGGTCACTAGACTGTAAGCCTTCAGGGGTGTTGTAATCCCATAGGGGATCCTGCTCTGGGACAGCATGAGGGCCTGTGGGGTGGTTAGGATTGGTCCTATGATTTTCATCAGCATGGGCTTGGGCTAGCTCCCAGACCCATTGACTTTCCTCAGAGAGAAGTGTATTGGCCAAGAGCATGTAGATGTCATGATGAGTGAGACTATATGCTTGCAGGACCCATTGAAACTCCCGAATGTAAGTGGTGGGGTCAGTGGTGAATGAGCCTAACTTCCTCTCTAGCTGAGTAATGTCCGACATGGAGAAGGGCACTTGGACTCTGATGACACCCTCGGGACCAGCTACCTCACAAAGGGGTGCGATTGTCTTGGGGGTGGGAAGGAGTCCCTTAGACCTGGTAACAGGAGGACTGAAAGAGGCAGGAGGCGGACAGGAAGGAGAGGGAGGGGCAGGGAGTATCTCTTTGGAAGAGGAGGAGGTGGAGCAGGCAGAAGAGGGCGGAGGGGAGGAGGATGAAATGGAAGGCTGAGGATCCCTGGAATCAGGCAGAGGAAGAGGAGGGTATAGTGGGAGAGAAGGGGCAGATAGGACTGGGGGATAAGGTGGGGGTTCATCTGCTGGGTTGAATGAGGAAGAATCTGTGAAGTCAGGAGTAGACGTAGGGGAAGAGAAGGGTTTGCAAACAAGGAGGACCTGAGAGGGAGGGCAGGAGGAGCAGCGACAGGGTGCTGTGTGAGAAGGCTAAAACCTTAAATGCAGGGAATCTCACTCCACTTTTTCAGATGCTGGCAGTAGTTAAAAAGGTCGCAGATGAAGTTTGGATGTAAGGAGCCTTCTGGAGGCCAATGATTGCCATTATCCAGTGGATATGTAGGCCAATCTTGGGTACAGAATTTGATTAGAAGTTTGGGCTTGATGTCTGGTGTGAGGGAGAGTGTGGCCAGATTTTTTAGTAGACATTTGAGAGGTGAGGCTTCAGGTACAGATGAAGAGGTGCCCATAGTCACAGGGAGAGAAGGAAGACAGACAGACAGAGAGAGAGAGAGAGAGAGAGAGAGAGAGAGAGAGAGAGAATAAGAGTAAGGGAGAGAGACAAAGAGAAAACCCGGGCTGGAACGGCTTTCAGGAAGCTCAGGGCGAACGGGGGTCAGGTGGGCGTCCCCAAAATGACCAGCCGTCATGAGGAAATACAGAGGGCACTACCTGGGCGTCACCAGTGAAGTGCGATCTGTGAGACCCAATGGGTTCGGAGCCACGGGCAACCTGACGTCAGGAAAGTTTTTGAACGCAGCGGAAAAAGTCAGTAATGAAAACAGAACTCCGGTTCCGGCAGAATGTAGTTCCAGGACGGGAGTTCAGTTTTCCCCGAGCAGAGAGGCAGCTTCAGCCAGACACAGCAGCCCCGCAGCAAACAGCAACTCTAGCCAGCAGCGGCAGCGGCAGCAGAGGAGAAAAAACCACAGAGCCTCTTGTGTAAACTCAGAAGCCTCACGCCCCAAAGGAAAACGGATCACCAGAGGGTCCACTGCGACCAGTAAAGGTCTTAGTGGCAGGAATTTCCTGCCCCCTACAGGGCGTCGAGAGTGGGCCGGAAGATCAAGGTCACAAAACCAGTGGTAGCCCGAAGGGAGTTGCAGAGCCAGGGTCAGGGGAGGCTTACATATATCAGATCTGTGGTGGGTGCAGGAAGCTGGCTGTCTCCGGGGGAGCAGGGGACGGGGCTCTTGTTAGAAAGAGCTCACCCATATCCTCACATGGGGCACCAGAATGAAAGAACTTCCCACGCAAAGGCACTTCGCTGGGAGAATTCCAATTTTATTGCAAAAAGCTGTGTGCTTATATAGAACTAAGGGGAAGATGGAAGGGCTTAGATAAATGGCAGGCAAACCGTTTATTGGTTAGTTCTTTCAGATATCAGCTCTGGAGCCCAGGAATTAGTTCTTATTGGGGCTAAGGTTCCCCACCAGCGAGATTTCAAATTGGCGCCAGCGGGAGAGTTCACACGGGTGGGAACATTTGGCACCACTGTAGAAAAAAGAAGGTAGGAAGAAGAAGTCCTTAGGCACCATGTTGGGGTTTTTCTCTGGGGTATGGCTGCCGTTTATACTTTTCCCAACAATGAGTATACCAGACAGTGCCTTGATTGACTGGTTTTCATGAAAATGGTGTTTAACAGAGATGCCAGAAAGTTGGATCCTGCTGAGTAGTGGGCCTAGAGCAATGGTGGGCAGGTGTGTGATAAAACATCTGTGGTGGCGCCATGTAGATCTTTCATTGGATTCCAAATGGCTTGTGACTGACATGGTGAAGCCAGCAGACCCTTATATGTAAAGGCACCTTGTTACATAGAGAGGTTTCAGGACATTGTTCAGAATCAGGTTGCTATGGTCAAGGGGGCAAGCTATGTGGGATAGAGGCCTGGTTCTTGTATTCTCCTGCAGACCCTGACCCACCACACGTGACAGAAATCCCTCCTGCACTGTGTCCCTGTTGAACTCCTTGTATTTCATGAAGCAAATACCAAACTCCCAGTGCAGCAGCAAGAAACACCATGAAAATAGAGGATGACTATATGGATTCAACGTCCACACAGGGAGACATTCAGCCCCCAGGGGCCACAGTTTACCTACAATGGAAAATTCAGCACTGCTATCTCATGTTCATTGGAAAATAAGAAACCATGTCCTCCAGGTCACATTGATGCAGACCCAGCTTTTATGGTCTCACTAGAAAGGAAGCTAAAGCTCCTGACAACAACATATATTTGAAGTGCCCAACCTCACAGGCACTTTCTCAAGAAGTCTCTAGGCCAGCAGACCTTCAAGTTTTTGGAGGGTTTACCCTGTCCCTTACTTTTGGAAACTCCTCTACCACTTCCAAGGTTGTGAACTTCTGATCATATTCCATTCTAGATATGTATTCACGGATTTTCTAACTTTTCTCCTCTGATTGTGTCATACTTGGGCCGTAGGTGTTGTCAAGGCATTGTTCTGGATGAGAGTGGGAAGATTTTGGTGTAGCACATATTTACATACACATTGGATTCATTTTTCAATTTTCCATTCAAAATACCGAATCCCTGACACTAACACATACCCTACTAGACTCTGACTACTAATCCTAATATGATGGAGAAAAATAACCCAAACAGAATAGAAATACAAGCGGTTGAGAGGAGGCATGGCGTATAGTTGGTCTTGCCTTTTGCATGATATAGGGTAAGAGTTATAAATCTTGTTAATTTTTTGTTGAAATGGTTCTCCATGTGTTTTTAAAGTTAACACATATGTGAATTTCTGTCTCCCTTTTTCTGTAGCCAATTCAGCACATGTATTTTTATATGCACATATAAAATCCTACCTGGTATCACATGTACATTTTTGTGAGGTGGCTAACTTGGGAGATACAAAGTATGAGAAGAGATGACTCCTCCTAAATGTTTTTGGAACTGAAAATTCAAACTATGAGTGAGCTTCTTAGTTGAAAAACATTATACATAAATCCATGTTCAGTAAAATTAATATTTTTGGATCTGTGAATGATATATATTTCATGATGAATTTTGATTGGCATATATATTGCTACTTTCTAATGTATCTGTGTGATATATATATTTTCAAAATATGAAATATATGTGTCTTATTATACACTCCCTAAATAATTCACTCATGTTCATGTATGTGCTTTTATAATCAACTTTTCATAAGATTGTTTTTAGAAATATTCATCCACCTGAAATACATATTTATTTCCTAGTACTGAAAACTCACTTCAGTGAATGGTGCAAACAAAGCCTTATATTTCTACAGTAACTGACCCAATTTAACATCAATGAAAGTAGATTTCTATGGGACATGATGTGTATTTTGATGTTCATTTTAATTCAACACTGGTACATTACTATTTCTTCAGTTTTTATACATCGTAGAATATACATTTCATCCACAAGTTCACAAATTGAAAGACATTTGTAACACATTCAATCACTTCCTGCTTCAGAACACATGTATTCCTCCTTATTTTTGACTGGTTATTTCATGAGACTTCTTTCCAAACACATTATTTTCGATTTCCATAATCAATTTTGAAGCAAAACTCACACACATTTTATGATAAACTACAACCCTAATATTACCATTAGATATATAACTGGTTGGAATGAATGTATGTATATCAATATAAGATTTCCTGTGTATTTTGGGATATCAATTTATTCCAATTTCTAAATTTGGAAACAGTTATATTATTTATTCACAGTATGGTCTATTCATGCATTCTCTCTATATTCATACACACATGGTACACCTATTTGTGCCCCCAATACTAATTTATATCTCTTCAAAATATTGCTCTCAGAAATGGTGCAACAAATACTCATGTCACCTGATCTACATATACATTTTATCACAGTAATATTCTGGCCACAAAATGCAAAGTCACCCTTACGACTGTACCAAAGCCTAAATGGAATATGAGTATGGATTATGAAAATCACCCATGTCCAGGTTGCCTAATGCTCTCAAATGTCAATCCTATTGGTGACTACATATTTGTTTCTTCCTAAGATTATTTATTCAAACTCAAGCCTGTCGAAAATGTCTAATCCTATCAATCACTTTATCATTTGCTGATTTTCTAATGTCTCTATTGATATCTGCTTTCCTACATATTTTCCCCAGTTCATCATTGTGACTGACTCTTCACATGTGCTGACATTTACATTTTCTCTCTACCCAAAACCCTATTGCTAAAGAACTTTTTGTCCAAATCATATACTCACTCTTTTTCCTAATCCTACCAACTATCTTCCTAATCCTACGAACTATCCTTTTTTGACTGGATGTTCTCTTTGACATTCAATCATCCAAGGTACAAGGTCCTATGCCATTGTGTATAGATTTATCTGAGACACATGTGCAGAACATAATTCAAACCTAAGTATCCCAATCAAGGATCCAAAGCCCTTCTGGGCTTCAAATCTTACCTAGATTTCGGTTTTCATAAATATATTTCCCCTCTATATATTCTAATAAATATTGCAGGTTCCCAATAACATTATTCATCCAGCAGAATGATTCCTAAGCCAAATCAAACATGTTATTAACCCTAACCATACTCTGTTCCCTCAATCTAACTTTACAGAAAAGCAGGGACAGAGTTGGTCTTACAATACAGGAATGTAAGAAATCTTCCACCTGCTGAGAAATGAAAAGGTCCATGCAGAAATGAACCCTGGGGAAGCTATAGGAAGCTATGAAGGACCTGAGAGAGCAAAAGTCATCTTCCACGACAAACAACCTGGTCAGGATGAAGGGGTGTGTCTGAAGCAGTCTCTCTTTTCTTAATGTAGAGAAGATGGACAATACCAGGCCTGTGTGGAGAGCTGTTCCCGGGTGCCTATGTTTGATATACCATTCAAACTTGTGAAAGTGTCACAGGAAGTAGGGGCAGCCTCCATCAATTGGGACACTTGGAAGCAACTATTAGGACAAAGTGGTTGCCAAGGCAGTGACCTCATTCAGTTCCTGAAGGAAGTGACCTACATCACTTTCTTGGTGATGGAACTCTCTGAACTAGGGATCCAGGAAGACAGGCACCCAGAGGCAGTCCCAGTCCCAGTCCCAGTGGCCTCACATATTTGGATTTACCAAGGACAGAATCAGTCTTTCTTGGTAACTACTGATGTGAGGATGGCCAAATGCCAGGAAGGTCTGAAGAGGGGACTTTCCTGAGTAAGCAGGTAGTGTCTCACCACTGGCACCTTACAACTTCACAGTGTTGGCCAAGGAGTCCATATCTGACATAGGACAGTCCATTTTGGAGTAACATACTATGGCCCATCAGTCAGAGGACACTCCGGATAGTCATAGACCTACTTGGGGGAAGGAGGTGACTTTTTGGGTGTGGGTGTGAGTTTGTGGTTTTGTCTCATGATCTGAGAATAGGTAGGAAAGTCGGTTTGTTAGGATTGGAGTGGACTGTTTCTAGTAAGTCTTTTGACAATGCGAGTGTTTTTATGTCTGTTTATCCCACTGTGTCCGTGGTTGTAGACATTAGAAAAGAGAATGCATCAATGGATGTGTCCTGAATAGAAGAAAGCTTCACAACATTCATCCTGCCCAATTTATGAATGGATTTTGTCTTGCCTAATGGATGGGCAACAACCACTGTCTTCCTAAATTCCTGTTTTCTTCTTGAATTCTGGCCACTCTCCAGAATAGGCTCATGGTTTTGTTTCCAAGACATGAACCACCTCCAAGCTCTGTGACATGGCTATGTACTGGATAGCTGAAGGGAATGGGATCATCTCAGAAAACTCAGATATCATTTTAGAAACCCTGCCTTGGGCCATTTGCTTACCTATTGTTCTGTTGCCCTGAATGTCAGAAAGGTCTTTGCCTCAGGCCACCCCTTTTTGAAGCCTGAAGAAAACGGTTTTCAATGGAAATTAATGGGCATCACCTGTAGATCTTTGCTTAATTGCTTTGGAAAGGGATGTGTCTGCATCAAACTCTTGGCCATGTTTGAGGTTGTTGAATAGATTTTCAGCACCTGATGGATCTAACGAACAATTACATGTGTGCTTCCAAAACCAAAATGGCCAAAAAAGCAGTCATTGTGGACGAAGTCTCTCGCCTTCCTCTGTAAGATTACTGATCTCCATCAAGTGAAAATAGGGATCCTTTTTGTCAAATGAGTTCTTCAAACCCTGCAGAGGATAGCCCATAGGTGCTTGGGTTTTCTCATGATTCCAATTCACATAAAGAATCTATACCCGAGAGTCAGTAGGCCTCAAATTGGAGAATCAGAGCAGTATTTACGGCAGGCTCATTTGATAACTCCTGGTTCTCAGAAAGGGTGTCCAGGCAACCCTGACTTTAGGCAAATGACGGGCAAGGGAGGTTATTTTGTACACTGTATTGGGCTGAGCCCCTCATGGAAACCTCGAACCACAGGTTATGATGAGTGTCTATATGGAAGAAGATGAGGGCCTTGTGGGAGTGCTTTGGTTTTAATTGTGGTCATTTGTTTGGTGGTTGGAAGTGATGACTGGGTCTATCTGGGCTTGAACTCTGGTGTGATTCCACTTATAGTCTGAGTTCTCGAACTGATCTCAGAGAAATATTGCCATAAACTGTGTTCAGATTTTAGGAGGCCACGCATGGGATTCTCCCTTGGAAACTGAGATCAAATACAAGGGTGGCTTTCCACAGAGCCTTGGAATCTCAGCTAGGATATCACATGATTTTATTCTGAAAGATTTGGCAGCCATAGTTGACAGTCAGAACACCCATGGACGTCACATTAAAGACCTCAATGGGCCTGGCTTCATGTGACCTTTTGACCACTCTATGGGAAGACTTGCCTGTGAGATTTCTCCAGAGAATTCATTGAAAACAGCTTCCTCACCATTTAATATTTCCTGAATGAACTGAAACCCACAGTGCCTCCAACTTCATCCATGAAAAATGGCTAGATAAATACAATGAAATCTTTGAAATTCCCTTAACCAGGTGGCACTGGAGAACCTTTAGATGTCTTGTTGCTGATCTTGAGTGTACCAGAGAATGCCATGATTGACCGGGTTTCATGAAAATGGTGTAGAACAAAGATGCCAGTAAGTTGGAGCCTGCTGAGAAGTGGGCCTATTGCAGTGGTGGGTGGGTGTGTGATAATACATCTGTGGTGTGGCAATGAGGATTTGCCATTGCCTTCCAAATGGTTTGTGACTGACATGGTGCAGCCAGCAGACCCTTCTATGTAAAGGCATCATTTTATATGGAGAGGTTTCTGGGCTAAGTTCAGAGTCAGATTTCTATGGACAAGGGGGCAAGCTCTGTGAGATAAAAGCCTGGTTGGTGCATTCTCCTTCAGACCCTGACCCACCACAAGTGACAGAACTTTCTTCAACACTGGGTTTCAGTTGAACTCGTTGTATTTCATAAAGCATATACCAAACTCCCAGTACAGCAGCAAGAAACACCACAAAGTGGAGGATGACCAAATGGCTTCACAGTCCAAACGGGGAGACACTTAGTATCCAGTGGCCACAGTTTACCTACAAAGAGAAAATTCAGCACTGCTGCCTCATGTTCATTAGAATACAAGAAACCATGTCCTCCAGGTCACATAGATGCAGACTCAGCTTTGATGGTATCACTAGAAAGGAAGCTAAAGCTCCTTACAACAACATATATTTCAAGTGCCCAAACTCAGAGGAAGTTTCTCAAGAAGTGTTTAGGCTGGCAGAGCTCCATGTTTTTGGAGTGTTTACCTGTTAGACCAGGACACAAGAAAAGACCACTGACTCTAATTAAAATCAAATTAAATTAAGCTTATTATTTCCACTGGCTGTGCTACCTCTCCCTCACAAAACGGCGGGAAAAAGACAGCAACCCCAGCTTTCCTACAGGCAGCTTAATAGCCCAGAAAATTACACAAAAGGGGGTTTACAGATAACAGAACTCTGACAAACATCACACCAATGGCAGTCTACATTTTTTTTGCTGTCCCTACATCAGAGTTCATGAAGACCATTAGAGCCTCAGAGAGGGTTGTTGTCTGGCCAGAGAAGGCAAATATTTATGATGTGTCACTAAAGTTTCAGAGAGGGCTGCTATCTGGTCAGAGAGCCGGGCATGGGTGAGTTCAAGGCATGGGCAGGCATTCCAAGCAGGTTTAGAATTTGAAGTAATTTATGGTAAAGCAAAAATTATCTTTTCATGGCTTTTTGGCAAGATGGCTCCCAATTTAAATTAAAGATCAGGTTGGGTCTATCATTCCCGCCTTTTCTTTGTGTCCCCTTCAAATCTTTGATAGATTACGGGAAGAGCACTGAGGAAATTTTAATCCCTCAGGTAAGAGTCTCCAAATTTTTAGAACTCACCCAAAACCGATCTCCCTGATTTTACCTGACTTAATTAATTACTTATATTGATAGTCTATTTATCTTTCTCTCCATTGTTATAAGAAGAGTGGTGTCACTCATTTTTTCTTCTTCTGACCTGAGACAGGGTGACGTGAGTGGGCATGGGATGAGGGACATGAGTTGCCTTTTAGAAGTCAGTTGAGGGACATGAGTTGCCTTTTAGAAGTCAGTTCGGTTTGAAGTCTGATTGGGGAAGAACAGGTTGTAAAGTCATCTGGGGATGGGTTCTTCTATGAGAGAAACAAAAACCATGAGTACTGAATAAATGTTGCAGCACCTGGAACATGTCACTGTATAGAAGTTCCCTCACCAGTCTTTAATATCCCCAGTTATCAGGACTGTCAATTTAATATTTAACTTTTACTGTTACACTTGTCCCTCCCCATAAGATACAGTTTAATTATTTAATGTCATCTGATCTTGTAAAATCCTTTTACTATTATGACCTCTGTGTCTCTTTGAGAAACCTTTAATTCTATTACTCAGGGCTGGATAATTGTACTAGCAAACACCAAGCCAACCTGTGTAGGTTAGGAATATCTGTAGGCCTTAAACTGAAAACTTCTCCCTGTGGCAGGTCTTCTTGATAGTCTCTTTTTATAAGTATCAGGCATTCCTGTCTGAGAATTCTTCTTTGTAGCCACCAGTCTTACTTATTTTGGGAGGCAAACATAAAGTGCATACCTTAACATTATATTATTATTATTATTATTATTATTATTATTATTATGATTTAAAATGCCCAGGAATGGATGTATTTTGTTCTTAACTGTCTTTGCTAAGTGTTTAAGATGAAGCAGTCAAACTGACTTTTGTTTCCATCTATTGTTAACAGTCAGCTGACCTTTTATGGGAGTCAATTCTGGGGAAACTTGAGAGCAGATTCTCAGTTCTGCTAGTGCCATTTGCGCTAGGTGGGTCCAGATCTTGCTTGACCATTTGGCTTCCCTCGGAAGCATCAGGGATGTCTCCTTTCTTTGATGACTCTCCTCTTCGTTACAAATACACTGATTGGCTTTCTGTTCTCCAGTGGTCTCATTAATCTCCCTGATCAGGAGGAGGTTATGTGGCTCAGAGTTGCAAAGCTCTTTAGAGAAGTCCCCTGTTCCCTGGATTCAGACTGACTCATAGGGCAAAAGCCAAATATTGGTTTTCTTGGATCTTTTCATTTAACTTTAATTTTAAATCCTAATCTTAAACATCCAGCAAATAAATTTTAACAGCCTTATATTAAGAGTACTGGGCTTTAATGTCTATAACTATATAATTATCTTTTTATTAATTGGGATCTGTATTATTCTGTCTGTATTGTAAGTAATGACTTATTATATTGAATAAACCCATGTTGTGTTCTTAAAGCAACACGTTTGTAAAACAGTAACAGAGAATCTTTAGATCACTTATAAGAAAATTTCAAAATAAAATTAACAAAAGTAAAAATACTTAGCTTGTGTAACAGCTACCCTGAATTTTTTGGCTGAGTTATACATTATATCCCCTGTTTGAGATCCTAGGAATATTGACCTTAAAAAAAACCAACTTTTTAACATAACTTTAAAGAAATATTATCTAACCTACTGGTTTCGTAGTCATTCTCACATGTAGTAAGATGGGACACAGAACCTTTCTCAGCTAAGGCAGGGCTCTTTATAAATCTTAAGTATTTTAGTTCTAAAGCTAATTCTTATTTTTAAATATCATTTGACAAAGTTTACATAAATTGTTTGAGGTCACATGAACATTAGCTAACACCATATGATATCACATTTAAAACATGAATTAAAGAAAGGCTGAAAGTTTTTAACCTTTACATCGATTAGGCTCTCATTAACTAAAAAATACATTTAAATTGTTCCCCAATGTAAAAAGTAACATAAAAGTTTACATATCTTATTGATAACAGGTAAATAAATCCCCAATATATTTTTTACCATACAACTTCAGAGCACCAGCTTGATATAATGCTCTTTTAAAGTTTCTACCTTACAGACTTGCATACCTATAAGATATGAAAACATTGATAGCATCACAATTATATTGATGTTTCTACATTAACCAAGTTTAGCTTTTAAAGCAATGGCAGTACAGTGCTCTAAAATAACAGTTCTTATTTAATCAGTTGTTTAATTTTTATGGTTGCTTGCTCTGGAGAAAATAAAACTTAATAAACACAACGTTATGGGTAAACTTATGTTTTAAGAAATTTTTGTCTCATTAACACATGACTTATTTTTATATTCTTATACAGACTTTAATAAGAACTTATTCAGACCTTAGTAAATCAATCAGATATCTAAGAAAAGTACTCATGAATGAGCAATCCCATATCAAATTTACTTTACTTATTTATCAAAATATTAGAGAAATGTGTTGACAGTGTAAACCATTTTTATGTTGAAGGAAAGGTCCTAGAACCAAGGCATATTAGACATTTTGTAGATATTAATATTTTATTAGATTTTTGAACACCTAAAAAAATTGTAAGCTTAAATTTAAAGACATTGATTTTTATCTGTTTATCCAATTTAAATTGAAACATTTAAATCACGTGAATTAAAGATCTTTGGATCTCCTATTTAAATTTGTTTTAATGAGCGCTTTTTTATGAGCGCTCCTTGTATATGTTAATTTGTGTATCATATATATGATATACGGACATATGTATATGTGGACATACAACACATAACAAAAGTGTGCACACATAATAATAGTAAAGGCCTTGTAGCTTTTCTCAGGTGAAATCTCCATTGCAATGTTTCAAAAAGTCTACAGTTGGTCAAAGATAGAACTGATCTGAAAAACATTAACCTAGGTCTGTATGCTCAAAATCATGAGCTCAAAAAAAAAGTATCTAAGGAAAAAAAAAGAGTCCTAGAAAAAGTGACTGGCTAGTAATTAGTAAATACCATACAATTTACCTTTTTTTTCCCTTAGGCCTCAAATCAGTCTCCTACTAAGCTTTCAGGCTTCTTTCATTTACATTTCAATATAAATCATGGCTGAGGTCTGGAAGGAGCAGGAAAAACTGCTATTCTGAGCAGACACCTCAGGCCTAAGGCATTTTAACCATAATTTTGAGGTTCGGATGTTGAAAATTATGATACAAATTTAAGATACAATTCACAAAATTTTATATCTTTACATCTTGTTTTGTCAACAGATACCATTCTATGATTTACTATCCTTGTCCAAATTAATGCAGTGGTACACACAGTGACATTTTCCGAGGCTATCCAATTCAAAATTGGTGAAAAAAAGACTGTATGATTGGGAATTTACTTGCCAACTTGGGAGTAGAGTTCTTCAGTTTTCCATACTAAGTATTTAAGTTCTCTGGCATGAATTATCTGAAATCATAAACTAAACAATTACCTAAACCCGACTTTTAACTGCAAGATTCTGCAATGCTTCAAAAACCCATTCAGATACCAGATTGTTAAAATAAAACATCATCATTTAGACACACATTCAGCTAAGATCATTCCCAAGAAACAATTTATAATATCAACACATTATTGCACATGTCTTAAAGGGCCAGATACAAAGACACAAGACAGACAGAAAGGAGGTTCAGACTATGGCTGTCAGAGAGAACCGTTTAAACCAGAGCAGATAAGAGAAAAATCTCCTACACCAGTGTGCACCATAGATATCCACAGGGGGGGGACCACATGTTTTAACAGAGGGGAAACCTGAAATGTAAAATAAAGTGTCTCCATGGTGACTTCACTGCATTTAGTGTCCCCTTTTTCTTTTTCTCTTTTTTAACAAGACAGAGGTGGCATAATTCTTACAGTGCGGGGAGGAAGGAGGTAATTCCCTGAATCAACAGGGCTTTGGCAGCTGCTGGGAGTCCCTCAGTCCCTCCTTTTACTTACAGGATTAGCTCCTCTTGTTCAGTTCCACACCAAGCATGCTTCATCTCCTAATATTTCAGTAGACAGCTCTCACAAAGTTCCGGGGTGGAGGGCGGGTACCAAATTTGTAAATTAAAGTTCGATTCCTCAACTTGACGCCAATTAATACCAATTTAATAATGAGGACTGAGTTTTGAGAAAAAGAAAAAGGGAGGTTTATTGCTTTGCGAACAAAGAGAAACACAGGGGACTCTGCCAAAGGTTGTGACTCTCTTGATCTGGAGTGACAAGGGGTTTTAAAGGAGTTTCACTTGTTAACCTCGGAGATGCTCAGTTCTTAGGTCCCCACCAAGCAATGCCCTCTGCAATGGGTGTGCTCCAGGCAGCCAGCAAGGAGCTTCTATCATCCTGCTTAACAAAGGCGAGTAAAGTTCATCGCAGTTCCCTAAAACACAGTCCAAAGGGGTGTCAGGCTTACTCTCTTTATTACCTATTTTTACGTCCAAAATCCTTAAGTTTTTACCACTGAAATCACACAACAAAATGAACAAAAACAAACAAACAATCAAAAAAATAGAACACAAAACAAAACACAAAAAACAGAAACCATGCGCCTAAACAGAAAAACAGTGGAACAGTGCAACATCTTGCTATAGCTCCAGGGTAGGAGTGCATGCGTGCCCGTCGGCCCCTCTCTACAGTTCCAGAGGAATTCCCTACAGAACAGAACAGAGGACAGAACGATTCTGGTTACTCTCCTGGAAAGGAGTATATGGGGGCCTCCCCAGGCCACATCTCTGTCATCAGAAGAGATCTCCCTTAACCGGATATCAGATGTTATAAAAGCCCCACTTACCTATGGAGGACTCCTCCACCAGGTGCTTGCTAATAGTTTTAGTGCAGAGGTTCACTGCAGTGCTCCCCGGACTAAAGGCTCTTTTCCTAATATAGAGAAGATGGACCAAATCAGGCCTGTGTGGAGAGCTGTTTCTTGGTGCCTATGGTTGATATACCATTCTAATTTGTGAAAGTGCCACAGAAAGTAGGGTAAGCCTCCTTCTCATGGTACGCTTGAAAGCAACTGTTTGGAAAAAGTGGTTGCCAAGGCAGTGACCTCATTCAGTTCCTGAAGGATGCAACCTCACCTCACTTCCTTGGTAATGGAACTCTCTGAACTTGGGATGCAGGAAGCCAGGCACACAGAGTCAGTCCCAGTCCCAGTCCTAGTGGTCTCACTTGCTTCAATTTAACAAGGACAGAGTCAGTCTTTCTTGGTACCTACTGATGTGAGGATGGCCAAATGCCAGGAGTACTCTGAAGAGGGCCTTTCCTAAAAAAGCAGGTAGTGGCTCACAGCTGGCTCCTGACCACTTCACAGAGTTGGATATGGAGACCAGATCTGAGACAGGATAGGCCATATCTGGGGAACATAGTATGGCCGAGCAGTCAGAGGACACTCCGGATAGTGAGAGACCTATTTGGGGGAAGGAGGTGCCTTTTTGGGTGTGGATGTGTGTTTGTGGTTTTGCCCCATGTTCTGAGAAGAGGTAGGAAAGTCGGTTTGTTTGGTTTGGAGTGAACTGTTTCTAGTAAGTTGTTTGACAAGGCGAGTGTTTCTATGTCTGTGTATCCCACTGTGTCCGTGGTTGTAGACATTAGAAAAAGAGAATGCATCAATGGATGTTTCCTGTCTAGTAGAAAGTTTCCCAGCATTCATCCTGCCCAATTTATGAATGCACTAGGGCTTGCCATATCGATGGGCAACACCTGCTATCTTCCTAAGTTCCTGTTTTCTTCCTGAAATCTAGCCACTCTCCAAAATAGGCTCATGCTTTTGAGTCCACAATATGTACCACCTCCAAGCACTGTGACATGGACATGTACTGGATAGCTGAAGGGATTGGCAAGCATCTCAGAAAACTCAGATATCGATGTGACCAGGAAAGTCTCAGTGGAGAACCCCTGCAATGGGCCTTTTGATTGCCTATTTTTCTGTTGCCCTGAATGTCAGTAAGTTCTTTGCCTGAGGCCACGCCTTTGTGAATCCTGAAGAAAACAGTTTTCAAACGGAAATGAATGGGCACCACCTGTGGCTCTTTGCTTAATTGCTTTGTAAAGGGATGTGTCTGAATCAGCCTCTTGGTCCTGTGTGAGCCTGTGGCTTAGATTCTCAGCACCTGATGGATCTAAAGAACGATCCCATGTGTGAATCCAAAATCAAAATGGCCAAAAATCAGTTACTGTGGATGAAGTGCCTCACATTCTTCTGTAAGGTTCCTTACCTACATCAAGTGAGAATAGGGATCCTTTGAGTCAAATGAGTTCTTCAAAGCCCTGCAGATGCTAGCCCATAGGTTCTTGGGTTTTCTTATGAATCCAATTCAAATAAAGAATCTAAACCCCACAGTCAGTAGGCCTCAAATTGGAGAACAGAGCTGTATTAATGGCAGACATATTTGATAACTCCTGGTTCACAGGGAGGGTGTCCAGGCCACCCTGACTATTGGCAAATGAGGGGAAAGGGAGCTTATTTGGGACACTGTCTTGTGCTGCACCTCTCATGGAATCCTCTTGCCAGAAGTTATGGTGAGTGTCTATATGGAAGAAGATGAGTGCCATGTGGGAGTGTTTTGGTTTTAATTGTGGTCATTTGTGTGGCGGTTGGAAGAGATAATTGGGTCCACCTTGGCTTGAACTTCGGTGTGATTCCCCTTAGAGTCTGTGTTTTGGAATTGACCTCCGAGAAGGTATAAGGTCCTATGCCATTGTATATCCATATTTCTGGGACATCACTACAGAATGTAATTCAACGCTAAGTATACCAATCAAGGGCCCAATGAACTTCTGGGCTTCAAATCTTACCTAGATTTCTGTTTTCATACTTATATTGAAAGGTTAATAAAATAGGTACTTGTCACTTCTTGATTTTCTGTATGCTTAACAAAACACTGTTGAAATCTTGAGAACTGTTTGCTATTCTTGTTCCCAGAATGTGCTGTCCCCAACTGCCAAACTGCAGAATGTACTCGGTCAACCAGTTGCACGCAAACCGCCCACTCGCACTTACCCATCAATAAACTTTCCTTCCTGCCCTCTCCAAGGAAAATATATAAGCACTTCTTAAGCTGTTCTCAGGGCTCTCTGCTCTATTCAAGTGAGCTCTGAGCCCTTGCATGCCGGACTCCCAATAAAGCCTTTGCTGTTGCATGAGACAGTCTCTTGGTGGTCTCTTCCACCCACCCTCGCCCGATCTTTACATCTGGTGGCCCCAGTGAGATCCGGCAGCCGCAGATGAAAGACCCCCCAACGGGCTCCTCTGGGGATAAATAAGGCCCCTCTTTCTGGTTTCAGGATTCAGGTTAGGGTTTCACAAAATGGCTATTGGTAAAGAGCGTGAGCTCTCTCCCATGGTGGCTGACACACATGTAACAGAGCCACAGGCCATGTCCCTGGGGGATGAACTCATGAAATCGAGGAACAATAGTCTCCTTTATTCAGTGATATTTTGTTTCGGATTCGGTATTGCCAGCCCATCATGTTTTGCCAGCTACTCAGTCATGGTCTCAGTATTGGACGTCCATTGCCTGTCTTTATTGTCTTGTCTTGTCTGTGTCTTGTGTCATTGCTTTTATTGTCTGTGTATATTTCATTATGGGACAGAGCACTTCAATGCCTCTGTTCATGACCCTTGATCACTAGACCAAAGTCTGCTTAAGGGTTCAGAATCTTTCTTTTTCAGTAAAACGCCGGATCTTGCAGATTCTGTGTCTCAGAATGACCCAACTTTGTAGTCAGATGTCCCCTAGAAGGATCTTTCTACTTCGCACTAATTTGAAAAGTTCGAGATATTGTCTTTTAGCCGGGGCCACGTAGACGTCCAGATCAACAGCCATATATCTTAACTTGTCAGGACCTCTGCAAATCTCCTCCTCCAAGGGTGAAGCCTTTCCTTGTCCCTGCACGGACTCCTACTCCTTCCCCCATGATTCTATCTCTTTAACTCTCTGCTCCTCCTCCTGCACCCTCTGTTCTCCCTGAGTCTCAAGACTCTACTGGACTCTCCTCCCCCTCCTTATCCTCTGCCTTCATCCCCCAACTGCCAACACCCTCTAAGTGATTCCCCTGCTGCTGACTCAGCCTCTCCACCATTCAAAGAAGCTAGGATGGCCCAGCGCCATCCAGATGACAGTCCCGTGGCACACAGAGCCCCTCCTTCCCTGGAGGAAGCTGGCCCGGCTAAAAGAACTCAGAGAACTCGCCAACGTTTTTACACCTGCCTACTTGGGATAACTGCCAACAACTCCTAGGGACTTTCTTTATGACAGAGGAATAAGAGAAAAACCTCCAAGAAGCTAAAAAAAAAAAAATATCCTCGGACCTGATTGGCGACCAACACAACTTCCCAACATAATCAAAGCGAGGTTACCCTTAAACCAACCCAACTGGAACCCCAACACCTTTGAAGATAAAGAGCATCTGTCCAATTATTGCCTGGCTCTAATAGCAGGTCTCCAAGGGGCTGCTAGGTAACCAACTAATTTGGCCATGGTAAGAGAAATTATTCAAAGGCCTGATGAATCTCCCTCTTTGTTTCTAGAAAGAATTATGGAGGCATATAAAAGATATACTCCTTTCGATCCTCAGGCAGCGGATCAAAATTCATCTGTAACAATGGCCTTAATTGGGCAAGCTGCCATGGATATTAAAAAAATTTAAAAGAGAGATTTAGTCAGAGAAGCTGAGAAAGTATACTATAAGAGAGAAACAGGGAGAAAGAAAGGGAGCAAAGGAAGAATGAGAGAAGCAAAAGACAGACTAAGGGATTGACCAAGATCCTTGTCACAACAAGAAAGAGGCCAGAAATTAAGACGTAAGGTGACAGTAAGGGTTACCTGGGGCCATGCAAGAGGCCACCCCTGGCCTCAGATCAATGTGCCTACTGTAAAAAAAAAAGGACACTGGGCCAAAAAGTGCCCTATAAAGAGACAGCCACACCAGCCAGCCATTGTGACTCTGGTGCATGACTAAGAAAGTTGGGGCTCAGATCACTTCCCCTAGCTCAGGGTAACTTTTGAAGTGTAGCGGAGCCCAGTAAACTTTGAAATGAATACAGGAGCAGTATACGAAGCCCTTAAGGCCCCATTGGGCCCTCTATCAAATAAAAGGTCTGTAGTTCAAAGGGCTAATGGCAGTAAATATCGGGCTTAGACTACTAAGAGGACCATGGACCTAGGTAAAGGAAAAATCCATCACTCCTTCCTAGTAATCCAGGAATGCCTGGACCCATTGATGGGCAGAGATCTGCTCACCAAGCTCTTGGCCTTAATAACTTTTAACCCTGAAGGCTACCAAATGAAATTTCTAAATCCTTTAGTATAAACTCCTATAGTCACGGCTTTAACTAAATTAGTAGAAGATGAACATCCACTCTTCACACCCCCCAAGACTGATCAAACAGGCAAGCTACGCCAGAAATGGATAACAGATTACGCAGATGCCTGGGCAAAAACTGCTGGGTTAGGCCTGGCCGTGAAACAACCTCCAATAACAGTGGAGTTAAAAACCTCAGCCTCCTCAATTAATGTCAAATAATATCCTCTAAGCAAAAAAAGCTAAAGATGAGATAAGGCCCCATATTCAGAAATATCTGACCTTAGGCGTCCTAAGGCCCTGTCAATTGGCCATGAACACTCCCCTGCTACTAGAAAAAAAAGCCAGGAACCGGGACAATCGCCCTGTTAAATACCTAAGAGAGATCAACAACAGAGTGCAGGACATTCACCCCACGGTACCTAATCCGTACAATCTGCTTAGCACTCTGAACCCTGAGCGGAAATGGTATACTGTTCTGGACTTAAAAGATGCTTTCTTTTGCTTGCCTCTGCATAAAGATAGTCAGTTGCTGTTTGCTTTCGGGTGGGTAGACCCAGAAACCTGAACGTCTGGTCAACTAACTTGGACTAGACTCCCACTGGGTTTCAAAAACTGCCCCACTCTCTTTGATGAAGCCCTCCACAGACATCTCAGCAATTTCAGAACTACGCACCCCAAAGTCACCCAGCTTCAATACGTGAATGACCTGCTACTGGCAGCCAACACCAAGGAAAACTGTGAGTCTGGGACCCAAGCACTATTATATGAGCTTGCTCAACTCGGGTATAGAGTTTCGGCCAAAAAGGCCCAAATTTGCTGGCATGAAGTAATCTTACTGGGCTGTTTCCTTAGGGGCAGTAAACGATGGCTCACTGAGCCCAGAAAACAAACCATTGCCTAGATACCACCCCCATCTAACAGGAGACAACTCAGAGAGTTTCTTGGGACTGCTGGCTTTTGCAGGTTATGGATACCTGGGTTTGCGTTTTTAGCTGCTCCTTTATACCCGGTGTTAGAGGGAGATGCCCAATTCCAATGGACCCCTGATCACCAGGAAGTTTTTTATAATATCTATGGACACTGACACTGAACACCTCAACTTCACTGAGCTCAGGCTGCAATTACAGAAAGCCCTACACTACATTAAAAATGTACACCAACTCACTCACCTTGGTTCAATGAAACTGCAGGCATTCCTGTAGGATTAAGAACAGAGTTTTCCACTAACCGACTCACAGCGAAAGAAAATAACTGAACGGGTAACAAAAGCCTGTCGAGTCCGTCAATTGGTTAATGCTTACCCTTCCAGTTTCCTAGAGGAAAGCACCTATGAGGAACCAGAAAACGACAATTTTGGGAAGTGGACAATAGTGAAATTAAGCCAGCAAGGTATGGACTTAAATACCTCCTAGTCTTTGTAGATACATTTTCAGGATGGACTGAAGCCTTCCACACATACACACACACACACAAAAAAAAAAAAAAAAAAAAAACTGCACAAATGATTTTCAAGAAGATTCTGAAAGATATTTTTCCAAGATACGGTCTGCCTAAGGTAATAGGGTCTGATAATGGACTGGTGTTCATGGCCCAGGTAAGTCAGGTGTTAACTGGGACCCTGTGGATTAATTTTAAGTTACATTATGCTTATATACACCAGAGCTCAGGACAGGTAGAAAAAATAAATAGAACCATTAAAGAGACCTTCACAAAATTAAGCTTAGAGCCCGGAATAAAAGATTGGATTATGCTCCTGCCTTATGCACTGTTTCATGCGAGAAATATTCCCTCTCTTTCTTTGTGTAACCTCACCCCCTATGAAATTCTCTATGATTCCCATCATCCAATAAGGGACCTAACCCCAACTCTAAGGCTTAACGATCACTTCCACACCCCCTTGCTTGACAGACTTAAAGTCATTGAAAGAACTCAGCGATAACTGTGGAAACAGCTGGCCACTGCCTACCAACCAGGGGAGGAGGGGACTCTAAATCAATATCATGTAAGAGACTTCGTCTACATAAGACAACATCAGGTGTCATCCCTGGAACCCCACTGGAAAGAAACATACCAGGTGCTACTTATAAAACCTAAAGCGTTAAAGTAGACGGAATCACTTTTTGGATCCATGCCTCTCATCTCAAGCCTTCGCTGTGTCCAGACTCTTGTTGGAAACTGGAAAAGCGTGGTAACCATTTCAAATTGCGTATTCGCTATGTGGATAAGACTATAGACTCTCCCCTTGGCCACCAGTAGTTCTAACCCTCATCACCCCGTTCAGCAGCAATGGCTGATCACAAATCCTACTAGACAAGAAGTATAGTCTATCTCGCATACAGGCCCCATAGAGACCTGGTGGCCATCTCTCCACCCAGACATTTGTCAGGTCGGTATAGGTCTTTCCTATTGAGATATCCCTGATGAAGAGGATCCCACTAAAATCCCATTGAATCTCTTCTGTACCATAGATAATGGAAACAAATATTATGGATGCAGGGACACGCGAGAGAGATTCAGGTTTTACTAGCCTAGATTACTATGTTTGCCTGGCGGACTATCAAAGCCACAAACAGCCACGGCTGTGTGGGGGAGAAGCCGCCTTCTTGTGTAAGTCAAGGGAATGTGAGCATACAGGGGCTGCCTGGTGGAACCCAAACTCCTCATCAAATTCAGTACACAGCATTGGCCATATTACCAATTAGACAACCAAATACTATGGCCCCCAGAGGGTTCTCTAGATCCTCAAATTCTGAGTGACATTTTTAACTTCGGCAAGTTCTCAAAAGGGGGAAATTTCCCTATGTGGAATCATTTTTCCTCTTTTTCTCACATCCTGTACTATGCTTCTCCAATAGTTTCTCACCCTCAGCCTTCTGCTCTAGACTCTCTGCTATCACTCCCATCTTAGCAACCTGATTTCTCCTCTCCAATTACTAAATCAAAAACCCAAACCTCCGCTGGTTCTCAGAACATTGCCCCGTTGCTGAGGTAGCAGGTACCGAGGTACCCCTTCACCCACTCACTCCTCTCTTTTCCTGTCAGGGCCTGCACTAGGTCCCACCATGTCCTCTAGCAAGCTAACCCAAAGCTCAAACCAGCTGAGAAGAGCCCTCAGACCCCTATCCACGATGTAATGAAAATGGCATTTAAAGTTGCTTTGTCATCACTGAAAAGAGGTTTCTAAGAATTTAAAGTCCCTCAAAGGCTTTTTGGAATATTTACTCCCATCTTCCCCTCTGCTATACCTGTTCTAATGCTCAAGTTTTGTTCTAGGAAAATCCCAAACCCCTTTACCATTTTTCTTTTACATCTCTCTTTTCTCATTCTTAGATCCACGGAGCTGCTCTCAGCCTCGACTACCCCGTCTTCCCCCTCTGTACCAGGTCCACAGAAATGTCTTAAATGACCTTCTCCAGAAGTCTTCACCAAGGCTTACTTTAGGTCTTTCAGCAAAAGAGTCCCTCTGAAAGAGTTCAATGTACATAAACTTCCACTTTTCGTGTTGCCCTGTTCTACTTGGCCACTGGCTGGAAAAATCACCACCCCTAAGCTAGACACTGCCTTTCCAGTTTTTCACAAAATATGTGAACAAGGCCTCTGGCCTTGAGCTGGGGCTTCACCTAGATGCCTACATTTCTAAGATAAAAAAGTTAGCAACTGGTCTCCATGGTGACAGCTGGCAGGGAGAAAAAAAGAGACAAAAAAGCTCTCCCCTTCCAAGGTGTCCTTGAAAAGTTAACTTGCCCAGAACAGAGGAAAAAAAAAAACAGAAACAAAAACTAATTTTTGTGAATTTCTGCAGACTGTGAACTTCTGAGCCCCTTCCCTTACATGTTGGGTACAAATTCTAAAACTACCAAAACTTGGGGTTCAGGGGATTAATTGATTACAACAGAAGCAATGCCCTCTAAATCCGGATGCAACCAAATAAGAATGTTTTCCTCACTTTGGTGCTATCTTAGGTGCATTTTCTTGTCCATTCCTAAAACAGTATAATTCTATACACTTTAACATTATTTATGTTTACATAAAATGGTCAATAGATGTGATTAATTATGTAATCATGCAGATGTTTTTCAGAGTGCTCTATCATGACGTAGGTTCATTTAAAGTTCAAATAGGGGGGCATATAACCCGGTTCCAGCGGGAACCTGTATCCCTCACTTTGGCCATCCTATGAGGAATAATAATTGCTGAAGGGGTGGGCATAGGAACAACTGCCCTAGTCCATGAGACACAACAAAGACACAATTAGAAGCAGAAATAAACCAAAGCTTAAAGACATTAAAAACCGACATCACAGCTTTACAGGAATTTTAACCTCTCTCTCTCTGAAGTTGTTTTACAGAGCAGGCGAGTGTTGGACCTCCTCTTCATGAGAGAAAGTTGCCTTTTTGCTTGCATTGAGGGAAGAATGTTGTTTTTATGCCGACAATACTGGAGTTGTAAAAGAATCTATGAGTAAATTAAGAAAACGACTTGAAGAGCGTCAAAGAGAGACAGAGGCCCCAGAAGGGAGGTTTGATTCTTTGTTCACATAGTCAACCTGGTTAACTATGCTTTTATCTGCCATGGCCGGTCCATTTATAATCCTCATATTATTGCTAACGGTAGGACCCTGTTTGCTCAACCGTGTAGTTTCCTTTCTAAACCAAATTGAACATGTTATTAAACCTAACCATACACTGTTCTCTCAATCTAATTTTACAGAAAAGTGGGGACAGAGTTGGTCTTAAAATACAGGAATATAGAGGATCTTCCACCTGCTGAGAAACTCAAAGGTCCATGCAGAAATGATCCCTGGAGAAGATGTAGGCAACTATGAAGGACCT
Source organism: Callospermophilus lateralis (assembly GCF_048772815.1). Taxonomy (NCBI): domain Eukaryota; kingdom Metazoa; phylum Chordata; class Mammalia; order Rodentia; family Sciuridae; genus Callospermophilus; species Callospermophilus lateralis. Next base: position 541,328 of record NW_027514453.1, on the reverse strand, counting down.
GAGACAGCAAAAGTCTTCCATGGCAAACAACCTGCTCAGGATGAAGGGATGTGTCTGAATCAGGCACTCTCTTCTTAATGTATAGAAGATGGACCAAAGCAGGCATTTGTTGAGCTGCTCCTGCATGCCTATGGTTGACATACCACTGTAACTTGTGAAAGTGTCACAGTAAGTAGGGGCAGCCTCCTTCTCATGGGAACCTTGGAAGCAACTGTTAGGACAAAGTTGTTGCCAAGGCAGTGACCTCATTCCGTTCCTAAATGAAGTGACCTCACCTAACTTCCTTGGTGATGGAACTCTCTGAACTTGGAATCCAGGAAGCCAGGCACAAAGAGCCAGTCCCAGTCCAAGCCCCAGTGGTCAAACTTATTTTGATTTACCAAGGACAGACTCAGTCTTTCTTGGAACCTACTGATGTGAGGATGGCCAAATGCAAGGAAAGCTATGAATAGGGGCATTTCCTGAGAAAGCAGGCAGTGGCTCACCGCTGGCCCCTGACAACTTCACAGAGTTGGCCAAAAGACCAGATTTGAGACAGAACAGGCCATTTCCAGAGAACATAGTATGGCCCACCAGTCAGAGGACACTCCGGATAGTCACAGACCTACATGGGGGAAGGAGGTGCCTTTGTGGTGTGGGTGTGGGTTTGTGGTTTTGTCTCATGTTCTGAGAATAGGTATGAAAGGTGGTTTGTTTTGTTTGGAGTGAACTGTTTCTACTAAGTCGTTTGACAAGGTGAGTGTTTCTATGTCTGTGTATCCCACTATGTCCGTGGTTGTAGACATTAGAAAGGAGAATGCATCAATGAATATGTCCTATCTAGTAGAAAGCTTCCCAGCATTCATCCTGCCCTATTTATGAATGGACTGCAGCTTGCCTTATTGATGTGCAACACCTGCTATCTACCTAAGGTCCTGTTTTCTTCCTGAATTCTCGCCACTCTCCAGAATAGGCTCATGGTTTTGTGTTTAAGATATGTACAACCTTGAAGCTCTGTGACATGACCATGTACTGAATAGCTGAAGGGAATGGGGAGCATCTAAGAAAACTCAGATATCAGTGTGACCAGGAAAGTCTCAGTGAAGAAACCCTGCTTGGGGCCTTTTGTTTACCAATTCTTCTGTTGCCCTGAATGTCAGGAAGGTCTTTTCCTCAGTCCACCACTTTGTGAAGCCTGAAGAAAACAGTTTCCAAATGGAAATGAATGGGCATTACCTGTGGCTCTTTGCTTAATTGCTTTGGAATGGATGTGTCTGAATCAGCCTATTTGCCTTGTGTGAGGGTGTGGCTTAGATTCTCAGCTCCTGATGGATCTAAAGAAAGATCCCAGGTGTACATCCAAAACCAAAATGGCCAAAAAAGCAGTCCTTGTGGATGAAGTCTCTCGCCTCTTCTGTAACTTTCCTGACCTCCATCAAGTCAGAATAGGGATCCTTTGGTTCAAATGAGTTCTTCAAAGCCCTGCAGAGGCTAGCCCATAGTTGCTTGGGTTTTCTCAAGACTCCAATTCACATAAGGAATCCAAACCCCACAGTCAGTTGGCCTCAAATTGAAGAAGCGAAGCAGTATTAATGGGAGGCCTATTTGATCTCTCCTGGTTCACAAGAAGGGTGTCCAGGCCACCCTGACTTTAGGCAAATTAGGTGCAAGAGAGCTTATTTTGGACACGGTCTTGGGCTGTGCCCCTCATGGAAAACTTTTGCCAGAGGTCATTATGAGTGTCTATATGGAAAAAGATGAGCGCCACGTTGGAGTGTTTTGTTTTAAATTGTGGTCATTTGGGTGGTGGTTGGAAGAGATGACTTGGTCCACATGTTCTTGAACTCTGGTGTGATTCCCTTAGAATCTGAGTTCTCAAACTGACCTCAGAGAAGTATTGCTATGAATAGCGTTGAGATTTAAGGAAGCCAGGCATGAGTGTCGCCCTTGGAAACTAAGTTCTAGGCCCAGGATGGCTTTCCACAGAGCACTAGGCCTCTCAGCCAGGATACCACATGATTTTATTCTGAAAGATGTGGCACCCAGAGTTGAGAGTCAAAACTCATATGGACCTCACATTGTAGACCTCAATGGGAATAATATCATGTGATCTTTTGGCCACTCTTTGGGAAGCCTTACCTGTGAGTGTTCTCCAGAGCTTTCATTGAAATTAGCTTCCTAAAAATTTAATGGTTCCTGAAAGAATTGAAACTCACAGTGCCTCCAACTTCATCCTTGAAAAATGGCTAGAAAAATACCATAAAATTTTTGAAATTCCCATCACCAGGTGGCACTGGAGAACATTTGGATGTCCTGTTACTGATCATGAATATACCAGACAGTGCCTTGATTGACTGGGTTTCATGTAAATGGTGTAGAACAGAGATGCCAGTAAGTTGGACTCTGTTGAGTAGTTGGCCTAGAGCAGTGGTGGGCAGGTATGTGATAAAACATCTGTGGTGGGGCCATGTGGATCTTCCATTGGCATCCAAATGGCTTGTGACTGACATGGTGCAGCCAGCAGAACCTTCCATGTAAAGGCAACTTGTTATATGGAGAGTTTTCAGGACATTGTTCAGAATCAGGTTGCTATGGTCAAGGGGGCAAGCTATGTGGGATAGAATCCTGGTTCTTGTATCCTCCTGCAGAACCTGACCCACCACACATGACAGAACTCCCTCTTGCACTGTCACCCAATTGAACTCCTTTTATTTCGTGAAGCAAATACCAAACTCCCAGTGCAGCAGGAAGAAACACCATGAAAATGGAGGATGACCATATGGCTTCACACTGCACATGGGGAGACCTTTAGCCCCCAGTGGCCCCAGTTTACCTAAAAAGAGAATTTAGCACTGCTGCCTCATGTTCATTGGGAAATAAGAAAGCATGTCCTCCAGGTCTCATAGATGCAGACCAAGCTTTTATGGTCTCACTAGAAAGGAAGCTAAAGCTCCTGACAACAACATATTTTTCAAGTGCCCAATCTCACAGGCAGTTTCTCAAGAAGTCTCTATGCCAGCAGACCTCCATGTTTGTGGAGTGTTTACCCTTTCCCTTACCTTTGGAAACTCCTCTGCCACTTCCAAGGTTGTGGGCTCCTGAGCATATTCCATTCCAGATATTTGTTCACAGGTTTTCTAAATCTTCTCCTCTAATTGTGTCTTACTTGGGGCGAAGGTATTGTCAAGGCATTGTTCTGAATGAGAGTGGGAAGATTTTTGTGTAGCACATATTTACATACACATTGGATTCATTTTTCAATTTTCCATTCGAAATACTGAATCCTTGACACTAACCCATACCCTACTAGATTCTGACTACTAATTCTAATATAATGGAGAAAAATAACCCAAACAGAATAGAAATACTAGCACTTCATAGGAGGCATGGTGTATAGTTGGTCTTCCTATTTGCATGATATAGGGTTGGAGTTGTAAATCTTGTCAATTTTTTGTTGAAAGAGTTCTGCATGTGTTTTTAAAGTTAACACATATGTGAATTCCTGTCTCCCTTTTTCTGTAGCCAATTCAGCACATGTATTTTTATATGAACATATAGAATCCTACCTGGTATCACACCTGTATTCTTGAGAGGTGGCTAACTTGGCAGATACAAAGTGTGAGAAGAAATCACTCCTCCTAAACGCTTTTGGAACTGATAATTCAAATTATGAGTGAGCTTCTTAGTTAAAAAACATTATACATAAATCCATGTTCAGTAAAATTAATATTTTTGGATCTGTGGATGATATATATTTCACGATGAATTTTAATTGGCATATATATTGCTACTTTTTAATGTCTCTGTGTGTATTTTGTATATATATATATATATATATATATATATATATATACACTCTAGATTTGTCAAAATATGAAATATATGTATCTTATTATACACTCCCTAAATTCATTCATGTTCATGTATGTGGTTTTATATTCAACTTTTCATAAGATTATTTTCAGAAATATTCATCCATCTGAAATACATATTTGTTTTATAGTATTGAAAACTCACTTCAGTAAATGGTGCAAACAAATCCTTATATTTTTACAGTAACTGATCCACTTTAACATCAATGCAAGTAGATTCCTATGGGACATGATGTGTATTTTGGCGTTCATTTTTATACAACACTGGTACATTACTATTTCTTCAGTTTTTGTACATCATAGAATATACATTTCAGCCACAACTTCATAAATTTAAAGAAATTTGTAACACATTCTATCACTTCCTCCTTCAGAACATATGTATTCCTCTTTGTTTTTGACTGGTCATTTCATGAGACTTCTTTCCACACACATTACTGTCGATTTCCATTATCAATTTTGAAGCAAAATTCACACACTCTTTATGATGAACCACAACCGTAATATTACCATTGGATGTATAAATGGTTGGAATGAATGTATGTATATCAATATATGATTCCCTGTGTATTTTCAGATATCAATTTATTCCAATTTCTAAAGTTTGAACCAGTTGTATTATTTATTCGCAGTATGGACTATTCATGCATTATGTCTATATTCATACACACATGGTACACCTCTATGTACCCCCAATACTAATTTACACCTCTTCAAAATATTGCTCCAAGAAATGGTGGTAGAAATACTCATGTCACCTGATCTACATATACATTTTATCACAGTAATATTCTGGCCACAAAATGCAAAGTCACACTTACGATTGTACCAAAGCCTAAATGGAATGTGAGTATGGATTATGAAAATCACCCATGTCCAGGTTGCCTAATGCTCTCAAATGTCAATCCTATTGGTGACTACATATTTGTTTCTTCCTAAGATTATATATTCAATCTCAAGCCTGTTGAAAATGTCTATTGGTATCACTCATTTTATACTTTGCCTGATTTCCTTATGTCTCTATTGATATCTGCTTTCCTACATATTTTCCCCAGTTCATCATTGTAACTGACTCTTCACATGTGCTGACATTTACATTTTCTCTCTACCCAAAACCCTATTGCTAAAGAACTTTTTGTCCAAATCCTATACTCACACTTTTTTCTAATCTTACCAACTCTCTTCGTAATCTTACCAACTCTCCCTTTTTGAATAAATGTTCTCCTCAACATTCAATCATCTAAGGTACAAGATCCTATGCCATTGTGTATAGATTTATCTTAGACATCTGCACAGAACATAATTCAAAGCTAACTATCCCAATCAAGGACCCAATGACTTTCTGGGCTTTAAATCTTACTGAGATTTCTGTTTTCATACATATATTCCACCTCTATAATCTTATAAATATCGCAGGTTTCCAATACCATTATTCATCCAGCAGAATGATCCTAACCCAAATCAAACATGTTATTAACCCTAAACATACACGATTCCCTCAATCTACCTTTATAGAAGAGCAGGGACAGAGTTGGTCTTACAATACAGGAATGTAGGAGATCTTCAACCTGCAGAGAACCTCAAAGGTCCATGCAGAAATTATCCCTGGAGAAGATATAGGCAGCTATGAAGGACCTGAGAGAGCAAAAGTCATCTTCCATGACAAACAACCAGGTAAGGATGAAGGGATGTGTCTGAAGCAGTCTCTCTCTTCTTAATGTAGAGAAGATGGACCAAACCAGGCCTGTGTGGAAAGCTGTTCCCGGGTGCCTATGGTTGATATTCCATTTTAACTTGTGAAAGTGTCAAAGGAAGTAGGGGCAGCCTCCATCTCATGGGCCCTTCGAAGCAACTGTTAGGACAAAGTGGTTGCCAAGGCAGTGACCTCATTCAGTTCTAGAGGAAGTGACCTACGTCACTTTCTTGTTGATGTAACACTCTGAACTTTGGATCCAGGAAGCCATGCACTCTGAGGCAGGCCCAGTCCCAGTTGCAGTGGTCTCACATGTTTGGATTAACCAAGGACAGAGTCAGTCTTTCTTGGCAACTACTGAATTGAAGATGGACAAATGCCAGGAAAGCTCTGAAGAGGGGCTTTTTTTTTTGATAAAGCAGGCAGTGGCTCACCGCTGGCTCCTGACAACTTCACAGTTTTGGCCAAGGAGACCAGATCTGACATACGACAGCCCATTTCAGGGGAACATAGTATGGTCCACCAGTCAGAGGATGCTCCGGATAGTCACAGACCTACTTGGGGAAAGAAGGTGCCTTTTTGCGTGTGTTTGTGTGTTAGTGATTTTGTCTCATCTTCTAAGAATATGTAGGAAAGTCGGTTTGTTTAATTTGGAGTGGCCTGTTTCTAGTAAGTGCTTTGAGAAGGTGAGTGATTCTGTGTATCCCACTGTGTCCGTGGTTGTAGACAATAGAAAAGAGAATGCATCAAAGGATGTGTCCTGTCTAGTAGAAATCTTCACAGCATTCATCTTGTCCAATTTATGAATGGACTGAAGCTTACCTTATAGATGGGCAACACCTACTACCTTTCTACATTCCTGATTTCTTCCTGAATTCTGGCCACTCTCCCATAGGCTCATGGTTTTGTGTTCAAGATATGTATCTCCTCCACAATCTGGGACATGGCCATGTACTGGATAGCTGAAGGGAATGGTGAGTATCACAGAAAACTCAGATATCAGTGTGACCAGGAAAGTCTCAGTGGAGAAACTCTGCTTTGGGAATTTGCTTTTCTATTGTTCTGTTGCCCTGAATGTAAGGAAGGTCTTTGCCTAAGGCCACACCTTTCCAAAGCCTGAAAATAGCAGTTTTCAAATGGAAATAAATGGGCATCACCTGTGGATCTTTGCTTAATTGCTTTGCAAAGGGATATGTCTGAATCCACCTCTTAGCGCAGTGTGAGTCCATGGCTCAGATTCTCAGCCCTGATGGATCTAAAGAAAGATCCCATGTGTGCATCCAATTCCAAAATGGCCAAAAGAGCAATCATTGTGGATGAAGTCTCTTGCTTTCCTCTGTAAGGTTCCTGATCTCCATCAAGTGAGAAGAGGGATCCTTTGGGTCAACTGAGTCCTTCAAGCCCTGCAGAGGCTAGCCCATAGGTGCTTGGGTTTTCTCATGACTCCAAATCACATAAAGAAACTATACCTGACAGTCACTATGCCTCAAATTGGAGAAGTGGAACAGTATTAATGGCAGGCATCTTTGATCAGCCCTGGTTCACAGGAACAGTGTCCAGAAACACTGACTTTAGACAAATGAAGGGCAAGGGAGTTTATTTTGACATTGTCTTGTGCTGTGTGCCTCATGGAAACTTCCAGCCAAGGTTATGATTAGTGTCTATATGGAAGAAGATGAGGGGCATGTGTGAGTGTTTTGGTTTTAATTCTGGTCATTTGTGTGGCGGTTGGAAGAGATGACTGGGTCACCAGGGATTGAACCCTGGTGTGTTTCCCCTTAGAGACTGAGTTCTGAAACTGACCTCAGAGAAGTATTGCCATGAATTGTGTTGGGATTTTAGGAGGCCACGCATGAGAGTCGCCCTTGGAACCTGAGATCTAGGACCAGGGTGGCTTTCCACAAAGAACTGGGAATCTCAGCCTGGATATCACATGATTTTATTCTGAAAGACTTGGCAGCCATAGTTGAGAGTCAAAACACATAGGACCTCACATTGTAGACCTCAATGGTCCTGGCTTCAAGTGACCTTTTGTCCACTCTTTGGAAAGCCTTGCCTGTGAGAGTTCTCCAGAATTTTCTTTGAATTGAGCTTTCTCAACATTTAATGGTTCCTGAATAATTGAAATTCACAGTGCATCCAATGTCATCCTTGAAAAATGGCTAGATAAATACCATGAAATTTTTGAAATTCCCATGACCAGGTGGCACTCCAGAAACATTCGATGTCCTATTGCTTATTATGAGTGTACCAGACAGTTCCTTGATTGACAGGGTTTTCTGAAAATTGTTTAGAACAGAGATGCCAGTAATTTGTAGCCTGCTGAGTAGTGGGCGTAGAGCAGTGGTGGGCACGTGTGTGATAAAATATCATGGTGGGTCCATGTGGATCTGCCATTGGCTTCCAAATGGCTTGTGACTGACATAGTGCAGACTTCAGACCCTTATATGTAAAGGCATCTTGTTCTATGGCGAGGTTTCAGGGCAATGTTCAGAATCAGGTTGCTATGGACAAGGGAGCAATCTTTGAGAGATAGAAGCCTGGTTTGTGAATTTTCTTGCAGACCATAACCCACCACACGTGACAGAACTCTCTCCAGCACTGGTTCCCAGTTGAACTCCTTGTATTTCGTGAAGCATGTACCAAACTCCAAGTGCAGCAGCAAGAAACACCACGAAAAGTGGAGGATGACCAAATTGTTTCACAGTCCACACGGGGAGAAAATAAACCCCCAGGGGCTACAGTTTATCTACAAAGAGAGAATTCAGCAGTGCTGCCTTGTGTTCATTGGAAAATAAGAAACTTTGTCCTCCAGGTCACATAGATGCAGACCCAGCTTTGAGGGTATCACTACAAAGGAAGCTTAACTCCTGACAAAAACCTATATATCATTGCCCAACCTCAGTGGCAGTTTCTCTAAAAGTTTTAGGCATGCAGAGCTCCATGTTTGTGGAGTGTGTACCGTGTTCTTACTTTTGGAAACTCCTATACCACCTCCAAGTTTGTGCACTCCTGAGCATTTTCCATTCCAGAAATGTAATCACAGATTTTGCAACTTTTCTTCTCTAATTGTGTCTTACTTGGGGCGAAGATAATTTCAAGGCATTGTTCTGGATGAGAGTCAGAAGATTTGTTTTAGCACATATTTGCATACACATTGGATTAATTTTCCTATTTTTCCATTCAAAATTTTGAATCCCTGACACTAACCCATATTCTAATAGACTCTGACTACTAATTCTAATATGATGGAGAAAAATAACCCAAACAGTACATAAATACATGCAGTTCAGGGTTGGACTTGCCTTTTGCATGATAAAGGGTAGGTATTATGAATCTAGTCAATTTTTAATTGAAATAGTTCTCCATGTGTTTTGAAAGTTAACAAATATGTGAATTACTGTCTCCCATTTTCTGGAGCCTATTCAGCACATGTATTTTTATATGCACAAATAGAATCCTACACGGTATCACACGTACATTCTTTTGAGTTACATGACTTGGCAGATACAAATTGTGAGAAGTGATCACTCGTCCTAAACGCTGTTAGAACTGAAAATTCAACCTATGGGTGAGCTTCCCAGTGGAACAACATTATACATAAACCCATGTTCAGTAAAATGAATGTTTTTGCATCTTTATGATATATATTTCATGATGAATTTCGATTGGCATATATATTGCTATTTTTTAATTTCTGTGTTTGTGTGTGTGTGTGTGTGTATATACTCTCCAGATTTTTAAAAATATGAAAATTATGTGTCTTATATACACTCCCTAAATTCATTCATGTTCATGTATGTAGATTAATAATCAACTTTTCACAAGATTATTCTTAGAAATACTCAAACACCTGAAATACATATTTGTTTCCTAGTACTGAGAACTAACTTCAGTGAAAGGTGCATACAAATTCTAATATGTCTACATTAACTGACCCAGTTGAACATCAATGCATGTTGGTTCCTATGGGACACGATGTGTATTTTGACGTTAATTTTTATTCCACACTGGTACATTACTATTTCTTCAGTTTATGCACATCTTAGCATATATATTTCATTCACTAGTTAGCAAATTTATAGGCATTTGTTTCACTTTCAGTCACTTCCTGCTCCAGAACACATGTATTTCTGTATGTTTCTTGACTGGTCTATTCATGAGACTTTTTTTCCAAATATATTGTTTTCGATTTCCATAATCAATTTTGAAGAAAAACTCACACACCCTTCATGATTAACCATAACCATAAGATAATCATTAGATATATAACTGGTTGGAATTAATGATTGGATATCAATATAACATTTCTTATATATTTTCAGATATCCATTCAATCCATTATTTAAAGTGGATCTAGTTATATTATTTATTCACAGTATTGTCTATTCATGCATTATGTCTATATTAATAGAAACAGGGTACACCTATTTGTACCCCCATACGAATTTATAAATCTTCAAAATATTGCTCTCAGAAATGGTGGAAGAAATACTCATGTCACCTGATCTACATAGACATTTTATCACAGAAATATTCCGGACACAAAAAGCAAAGGTCACACTTACAATTGTACCAAAGCCTAAATGAAAAGATAGCATCCATTACTAAAATCATCCATGTCCAGGTTGCCTAATGCTCTCAAATATCAATCCTATTGGTGACTACATATTTGTTTCTTCCTAAGATTATATATTCAACTTCAAACCTGTTGAAAATGTCTAACCCTATCACACACTTTATACTTTGCTTGATTTCCTAATGTCTCTATTGATATCTGCTTTCCTACATGTTTTCCCCAGTTCATCATTGTGACTGACTCTTCACATGTGCTGACATTTACATACACTCTCTACCCGAAACCCTATTGCTGAAGAACTTTTGGTCCAAGTCCTATGCTCACTCTTCTTTCTAAATCTACCAACTACCTTCCTAATCCTACCGACTATCGGTTTTTGACTGGATGCTCTCTTCAACATTCAATCATCCAAGGTACAAGGTCCGATGCCAGTGTATATTGATTTATCTGAGACATCTGTGCAGCACATAACTCAAAGTTAAGTATCCCACTCAAGTCCCCAATGCCCTTCTGGGCTTCAAATCTTACCTAGATTTCTGCTTTCATACTTATATTTCACATGTATACTCTTGTAAATATCGCAGGTTGCCAATACCATTATTCATCCCGCAGAATGATTCGTAACCCAAATCGAACTTGTTATTAACCCTAACCATACACTGTTCCCTCAATATAACTAACTTAAGAGCAGCGACAGAGTGGGTCTTACAATATAGAAATGTAGAAGATCTTCCACCTGCTTAGAACCTCAAAGATCCATGAAGAAATGATCCTTGGAGAAGATGTAGGCAGCTATGTAGGACCTGAGAGAGCAATAGTCATCTTCCATGCAAACAACCTGGTCAGGATGAATTGATGTGTCTGAATCAGCCTCTCTCTTCTTAATGTAGAGAAGATGGACCAAACCAGGCCTCTGTGGAGAGCTGTTCCAGGGTGCCTATGGTTGATATACCATTATAACTTCTGAATGTGTCACAGGATGTTGGGGCAGCCTCTATCTCATGGGAACCTTGGAAGCAACTGTTAGGACAAAGTGGTTACCAAGGCAGTGACCATATTCAGTTCCTGAAAGAAGTGACCTCACTTCACTTCCTTGGTGATGGAATTCTCTGAACTTGGGATCCAGGAAGCCAGGCACCCAGGGCCAGTCCCACTCCAGACCCAGTGGGCTAATTTGTTTGCTTTTCCCAAAGACATAGTCAGTCTTTCTTGGTACCTGCTGATGTGAGGATGGCCAAATGCCAGCAGAGCTCTGAAGAGGGGCCTTTCCTGAGAAAGCAGGCAGTGGCTCACTGCTGGCTCCTTACAACTTCACGGAGTTGGACATTGAGACCAGATGTGAAACAGGACAAGCCATTTTGGGGGAACATAATATGGCCCACCAGTCAGAAGACACTCCGGATAGTCACAGACCTATTTGGGGGAAGGAAGTGCCTTTGCCGTTGTAGGTGTGAGTTTGTGGTTTTTTCTCATGTTCTGAGAATAGGTAGGAAAGGTGGTTTGTTTGGTTTGGAGTGGACTGTTTCTAGTAAGTCGTTTTACATTGTGAGTGTTTCTATGTCTGAGTATCCCACTGTATCCATGGTTGTAGACATTAGAAAAGAGAATGCACCAATGGATGTGTTGTCTCTAGTTGAAAGCTTCCGCAATTCATACTGCGCAATTGATGAATGCACTGCAGCTTGCCTTATGGATGGGCAACATCTACTATCTTCTAATGTTCCTGTTTTCTACGTGAATTCTGGCCACTCTCCAGAATAGACTCATGGTTTTGTTTCCCAGATATGTAACACCACAAGGCTCTGTGACATGGCCATGTTCTGGATAGCTGAAGGGAATGAGATCATCTCAGAAAACTCAGATATCAGTGTGTGCAGTAAAGTCTCAGTGGAGAAACCCTTCTTGGGCCATTTGCTTAATTCTATTTCTATTACCCTAAATGTCAGAAAGGTCTTTGCCTCAGGCCACCCCTTTGTGTAGCCTGAAAAACACTGTTTTCATATGGAAATGAATGGACCCCACCTGTGGCTCTTTGCATAATTTCTTTGGAATGGGATGTGTCTGAATCAGCCTCTTGTCCTTGTATGAGGTTGTGGCTTAGATTCTCAGCACCTGATGGATCTAAAGAAAGATTCCATGTTCTTCCAAAACTAAAATGTCCAAAAGAGCAGTCATTGTGGATGAATATTTTTGCCTTCTTGTTTTAGGTTCCTGAACTCCATCAAGTGAGAATAGGGATCCTTTGGGTCAAATGAGTTCTTGAAATCCCTGCAGAGGCTAGCCCATATGTGCTTGGATTTTCTCATGAATCCAAATCACATAAAGAATCTATACCCTACAGCCAGTAGGCTGAAATTGGAGAAGTGGAACACTTTAACAGCAGGAATATTTGATCACTCCTGGTTCACAGGAAGAGTGTCCAGGCCACCATGATTTTAGGCAAATAAGGGGCAAGTGAGCTTATTTTGGACACTACCTTGGGCTCATAGAAACCTCCAGCTAGAGGTTATGATGAGTGTCTACATGGAAGAAGATGATGGCCCTGTGGGAGTGTTTTGATTTTAATTGTGGTAATTTTTGTGGCGGTTGGAAGGGATGACTGGGTCCACCTGGGCTTGAACTCTGGTGTGATTCCCCTTAGAGACTGCATTCTGGAATTGACCTCAGAGAAGTATAGCCATGAATTGTGTTGGGATTTTAGGAGGACACACATAAGACTCACTCTTGGAAACTGAGATCTATGCCCAGGGTGGCTTTCCACAGAGGCCTGGGAATCTCAGCCAGGATATCACATGATTTTATTCTGAAAGACTTGGCAGCCATAGATGAGAGTCAAAACATACATGGACCTCACATTGTAGACGTGAATTGGCCTGGCTTTATGTGACCATTTGGTAACTCTTTGAGAAGCCTTGACTTTGAGAGTTCTCCAGAGCTTTCATTGAAATGAACTTTCTCACACTTAATGGTTCCTGAATGAATTGAGACCCACAGTGCCTCTAACTTCATTTTTGAAAAATTGCTAAATAAATACCATGAAATTTTTTAAATTCCCATGACCAGGTGGAACTGCAGAAAATTTGATGTCCTGTTGCTTATCATGTGTATACCAGACAGTGCCTTGTTTAACTGGGTTTCATGAAAATGATGTAGAACACGAGATGCCAGTAATTTGGAGCCTGCTGAGTAGTGGGCCTAGAGCAGTGGTGGGAAGGTGTGTGAAAAAACATCATGGAGGGGCTATGTGGATCTGCCATTGGCTTCCAAATGGCTTGTGACTGATATAGTGCAGACATGAGACCCTTATATGTAAAGGCATCCTGTTATATGGAGAGTTTTAAGGGCAATGTTCAGAATAAGTTTACTATGGTTACTGGGGCAAGCTCTGTGGGATAGAAGCCTGGTTGGTGCATTCTCCTGCAGACCCTGACCCACCACAAGTGACAGAACTCCCTCCAGCACTGTATCCCAAATGAACTTCTTATATTTTGTGAAGCAAATACCAAATTCCCAGTGCAGCAGCAAAAAACACCATGAAAAGTGGAGGATGACCAAATGTCTTCACAGTCCCCACTGGGAGACACTTAGAATCCAGTGGCCACAGTTTACCTACAAAGAGAGAATTGAGCACTGCTGCCTCATGTTCATTGGAATATAAGAAACCATCTCTTCCTGGTCACATAGATGCAGACCCAGCTTTGATGGTCTCACTACGAAGGAAGCTAAAGCTCATGACAGCAACATATATTTCAGGATCCCAACCTCAGAGGCCATTTCCCAAGAATTCTTAGGCCAGCAGAGCTCCTTGTTTGTGGAGTGTTTACCCTGTCCTTTACTTTTGGAAACTCCTCTACCACCTCAAAAGTTGTGAACTCCCGAGCATATTCCATTCCATGTATGTATTCCTAGATTTTTACACTTTTCAACTCTAATTGTGTCTTACTTGGGGCGAAGGTAATGTCAAGGCATTGTTCTGGATGTGAGTGGGAAGATTTTTGTGTAGCACATATTTACATACACATTGGATTCATTTTCCAATTTTCCATTTGAAATACTTAATCCCTGACACTAACCTGTACCCTACTAGTCTCTGACTAATAATCCTAAAATGATGGTGAAAAATAACCCAAAAAGAATAGAAATACAAGCAGTTCAGAGGAGGCATGGTGTATAGTTGGAATTGCTTTTTGCATTATATAATGTAGGAGTTTTAAATCTAGTCAATTTTCTGTTGAAATAGTTCTAGATGTGTTTTTAAAATTAACAAATATGTGAATCCCTGTCTCCCTTTCTCTGTAGCCTATTCAGCACATGTATTTTTATATGCACATATAGAATCCTACCTGATATCACTTTTACACACATGTGAGGTGGCTGAATTGGCAGATGCAAATTGTGAGAAGAGATCACTCCTCCTAAACGCTGTTGGAACTGAAAATTCAACCTACGGGTGAGCTTCCTAGTTGAATAACATTATACATAAATCCATTTCAGTAAAATGAATATTTTTCGATCTTTGGATTATATATATTTGATGAAGATTTTCGATTGGCATATATATTGCTACCTTTTTTTTCTTTTATTGGTTGCTCAAAACATTACAAAGCTCTTGACATATCATATTTCATACATTAGATTCAAGTGGGTTATGAACTCCCATTTTTACTCCAAATATAGAATGCAGAATCACATCAGTTACACATCCATATTTTTACATAATGTCTTATTAGTTACTGTTGTATTCTGCTACCTTTACTATGCCCTACTATCCTCCCTCCGCTCTCTTCCCATCTTCTCTCTCTACGCTACCTACTGTAATTCATTTCACTTATTGTTTATTTTTCCATTACACTCACAACCTCTTATATGTATTTTTTTTGTAACAATAAGGGTCTCCCTCCATTACCATGCAATTTCTCTTTTCTCTACCTTTCCGTCCCACCTCATGTCTCTGCTTAATGTTAATCTTTTCTTCATGCTCTTCCTCTCTGCTCTGTTCTTAGTTGCTCTCATTATATCAAAGAAGTCATTTGGTATTTGTTTTTTTGGGATTGGCTAGCTTCACTAAGCATAATCTGCTCTAGTGCCATGCATTTCCCTGCAAATTCCATTATTTTGTCATTTTTTAGTGCTGTGTAATCCTCCATAGTATATAAAAAAAAAACTTTTTTTTTTATCCATTCATCTATTGAAGGTAATCTGGGTTGGTTCCACAGTGTAGCAATTGTGAATTGTGCTGCTATGAACATCGATTGGCAGTATCCCTGTAGTACGCTCTTTTAAGGTCTTCAGGGAATAGTGCGAGAAGGGCAATAGCTGGGTCAAATGGTGCTTCCATTCCCGGCCTTCCCAGGAATCTCCATACTGCTTTCCAAATTGGCTGCACCAGTTTCAGTCCCATCAGCAATGTACAAGAGTACCCTTTTCCCCACATCGTCGCCAGCACTTGTTGTTGTTTGACTTCATAATGGCTGCCAATCTCACTGGATTGACATGGTATTTTAGGGTGGTTTTGATTTGCATTTCTCTGACTGCAAGAAATGGAGAGCATTTTTTTATGTACTTGTTGATTGATTCTATGTCCTCCTCTGAGAAGTGTCTGTTCAGGTCCTTGGCCCATTAGGTTATTTGTTATCTTATTGTCTAATTATTTGAGTTCTTTGTATACTTTGTATACTCTGGATATTAGGGCTCCATCTGAAGGGTGAGGAGTAAAAATTTGTTCCCATGATCTAGGCTCCATATTTACCTCTCTTATTGTTTCTCTTTCTGAGAAAAAAATTTTCAGTTTAAGTAACTCCCATTTGTTGATTCTTGTTATTAACTCTTGTGCTATGGGTGTCCTATTAAGGAATTTGGAGCCTGACCATACAATATGTAGATCGGAACCAACTTTTTCTTCTATCAGATGCAGAGTCTCTGATTTGAATCTAGCTCCTTGATCCACTTTGAGTTAACTTTTGTGCATGGCGAGAGAAAGGGATTCAGTTTCATTTTGTTGCATATGGATTTTCAGTTTTCCCGGCACGATTGGTTGAAGATGCTATCCTTCCTCCATTGCAAGCTTTTAGCTCCTTTATCAAATATAAGATAGTTGTAGCTTTTTGGATTAGTCTCTGTGTCCTCCATTCTGTACCATTGGTCCACCCGCCTATTTTGGTACCAGTACCATGCTGTTTTTGTTATTATTGCTCTGTAATATAGTTTGAAATCTGGTATCGCTATACCGCCTGATTCACACTTCCTGCTTAGAATTTCTTTTGCTATTCTGGGTCGTTTATTTTTCCATATGAATTTCATGATTGGTTTATCTATTTCTACAAAAAATTCATTTGGGATTTAGATTGGCATTTCATTAAACCTACAGACAACTTTTTAGTAATATCGCCATTTTGATGATGTTAGTTCTGCCTATCCATGAACAGGGTATATTTTTCAATCTTCTAAGATCTTATTCTACTTCTCTTTTTAGGGTTCTGTAGTTTGCACTGTATAAATCTTTCACCTCTTTTGTTAGGTTGATTCCCAAGTATTTAATTTTTTATGAGGATATTGTGAATGCAGTGTTTTTCCTCATTTTCATTTCAGAAGTTTTGTCGCTGATATACAGAAATGCCTTTGATTTATGCATGTTGATTTCATTTCCAGCCACATTGCTGAATTCATTTATTAGTTCTAGTAGTTTTTTTCTGTAGACCCTTTTGGGTCTTCTATGTATAGAATCATGTCATCTTCAAATAGTGATAATTTAAGTTCTTTTTTTCCTATTTTTATGTCTTTAATGTCTTTCAACTTTCTAATTGCTCTGGCCAGTTTTTCGAGAACTATATTGAATAGAAGTGGTGATAGAGGACATCCCTGTCTTGTTGGAAATTTTAGAAAGAATGTCTTCAATTTTTCTCCATTCAGAATGATAATAGCCTGAGGCTTAACATAGATAGTTTTTACAATGTCGAGGTATGTTCCTTTTATCCCTAGTTTTTCTAATGTTTTGAACGTAAAGGAATGCTCTACTTTTTCTAATGGTTTTTCTGCATCTATCAAGATCATCTTATGGTTCTTATTTTTAAGTCTATTGATGTTGTGAATAACATTTATTGATTTCCATATATTGAACCCTCCTTGCATCCCAGGGATGAATCCTAGTTGATCATGGTGCACAATTTTTTTGATGTGCCTTTGTATCCAAATCACCAGAATTTTAATGAAAATTTTTGCATCTAGGTTCATCAGAGATATTGGTCTGTTGTTTTCTTTCATTGAGGTGTCTTAGTCTGGTTTCAGAAGCAGGGTGATGTTGGCCTCATAGAATGAATTTGGCAGAGCTCCCTGTTTTTCTATTTTCTGAATAACTTGAAAAGTATTGGTATTAATTCTTCTTTAAAGGTTTTGTAAAACTCCGCTGTATACCCATCCGATCCTGGGCTTTTCTTGGTTGGTAGTAGTTTGATTGCCTCTTCTATTTCATCGATTGATATTGGTCTGTTCAAATTGTGTGTATCCTCCTGACTCAGTCTAGGCAAATCATATGACTTAACAAATGTATCAATGTCTTCACTATTTTCTATTTTATTGGAATATAGGTTTTCGAAATAATTTCTAATTGTCTTCTGTATTTATGTAGCATCTGTTGTGATATTGCCTTTTTCATCCCGTATGTTAGTAATTTGAGTTCTCTCTCTTCTTCTCCTCGTTAGCATGGCTAAGGGTCTGTCAATCTTATTTATTTTTTCGATGAACCAACTATTAGTTTTGGTAATTTTTTAATAGTTTCTTTTGTTTCAATTTCGTGATTTACTCTCTGATTTTAATAATTTCTTGCCTTCTGCTACATTTGCTGTTGTTTTGCTCTTCCTTTTCTAGGGCTTTGAGATTAAGTGAGAGCTCATTTATTTGTTGTTTTTGTTTTTTTCTTTTTTTGAGGAATGACCTCCAGGCGATGAATTTGCCTCTTGAATCTTGTTTCATTGTGTCCCATTGAATCTGATATGTTGTGTCTGTATTTTCATTTATCTCTAAGAATTTTTTGATTTCCTCCTTTATGTCTTCTGTAACCCATTGATCATTCAGTAACATATTGTTCATTTTCCATGTGATGTAGGATTTTTCCTTCCTTCTTTTACCGTTGGTTTCCAGTTTCATTCCATTGTGATCAGAAAAAAATTCATGGTATTATCTCCACCCCTTTATATTTACTGAGTGTTGCCCTATGGCATAATATATGGTCTATTTTTGAGAAGGATCCATGTGCTGGTGAGAAAAAAGTATATCCACTTGATGATGGTTGATATATTCTATATATGTCAGTTAAGTCTAGGGTATTGATTGTGATATTGAATTCTATATTTTCTTTATTCAACTTTTGTTTGGAGGATCTGTCCAATGGTGAGAGAGGTGAGTTGAAGTCTCCCATAATTATTGTGTTGTGGTCTATTTGATTCTTGAACTTGAGGAGAATTTGTTTTATAAATGTTGCAGCACCATTATTTGCTGCATAAATATTGATAATTGTTATGTCTTGTTGGTGAATGGTTCCTTTCAACAGTATATAATGTCCTTCCTTATCCCTTTTGATTAAATTAGTCTTGAAGTCGATTTTATTCCATATGAGGATGGCCACCCCTGCTTGCTTACAAGGACCGTGTGCATGGTATAAATTTTCCCAACCTTTCACCTTCAGCCTGTGTATGTCTTTTCCATTCAGATGTGTCTCCTGGAAGCAACATATTGTTGGATTTGTTTTTTTTAATCCACGTTACAAGTCTATGTCACTTTATTGGAGAGTTTAAGCCATTAAAGTTTAGAGTTAGTATTGATATATGGTTTGTATTGCCACCCGTCTTTGATTATTTATCTTTTTTTTAATTTAGTTTGTTTATCCATGATTAACTTTTCCCCCGCCCTCTGTCATTAATGAGGCACTTCCCACTGATGGTTTTCTTTGTTGATATTCATTTTTTCCTCGTGTAGTGTTTTCCTTAAGATGCTTTGCAATGCTGGTTTTCTGGCTGCAAGTTCTTTTAGCTTTTGTTTATCACGAAATGTTTTTATTTCGTTGTCTTACCTGAAGCTTAATTTTGCTGAATACAGATTTCTTGGTTGGCATCCATTGTTTTTAAGTGTTTGAAATACGTTGTTCCAGGATCTTCTCACTTTCAGCGTCTGTGATGAAAAATCTGTTGTTAACATTTTTGGTTTACCCCTGATTGTAATCTGCCTCCTTTCTCTTGTAGCTTTTAATATTTTCTCTTTGTTCTGTATATTGGATATCTTCATAACAATGTGTCTTGGCATTGGTCTACTGTGATTTTGTGTGCTCGGTGTCCTGTAAGCATCTACAATTTTTTTTATCCGTTTCCATTTTTATTTCTGGAAAGTTTTCTGTAATTATTTCATACAGCAGGTTACTCATTCCCTTGGTTTGAATCTCTGTACCTTCCTCTATCCAGATGACTCATTAGTTTTTTTTTTTTTCTTATGTTATCCCATATCTCTTGGATGTTTTTCTCATGACTTTTTACCAGCATTTCTTTGTTGGCTAGACTTTTTTCAAGATGATATATTTTGTCTTCATTATCTGATATTCTGTCTTCTACTTGCTCCACTCTGTTAGTGATACTCTCAATTGAGTTTTTAATTTGTTTTATCATTTCCTTCATTTCTAGAATTATTGTTTGATTTTTTTTATAATCTCTATCTCCTAATTAAGATGCTTAATTTCTTTTTATATCTGTTTATGTAATTCATTTTCAATGTGTTCTTTCACTGTTTGGTTTTGATGTCTCGTATCCTCTTTAAGGTTCCATTCCATCTGTCTAAGGTATTTCTTGAGTTCTTTATATGACCATTTTTCTGATGACTCTAGGTCCTTCTGAATATTTAGGCTGTCCATCATTGTTTGTACTCCTTTTCTTCCTTGCTTTTTTATGCTGCTCATGTTACTTCCTGTTTTGTTTGACTGCTGAGTTACTGCTTACTCTTATAAATTTATTTGATGCTTGGGAGGAAAGATATTAGAAGGGAAGGGAAGAAGTCACTAAAGAGAATGAGAGTAGACAGGTAGAATTCAAGGAAGGGAGAATAAGAAAATTGAAAAGAAATGAAAAGACAAAAGAAAAAAATAGAAAATAAAGAAAGAAAAAAAATTTAAATAATAATTATAATTAAAAAATGAAAATTAAAATTTAAAATAATATTAATAATAATAATGATAAAATAAAAAATAAAAAAATAAAAACATTAAAAAAGTTAAAGAACAACAACAACAAAAATGAAAATGAAAGAAATATAAAAAATATAAATTAAAAAAATAATAATAATACATGCAGTCATAGAGTTCAATTAACTTCTCTTTCAGTATGTGGAGCTGTGTGCACTGGGCCAAGCTCCTCCTCTGAATAAGTGGGAACCAATCACTGTGCAGCAGCTCTTCCTCCCAGACTTGGCGGATCTCCAATCCTGAGTGCCTAGGGCCTTCTCTTATGCTTCCTCAAGCCATGCCCTGATCACCTGTGACGCTCACCACAATAGTGGTTACAAGCCAGAACTCTACTCCTGGCAGCCCTGTTTTCATGAACGCCTGTGCACACTCTCCCTGTTTGCCTCCCTCAGACCCTAAGTTTGTAGAGCTTGGGGCTGAGGACCCCCAGCGAATTTTCTTGCCCTCTGGGAGCCACGCCACCGGTACGTGGTGTAAGAGACCTCAATTGTCAGCACTTGTGGGATCAGGAGCCCAGAATTCCACGCCGCTAGTCCCGAGCCAATCCTGATTCCCTAGGTCTGGCTATCGCGCTCACGGGAGAGCTGGGAGAGGCCCTTACGGCAGAGCTGGGAGGGGCCCTTAAGGTTTCCCCGCTGTGTTGAGAGAGATGGCTAGGGGATTACACACCTGTCACGCTGGTTTCAATGAAGTTATCTCCTCTGCCCGTGACATCATTTCTATGCTATAGTGGTATCCCATGCAAATGGTGACCGTTTGTTCCCTTTGCAAGGTAACCAACGCAACGGGTGGGTCCTGACTGTCTCTCCCAAGCGCCGTTTCAATCCTGTGGCCACTGCCTTTGAAGGCTTGGTTGGCTTTTACCTCTGAAAGTTCAGAAGGGCCGAACAGTTATTTCAGAGGGATCTTAGTGCTGAGTCACGAGAACCAGGCAAACCGGAGGTTGAATGCAGCCGATCCAGGCTCGGTGTGTGTTCTGAGGGGCCCAGAATGTTCGCACCAGATCCACATTAGGTCAACATTGCCTAGTGATTCTGAGCAAACAGCATTTAGACAGTTTACGACTCCCGATGCCCGCGCAGCTGAAGAGGTCAGAGACTTGATTTTTCCATGCCTGCCTTCATGATGGATTTCCTGTATTGCTACTTTTTTATATCTGTGCATGTGAGTGTGTATGTATGAGAGTGTATATATATATATATACACTCTCCAGATTTTTTAAAATATGAAATATATGTGTCTTATTATACACTCCCTAAATTCATTCATATTCATATATGTGTATTTATAATCAACTTTCCACAAGATTATTCTCAGAAATAATCATCCACCTGAAATACATATTTGTTTTCTAGTACTGAAAACTAAATTCAGTGAAAGGTGCAAACAAAACCTAATATTTCTACAGTTACTGAGCTAGTTTAACATCAATGCAAGTATATTCTTAGGGGACATGATGTGTATTTTGATTTTCATTTTTATTCAACACTTATACGTTACGATGTCTTCAGTTTATGCACATCATAGGATATATATTTCATTCAAAAGTTAGAAAATTTATAGGCATTTGTTTCACGATCAATCACTTTCTGATTCAGAACACATGATTCTTCTATGTTTCTTGACTGGTCTTTTCATGAGACTTCTTTCCAAACACATTATTTTCGTTTAACATCATCACTTATAAAGCAAAACTCAAACACCCTTCATGATAAACCATAATCCTAATATTACCATTAGATATATAACTGGTTGAAATGAATGATTATATATCAATATAAGATTTCTTATATATTTTCAGATTTCAATTCAATCCATTATTTAAAGTGGAACCAGATACATTATTTATTCATATTATCGTCTATTCATGCATTATCTCTATATTCATAGACACAGGGTACACCTCTTTGTACCCCTAATACTAATGTATATGTCTTCAAAATATTGCTCCCAGACATGGTGAAAGAAATACTCATGTTACCTGATCTACATATACATTTTACCACCGAAATATTCTGAACAAAAAAAAATGTAAAGGTCACACTTATGATTGTACCAAAGCCTAAAAGGAAAGTGAACATGGATAAGAAATAACATACGTGTCCAGGTTGCCTAATGCTCTCAAATGTCAATCCCATTGGTGACAACATATTTGTTTTTTCCTATGATTATATATTCAAACTCAACCCTGTTGAAAATGTCTAATCCTATCACTCATTTATACTTTGCCTGATTTCGTTATGTCTCTATTGATACCTGCTTTTCTACATAATTTTCCCAGTTCATCATTGTGAAAGACTCTTCACATGTACTGACATTTACATTCACTCTCTAAACGAAACCCTATTGCTAAAGAAGCTTTTTATTCCAAATCATATTCTCACTCTTCTTCCTAAACCTACCGACTATCTTTCTAATCCTACCGACTATCCCTTTTTAACTGGATGTTCTCTTCTACATTCAATCATCCAAGGTACAAGGTCCTATGCCATTGTATATCGATTTAACTGAGACAATTGTACAGAACGTAATTCAACACTATGCATCCCAATCAAGGGCCCAATGCCCTTCTGGGCTTCAAATCTTTCTTAGATTTCCGTTTTCATACATATATTTCACTTATATATTCTTATAAATATCGCAGGTACCCAATCCCTTTATTCATCCTGCAGAATGATTCCTAACCCAAATCAAACATATAATGAACCCTAACCATACACTAACTTTACCGAAGAGCAGGGACAGAGTTGGTTTTAAAATACAGGAATGTAGGGTATCTTCACCTGCTGAGAACCTCAAATGTTCATGCAGAAATGATCCCTGGTGAAGATGAAGGCAGCTATGAAATACCTCAGAAAGCAAAAGTCATCTTCCATGGCAGTCATCCTGGTCGGGTTGAAGGGTTGTGTCTGAATCACTCTCTCTTCTTAATGTATACAAGATGGACCAAACCAGTTCTGTGTGGAGAGCTGTTCCGGGGTGCTTATGATTGATATAACATTCTAACTTGTGAAAGTGTTACAGGAAAACAGGGGCAGCCTCCACCTAAAGGGACTTTTGGAAGCAACTGTTAGGGCAAAGTGGTTGCCAAGGCAGTGATGTAATTCAGATCCTGAAGGAAGTGACCTCACCTCACTTCCTTGGTGATGAAACTCTCTGAACTTGGGATCCAGGAAGCCAGGAACCCAGACACAGTCCCTGTCCCAGTCCCAGTGGTCTCATATGTTTGGATTTACCAAGGACAGAGTCAGTCTTTCTTTGAACCTACAGATGTGAGGATGGCCAAATGCCAGGAAACCTTTGAAGAGGGGCTTTTCCTCAGAAAGCAGGTAGTGTCTCACCACTGGCTCTTGACAACTTCACAGAGTTGGCCAAGCAGACCAGAACTGAGACAGGAGAGGTCATTTTGGGGAAACATAGTATGGCCCACCAGTCAGAGGACACTCCGGAGAGTCACAGACCTACTTGGGGGAAGGAGGTGCCTTTGTGGGTGTGGGTGTGATTTTGTGGTTTTGTCTCAAGTTCTCAGAATAGGTGGGAAAGGCAGTTTGTTTGGTTTGGAGTGGACTACTTTTAGTAAGTCCTTTGACAAGGCGAGTGTCTGTGTATCCCACTGTGTTCATGATTGTAGACATTAGAAGAGAGAAGGCATCAATGGATGTTTCCTGTCTACTAGAAAGCTTGCCAGCATTCATTGTGCCCAATATATGAGTGGAATCAGGCTTGCCTTATGGATGGGCAACACCTACTAGCTTCATAATTTCCTGTTTTCTCCTTCAATTCTGGCAACACTCCAGAATAGTATCATGGTTTTGTGTCCAAGATATGTACCACCTCCAATATCTGTGACATGGCCATGTACTAGATAGTTGAAGGGAATGGCTAGCATCTCAGAAATCTCAGATATCAGTTGACCAGGAAAGTCTCAGTGGAGAAACCCTGCTTTGGTCCTATTGCTTACCTATTGTTCTGTTGCCCTGAATGTCAGGAAGAACTTTGCCTCAAGCCACCACTTTGTGAAGCCTGAAGAAAACAGTTTTCAAATGCAAATGAATGGGCATCACGTGTGGATCCATGCTTAATTGCTTTGAAAAGGGATATGTCTGAATCAGTCTCTTGGCCCTGTGTGAGGCTGAGGCTTAGATTCTCAGCACCTGATGGATCTAAAGATACATCCCATGCATGCATCGAAAACCAAAATGGCAAAAAGATCAGATATTGTTGATTAACTCTCTTGCCTACCTCTGGTAGGTTCCTGACATCCATCAAGTGAGAACAGGGATCCTTTGGGTCAAATGAGTTCTTCAACACCCAGCAGAGGCTAGCCCATAGGTGCTTGTTTTTCTCATGACTCCAATTCACTTAAAGAATCTAAACCTCAAAGTCAGTAGGCCTCAAGTTGGAGAAGCTAAGCAGTATTAAAGGAAGGCCTATTTGATCACTTCTGGTTTACAGGAAGGGTGTCCATGCCACCCTGACTTTAGGCAAATGAGGTGCAGGAAGCTTATTTTGGACACTGACGTGGGCTGCTCCCCTCATGGAAACCTCCAGCCACAGGTTATGATGAGTGTATATATGGAAGAAGATTTGGGCCATGTGGGAGTGTTTGGGATTTAATTGTGGACATTTGAATGGTGGTTTGAAGAGATGACTGGGTCCACGTGGGCTTGCACCCTGGTGTGATTCCCCTTAGAGACTGAGTTGTAGTACTGATCTCAGAGAAGTATTGCCATGAATTGTGTTGGGATTTTAGATGGCCATGCATGAGAGTTGCCCTTGGAAAGACATCTAGGCCCAAGTTGACTTTCCACAGATCACAGGGAATCTCAGCCATGATATCACATGATTTTATTCTTAAAGACTTGGCAGCCATTTTTGAGAGTCAAAACACACATGGACCTCACATTGTAGACCTCAATGGGCCTGGCTTAATCTGACATTTTGGCCACTCTTTGGGAAGCCTTGCCTGTGAGAATTCTCCAGAGTTTTCATTGAAATGAACTTGCTCACCATTTAATGGTTCCTGAATAAATTGAAACCCACAGTGCCTCCAACTTCTTCCTTGAAAATTGGCTAGATAAATACCATAAAAATTTTTGAAATTCCCATGACTGGGTGGCACTGGAGAACATTTGGATGTCCTGTTGCTGATCATGAGTATGTAAGACAGTGCCTTGATTGACTTGGTTTTATGAAAATGGTGTAGAACAGAGATGCCAGTAAGTTGGATCCTGTTGAGTAGTTGTCCTAGAGCAGTGGTTGGCAGGTGTGTGATAAAACATCTGTGTTGGGCCATGTGGATCTGCCATTGTCTTGCAAATGGATTGTGACTGACATTTTGAAGCCAGTAGACTCTTATATGTAAAAGCATATTGTTATATGGAGAGGTTTCAGGGCAATGTTCAGAATCAGGTTGCTATGGTCAATGGGGCAAGCAATGTGGGATAGAAGCCTGGTTGGTGCATTCTCCTGCAGAACCCGACCCACCACAATTGACAGAACTCACTTCAGCACTGTGTCCCTGTTGAACTCCTTGTATTTCATGAAGCAAATTCCAAACTCCCAGTGCAGCAGCAAGAAACACCACGAATAGTGGAGGATGACCAAATGGATTTACAGTCCACACGGGGAGACACTTAGACCCCAGTGGCCACAAGTTACATACAAATAGAAAATTCAGCACTGATGCCTCATGTTCATTGGAAAATAAGAAACAATGTCATTCATGTCACATAGATGAAGACCCAGCTTTGATGGTCTCACTCCAAATGAAGCTAATGCTCCTGACAACAGCATATATTTCATTGCCCAACCTTAGAGGCAGTTTCTCCAGATGTCAGGCTGGCAGAACTTCATGTTTGTGGAGTGTTTACCCTGTCCCTTACTTTTGGAAACTCCTCTACCACCTCCAAATTTGTGAACTCCTGAGCATTTTCCATTCCACATATGTATTCACAGATTTTCTAACTCCTCTCCTCTAATTGTGTCTTATGTGGGGCGAAGGTAATGTCAAGGCATTGTTATGAATGAGAGTGGGAAGTTTTTTGTGTAGCACATATTTGCATATACATTGGATACATTTTCAAATTTTCCTATCGAAATACTGAATCCCTGACACTAACACATACCCTAATAGACTTTGACTTCTAATCCTAATATTATGGAGAAAAATAACTCAAACAGAATAGAAATACAAGAGGTTCACAGGAGGCATGGTGTATAGTTGGACTTGCCTTTCGTATGATAAATGGTAGGTGTTATAAATCTAGCGAATTTTAATTGAAATAGTCCTCCATGTGTTTTAAAAGTTAACAAATATGTGAATAACTGTCTCCCTTTCTCTGTAGCCTATTCATCACATGTATTTTTATATGCACATATCGAATTCTACCTGGTATAACTCGTACATTTTGTGAGGTGGCTGGCTTGGCAGATACAAATTGTGAGAAGAGATCACTCCTACTAAATGCTGTTGGAACCGAAAATTCAAGATACGGGTGAGCTTCTTAGTTGAACGACATAAATCCATGTTCATTAAAATGAATATTTTTGGATCTGTGGATGATATATATTTCATGGTGAATTTCGATTGGCATACATAATGCTACTTTTTTAATGTCTCTGTGTGTATGTATATATATACATATATATATATATATATTTTTTCACTCTGCAGATTTTTCAAAATATGAAGTATATTTTTCTTATTATACACTCCCTAAATTCATTCATATTCATGTATGTGGATTTATAATCAACTTTTCAAACGATTTTTCTCAGAAATATTCATCCACCTGAAATACTTATTTGTTTCCTAGTACTGAAAACTAACTTCAGGGGATCATATGATGGCTGCGAAGGGAGTGCATCACCCCCATATACCGCATCACTGTGCGGGAGAATGACGAGTTAGAATGGCTAAAACCTATCTTGTTAGAAATTTCCAGCAAAATTGTGGTTCTCCAAAACCTAGTGTACTAATTTCCATCTCACGAGGATCAGCTACGGGAACTCAAACGCGAGTGATTTGTCCTCACAGAAGGTCATGTGGCTTATTCAGGAAATCGCTCCGTGGCTAGAGTCTGTGGTGCGTGCTGGGAAACGACGAGATAGCAACGCAAATATACAGTGGTGCAGATACTGTGGGCTCCTGCCAGGTATGCAATCACTGTGCTCAGTGCTGAATTCTGGGTTTGAGACGGGGAAGCATGCAGTCCAACTCATTTCTCCGCACCAGTCAGACCACAGAGGAACCCAGCGGCCACCATCTTGGAGAGGTGACGTCACCATCCCTGTTTTCGACTGATCGCAGCTTATTCAGCTATAGAACCGGTAATTTCAGGATGCCATTCACCTTTGTCTTGCAGACAAATTACTCAGGCTCAGTGCTAGAGAACCCGCAGAAACTGCGTCTTGGAGCCTGCTTCTATTAGAACATACACCGAGCCCAGAGCGGCCGAATTCCGCCTCCCGGAACTGATCTGGCCCTGGGC
Organism: Callospermophilus lateralis; assembly: GCF_048772815.1. Taxonomy (NCBI): domain Eukaryota; kingdom Metazoa; phylum Chordata; class Mammalia; order Rodentia; family Sciuridae; genus Callospermophilus; species Callospermophilus lateralis. The sequence goes on along the minus strand of NW_027514453.1, from coordinate 513,493 downwards.
TAAAGAACCTGCGGAAACTGCTTCTCGGTCCGGGTCTTGCTGAATACTGTGGAGGTAAATATCAACCGAGCCTTCATAGGGAGTGCAACAGGATTGAGACGGGGCTTGTGAGTGCCGGTCAGAACTCACCCATTGCTTTAGTCACCCAGCAAAGGGAACAAAATGCTGGCTTTTGCATGGGATACCAACATGGCAGAGATCTGATGTCATCAGAAAGCAGCAGAGGAGATAACTTCATTGATACCATCGGTGACAGAAACAGTTGGTCTCCTGGTAAAGAAAGTGAGTCACAAACACCCGGGTCTCTCTCACTTTGTCATCAAGCCAGAGGGGCAGAGCAGAGCCTCCGCCCACGCCCGGAACAGGCCCAGCGACACACCTGCATGGTAGTCACGTCACCCCAATTGGAATAGAGGCAGAGCAGAGCCGCCGCCCTTGCCCAGAACAGGCCCAGTGACCCGCAGGCGTGGTAGTCAAATCACCCGAATTGGAATAGTTGCAGAGCAGAGCCTTCTCCCTCACCTAGTACAATCCCAGTGGCCCACCGGCATGGTAGTCAGGTCACCCCAATATTAGTAGGGGCAGAGCAGAGCCTTCGCCCGCACCCAGAATAGGCCCAACAACCTGCCGGCATGGTAGTCACGACCCCCCAAATGGAGTAGTGGCAGAGCAGAGCCATCACCCGCACCCGCAAGGTAGGCACACCTGCACCTGACTGGCAGAAGAGGCCCATCGCCCTGCCGGAGCGGCAGACACTTCACCCCATTTGGAATAGGAGCAGAGCAGATCCGTTGCCCGTGCCCGCAAGGTAGGCAGACCTGCGACAAACTGGCGGAACAGGCCCAGCAACACACCTGCATGGTAGTCACGTCACCCCAATTGGAGTAGGGGCAGAGCAGAGCCGCCGCCAGCACCTACAAGGTAGGCAGACCTGCGACTGATCGGCAGAACACCCCAGGGGTCCACGGGCCTGGTAGACACGTGACACCAATTGGAGGAGGGGCAGAGCAGAGCCGCCTCCCGCGCCTGCATGGTAGGCAGACCTGCAACCGATCAGGAAAACAAGCCCAGCGGCCCATCAGCAAGGTAGTTAGATCACCCTAATTGGAGGAGCAGCACAGCCCCCCTGCGCCCATGCAAGGGAGACTTTGCAACTATACAAGAGCAATATAAATATATAGGAGGAAAATTTCAAAATCACAACAGTTTCACCAAGCAGAAAGAAAAGTGAGCAGTATGATAAGACAAGGAAAAAAGGACCACAAGCAATGCAGGTCAGCACAACTTTAGAAGAGGTAATAGCTGCAGTAAATGGAATGTCAGATAAAGAACTCAGGATATACATGCTTCAGATGATCTGGAGTCTCAAGGAAGACATTAGACAGCAAAATCAGACAATGAAAAATCACTTCGACAATGAATTACATAAACAAATCCAAGAAGCAAAAGATCAGCTATACAGGGAGATAGAGGTTGTAAAAAATAACAAACAGAAATCCTAGAAATGCAGAAAGCAATAAACCAACTTAAAAACTCAATTGAGAATACTACCAGCAGAGTAGAACACTTAGAAGATAGAACATCAGACAATGAAGACAAAGTATTCCAACTTGAAAAGAACATAGACAGCTCAGCAAGACTGTTAAGAAACCATCAACAGAATATCCAAGAAATACGGGATAACATAAAGAGACCAAACTTAAGAGTCATTGGAATACAGGAAGGTATAGAGGTCCAAACCAAAGCAATGAGCAATGTATTCAATGAAATAATACGAGAAAACTTCCCAGACTTGAAGAATCAGACTGACTCCCAAGTCCTAGAAGCCTACAGGACACCGAATGTGCAAAATCATAAGAGATCCACACCTAGACACATTATAATGAAGATGCCCAACGTACACAATAAGGAGAGAATTTTAAATGCTACAAGAGAAAAAAAAAGCAGATTACATTTAGGGGTAAACCAATCAGGATAACAGCTGATCTTTCAACACAGACTCTGAAAGCTAGAAGATCCTGGATTAACATTTTTCAAACACTGAAAGAAAATGGATTCCAACCAAGAATTGTGTATCCAGTGAAATTAAGCATCAGGATGGAAGATAAAATCATAACCTTCTATGTTAAAAAAAAAGTTAAAATAAATTGTAGCTAGAAAACCATCTCTTCAAAACATCATCGGCAAAATATTACAGGAAGAGGAAATGGAAAATAACAATAAAAACCAACAGTGGGAGGTAGTACAGTAAAAGGGGGAAATAATCAATGTAGAAAACAATCCATGTTTAATAACATAAATAAACAAATAGGGCTGGAAGAACAACCATTATCTCAATAATAACCGTAAATGTTAATGGCTTAAACTCACCAATTAAGAGACACAGGCTAGTAGAATGGATCACAACACAAGACCCAATAATATGCTGCCTACAGGAGACGCATTTGATTGGAAAAGACATACATAGACTGAAGGTGAAAGGTTGGGAAAAATCATATCACTTATATGGACTTCGGAAACAAGCAGGAGTGTCCATACTCATATCAAATAAAATAGATTTCAAGCCAAAGTTAATCAAAAGGGATAAAGAGGGACACTACATACTGCTCAAGAGAACCATACACCAACAAGACATAACCATTATAAATATATATATGCCCCAAACAATGGTGCAGCTATGTCCATCAAACAAACTTTTTTCAAGATCAAGAGTCTAATAGACCACCATACAATAATCATGGGAGACTTCAACACACCTCTCTCACCACTGGACAGGTCTTCCAAACAAAAGTTGAAATAGAAAACTATAGAACTCAATAACACAATTAATAACCTAGACTTAATTGACATATATCGAATATACTCCTCAACATCAAGCAGTTACATTTTTCCTCAGCAGCACATGGATCCTTCTCAAAAATAGATCATATATTATGTCACAGGGCAATTCCTAGACAATATAAAGAAGTAGAGATAATACCATGCATCTTATCTGATCATAATCTAATATAAACTAAAAATCAATGATAAACGAAGGAAGGAAAAATCATGCATCACTTGGAGAATGAACAATAGGTTACTGAATGATCAATGGGTTATAGAAGACATCAAGGAGGAAATTAAAAAATTCTTAGAGATAAATGAAAACACAGGCACAACATATCAGAATCTATGGGACACACTGAAATCCGTTCTAAGAGGAAAATTCATTGCTTGGATTTCATTCCTTAAAAAAAGAAAAAAAAAAACAAAACAAATAAATGATGTCATACTTCATCTCAGAATCCTAGAAAAAGAAGAGGAAAACAACAGCAAAATAAGTAGAAGGTAAGATTTAATTAAAATCAAAGCTGAAATTAATGAAATCGAAACAAAAGAAACAATTGAAAAAATTGAGAAAACTAAAAGTTGGTTCTTTGAAAAAATAAATAAAATCGACAGACCCTTAGCCATGCTAATGAAGAGAAGAAGAGAGAAAACTCCAATTACTAGCATACGGGATGAAATGGGCAACATCACATGTTAAGGTATATAAACAAGTCAGGATGGCACCTGGTATTTTGCCAGAGAAATGTTAGGGTCTGTAAACAAGTCTGGATGGCGCCTGGAAAAATGCCATAGAGAGTGGTTTGTGAAGTAACAAAAGCAAGCCATTAAGTGTGGAGATTCCTTATTGGTTCACTGCTGGATCTATTTTATGCTAATTAGATAAGCTATATAAAATGTATAAATATCGCTCAGATGCTACAATAAACGGCTTCCATTCCTGCTGTATCAATCTACACAAGTTATTTGTCACCCCCTGGCAATCACAGCAGATATTTCTGAAATACAGAAGATAATCAGAAATTAATTTGATTCGTTATACTCCAATATAATAGAAGATAGTGAAAGCATCGAAAAATTTCTTAAGTCATATGATCTGTCCAGATTGAGTCAGGAGGATATAGACAACCTAAACAGACCAGTATCAATTGAGGAAATAGAAGAAACCATCCAAAGATTACCAACTAAGAAAAGACCAGGACAGTATGGGTATACAGCAGAGTTTTACAAACCCTTTAAATAAGAACTAATACCAATACTTTTCAAGCTATTTCAGGAAATTGAAAAAGAGGGAGATCTTCCAAATTCATTCTACCAGGCCAATATCACCCTGATTTCTACACCAGACATAAACACTTCAAACAAAGAAAACTACAGACCAATATCCCTAAGGAATCTAAATGCAATAATCCCTAATTAAATTCTGGTGAATCAGATACAAAAACATATTAAAAAAATTGTGCACCATGATCAAGTAGGATTCATCCATGGAATACAAGGCTTGTTCAATATACGAAAATCAATAAATGTTATTCACCACATCAATAGACTTAAAAATAAGAACCATATGATCATCTCGATAGATGCACAAAAAGCATTTGACAAAGTACAGCATCCCTTTATCTTCAAAACTCTAGAAAAACTAGGAATAACAGGATCATACCTCAATATTGTAAAAGCAATCTATGCTAATCCTCAAGCTAGCATCATTCTGAATCTAGAAAAATTGAAGGCATTCCCTCTAAAATCTGGAACAAGAATGGGATGCCCTCTCTCACTACTTCTGTTCAATACAGTTCTCGAAACACTGGCCAGAGCAATTAGACAGACGGAAGAAATTAAAGGCATAAAAATAGGAAAAGAACAACTTAAATTATTACTATTGCAGATGACATGATTCTATACCTAGCAGACCCAAAAGGGTCTACAAAGAAACTAATAGAGCTAATAAATGAATGCAGCAAAGTGGCAGGATATAAAATCAACATGCATAAATCAAAGGCATTCCTCTATATCAGGGACAAATCCTCTGAAATGGAAATGAGAACAACCACTCCATTCACAATATCCTAAAAAAAAAAAGATGGGAATCAACCTAACAAAAGAGGGGAAAGTCTCATACAATGAAAACTACACAACCCTAAAGAGAGAAATATAAGAAGATCTTAGAAGATGTAAAAATATACCCTGTTCATGGAAAGGCAGAACTAACATCATCAAAATGGTGATATTACCAAAATTTCTCTATAGGTTTAATGCAATGCCAATCAAATCCCAAAGGCATTTCTTGTAGAAATAAAGAAAGCAATCATGAAATACATATGGAAAAATAAAAGTTCCAGAATAGCAAAAACAATGCTAGGCAGGAAGTGTGAATCAGGCGGTAGAGCGATACCAGACTTCACACTATACTACAGAGCAATAGTAACAACAATAGCATGGTACTGGTACCAAAACAGGCTTGTGGACCAATGGTACTGAATAGAGGACACAGAAACCAATCCACAAAACTACAACTATCTTATATTTGATAAAGGGGCTAAAAGCATGCAATGGAGGAAGGATAGCATCTTCAACAAATGGTGTTGGGAAAACTGGAAATCCATATGTAACAAATTGAAACTGAATCCCTTTCTCTTGCCATGCACAAAAGTTAACTCAAAATGGATCAAGGAGCTTGATATCAAATCAGAGACACAGTGTCTGATAGAAGAAAAATTTGCTTACGATGTACATACTGTGGGTTCGGGCTCCAAATTCCACAATAGGACACCCATAGCACAAGAGTTAATAACTAGAATCAACAAATGGGACTTACTCAAACTAAAAAGTTTTTTCTCAGCAAAAGAAACAATAAGAGAGGTAAATAGGGAGCCTACATCCTGGGAAGAAATCTTTACTCCTCACACTTCAGATAGAGCCCTAATATCCAGAGTATACAAAAAACTCAAAAAATTAGACAATAAGATAACAAATAACCCAATCAACAAATGGGCTGAGGACCTCAACAGACACTTATCAGATGAGGACTTACAATCAATCAACAAGTACATGAAAAAATGCTCACCATCTCCAGCAGTCAGAGAAATGCAAATCGAAACCACCCTAAGATACCATCTCACTCCAGTAAGATTGGCAGCCATTATGAAGTCAAACAACAAGTTCTGGCAATGATGTGGGGAAACAGGTACACTTCTACATTGCTGGTGGGACTGCAAATTGGTGCAGCCAATTTGGAAAGCAGTATGAAAATTTCTTGGAAAGCTGGGAATGGAATCACCATTTGACCCAGCTATTCCCCTACTCAGTCTATTCACTAAAGACCTAAAAACAGCATGCTACAGGGACACTGCTACATCGATGTTCATAGCAGAACAATTCACAACAGCAAGACTGTGAAACCAACTTAGATAACCTTCAATGAAAGAATGGATAAAATACTGTGGCATATATACACAATGGAGTATTACTCTGCATTGAAAAATAAAAAAAAATCATAGAATTTGGAGGGAAATGGATGGCATTAGAGCAGATTATGCTAAGTGAAGCTAACCAATCCTTAAAAAACAAATGCCAAATGTCATCTTTGATATAAGGAGAGTAACTAAGAACAGAGGAGAGACGAAGAGCATGACAAGATGATTAACATTAAAGCGGGATGAGAGGTGGAAAGGAAAGGGAGAGAGAAGGAAAATTGCATGGAATTGGAAGGAGACCCTCAGGGTTATACAAAATTACATACAAGAGAAAGTGAGGGGAAAGAGAAAAATAATACAAGGGGGACAAATTTATTACAGTAGAGGGGGTAGAGAGAGAAGAGGGGAGGGGCGGGGAGGGGAGGGGGGATAGTAGAGGATAGGAAAGGCAGCAGAATTCAATAGACACTAGTATGGCAATATGTGAATCAATAGATGTGTAACTGATGTGATTCTGTAATCTGTACACGGGGTAAAAATGGGAGTTTATAACGCACTTGAATCAAAGTGTGAAATATGTTATAACAACAACTATGTAATGTTTTGAACAACCATAAATAAAAATGAAATAAAACTAACTATGGTGAATAATGTATGCAATCCTAATATTTCTACAGTAACTGACCCAGTTTAACATCAATGCAAGTAGATTCCTATGGGACATGATGTGTACTTTGACCTTCATTTTTATTCAACACTGGTACATTACTATTTCATCAGTTTATGCACATCACAGGATATATATTTCATCCACAATTTAGGAAAGTTATAGGCATTTGTTTCACTTTCAATCAATTCCAGCTTCAGAACACATGGATTCCTCCATATTTCTTGACTGGTCTTTTCATGAGACTTCTTTCCAAACACATTATTTTCGATTTCCATAAACACTTTTGAAACAAAACTCACACACACTTCATGATAAACAATAACCCTAAGATTACCATTATATATGTAACTGGTTGGAGTGAATGATTGTATGTCAATATATGATTTCCTATATATTTTAAGATATCAATTCAATCCATTATTTAAAGAGAAAAAAGTTATATTATTTATTCACACTATGGTCTATTCATGCATTATCTCTATATTCATTGACACAGGGTACACCACTTGGTACCCACAATACTAATTTATGTGTCCTCAAATATTGCTCCCAGAAATGGTGGAAGAAATACACACATCATATGATCTACATATATATTTGATCACAATAATTTTCTGGGCACAAAATGCAAAGGTCACACTTATGATTGTACCAAATCCTAAATTGAAAGTGAACATGGCTTACTAAAAACATCCATGTCCAGGTTGCCTAATGCTTTCAAATGTCATTCCTATTGGTGACTACATATTTGTTTCTTCCTAAGATTATGTATTCAATCTCAACCCTGTTGAAAATGTCTAATCCTATCACTCACTATATAATTGCCTCATTTCGTAATGTCTCTATTGATATTTTCCTTCCTACATATTTTCCCCAGTTAATCATTGTGACTGACTCTTCACATGTGCTGACATTTATATTCACTCTATAACCGAAACCCTAATGCTACAGAACTTTTTGTCCAATTTTTATACTCACTCTTTTTTTATAAACCTACCGACTATCTTCCTAATCCCACCGACTATCTCAATTTGAGTGGATGTTCTCTTCTAAAATCAAACATCCAAGGTATAAGGTCCTATGCCATTGATTATCAATTTATCTGAGACATCTGTGTAGAACGTAATTAAAATCTAAGTATCCCAATCAAGGGCCTAATGCCCTTCTGGGCTTCAAATCTTACCAACATTTCTGTTTTCATACTTATATTTCACCTCTATAATCTTATAAATATCACAGGTTCCCAATACTATTAATCATCCTGCAGAAGGATTCGTAATCCAAATCAAACATGTTAATAACCCTAACCATACACTCTTCCCTCAACCTAACTTTACAGAAGAGCAGGGACAGAGTTCGTCTTACAATACAGGAATGTAGGGGATCTGCCTCCTGCTGAGAACCTCAAAGGTCCATGCAGGTTTGATCCCTGGAGAAGATTAGGCAGCTATGAAGGACCTGAGAGAGAAAAAGTTATCTTCCATCTCAAACAACCTTTCCAAGATGAATGGTTTTGTCTGAATAAGCCTCTCTCTTCTTAATGTAGAGAAGATGGACCATACCAGGCATGTGTGGAGAGCTGTTCCTGGGTGCCTATGGTTGATATACCATTCTAACTTTTGAAAGTGTCACAGGAAGTAAGGGCTGCCTCCATCTCATAGTACTATTGGAAGCAACTGTTAGGACAAAGTGGTTGCCAAGGCAGTGACCTCATTAAATTCCTGAAGAGATTAATCTCACCTCACTTCCTTGGTGATGAAACTCTCTGAACTTGGGATCCGGGAAGCCAGGCACGCAGAGCCAGTCCCATTCCCAGTCCCAGTGGTCTCACTTGTTTGGATTTAACAAGGACAGAGTCAGTCTTTCTGAGTACCTACTGATGTGAGGATGGACAAATGTCAGGAAAGCTCTGAAGAGAGGCCTTTCCTGAGAAAGCAGGTAGTGGCTCACAGCTGGCTAGTGACAACTTCACAGATTGGGCCAATGAGACCATATCTGACACAGGACAGGCGATTTCATCAGAACATAGTATGGCCCACCAGTCAGAGGACACTCCTGATAGTCACAGACCTACTTGGGGGAAGGAGCTGCCTTTGTGTGTGTGGGTGTAGGTTTGAGGTTTTGTCTCATGTTCTGAGAATAGGTAGGAAAGGCAGTTTATTTGTTTTGGAGTGAACTGTTTCTGGTAAGTCGTTTGACAAGGCCAGTGTCTCTATGTCTGTGTATCCCACTGTGTCCGGGGTTTTAGACATTAGAAAAGAGAATGAATCATTGTATGTGTTCTGACTAGTAGAAAGCTTCCCAAGATTCATCTTGCCCAATTTATGAATGGACTGTGGCTTGACTTATGCGTGGGCAACTCCTACAATCTTGCTAAGTTCCTGTTTTCTTCCTGAATTCTGGCCAATTTCCAGAATAGGCTCATTTTTTTGTGTCCAAAATATGTACCACCTCCAAGCTCTGAGACTTGGCCATGTACTGGATAGCTGAAGGGAATGGGAGCATCTCAGAAAACTCAGATATGAGTGTGACCAGAAAATTCTAATGGAGAAACCCTGCTTTGGGCCTTTTGCTTACCAATTGTTCTGTTGCCCTGAATGTCCGGAACATCTTTGCCTCAGGCCACACCTTTGTAGAGCCAAAAGAAATAGTTTTCAAACAGAAATGAAAGGGCATCACCTCTGGCTCTTTGCTTAATTGCTTTGGAAAGGGATGTGTCTGAATCAGCTTTTTGGCCCTGTGTGAGGCTGCGGCTTAGATTTTTAGCACCTGATGGATCTAAAGAAAGATCCCATGTGTGCATCCAAAACCAAAATGGACAAAAGAGCATTCATTTTGGATGAAGTCTCTCACATTCCTCTGTAAGGTTCCTGACCTTCATCAAGTGAGAATAGTGATCATTTGGTTCAAATGTGTTCCTCAAAACCCTGCAGAGGATAGCCCATAAGTGCTTGATTTTTCTCATGACTCCAAATCACATAAAGACTCTAAGCCCCACAGTCAGTAGGCTTCAAATTGGAGAAGCAGTGCCATCTTAATGGCCGGCCAATTTGATCACTCCTGGTTCACTGGGAGGATGTCCAGGCCATCCTGATTTTAGGCAAATGAGGGGCAAGGGTGGTTATTTTGGACACTGTCTTGCGCCGCACCCCTCATGGAAACCTCCAGCCAGAGGTTATGATGAGTGTGTATTTAGAAAAGATGAGTGACATGTGGGAGTGTTTTGGATTTAATTGTGGATATTTGTGTGGCAGTTGGAAGACATAACTGGGTCTACCTGGGCTTGAACTTTGGTGTGATTCCCCTTAGAGACTGAGTTCAGAATCTGACCTCAGAAAAGTATTGCCATGTATTGTGTTGGGATTAAAGAGGCCATGTATGAGAGTCACCCTTGGAAACTGAGAACTAGCACCAGAGTGGCTTTGCACAGAGAACTGGGAATCTCAGCCAAGGTATCACATGATTTCATTCGAAAGACTTGGCAGCCATATTTGAGAGTCAAAACACACATGGACCTCACATTGTAGACCTCAATGGGCCTGGCTAAATGTGACCTTTTGTCCACTCTTTGAGAAGCCTTGCCTGTGAGGGTTCTCCAGAGCTTTCATTGAAATAATCTTTCTCTCCATTTAATGGTTCCTGAATAAATTGAAACCCACAGTGCCTCCAACTTCATCCTTGAAAAATTTCTAGATAAATACCGTGAATTTTTTGAAATTCCCACGACTAGGTTGCACTAGAGAACCTTTGGATGTCCTGCTGCTGATCATGGATGTACCTGACAGTGCCTTGCTTGACTGGGTTTTATGAAAATGGTGTAGAACAGAGGTCCCAGTAAGTTGCAGCCTCCTGAGAAGTGGGCCTAGAGTTGTGGTGGGCAGGAGTGTGATAAAACTTCTGTGTTGGAGCAATTTGCATCTTCCATTGGCTTACAAATGGCTTGTGGCTTACATGGTGCAGCCAGCAGACCCTTATAAGTAAAGGCATCTTGTTATATGGAGAGGATTCAGGGCAATGTTCAGAATCAGGTTGCTATGGACAAGGATGCAATGGGGCAAGCTTTGAGGGATAGAAGATTGGTTGGTGCATTTTTATGCTGTCCCTGACCCACCACACGTGATAGAACTCCCTCCTGCACTGTGTCCCAGTTGAACTCCTTCTATTTTATGAAGCAAATACCAAACTACCAGTGCAGCAGCAAAAACCCCACAAAAAGTGTAGGAGGGCCAAATGGCTTCACAGTTCAACGGGGAGACACTTAGACCCCAGAGGCCACAGTTTACTTAAAAAGAAAAATATCAGCACTGCTGCCTCATGTTCATTGAAATATCAGAAACAATGTCTTCCAGGTCTCATAGATGCAGACCCAGCTTTGATGGTCTCACTACAAAGAAAGCCAAATCTCCTGAAAACAACATATATTTCAAGTGCCCTATCTCAGAGGCAGTTTCTCAAAAAGCTTTTAGGCCAGCAGAGCTCCATGTTTGTGGAGTGTTTACCCTATCCCTTGCTTTTGGAAACTCCTCTACAACCTCCAAGTTTGTGAACTCCTGAGCATTTTCCATTCCAGATATGTGTTCACTGATTTTCTAACTCTTCTCCTCTAATTTTGTCTTACTTGGGGTGAAGGTAATGTCAAGGCATTGTTCTGGATGAGAGTGGGAGGATATTTGTGCAGCATATATATGCATACAAATTGGATTCATTTTCCAATTTTCATTTTGAAATATTGAATCCCTGACACTAACCCATACCTACTAGACTCAGACAACTCATCCTAATATGATAGAGAAAAATAAGCCAAACCTATAGAAATACAAGCAGTTCATTGGAGGCATGTTGTATAGTTGGACTTGCGTTTTGCATTATATAAGGTAAAAGTTATAAATCTAGTCAATTTTTAATCGAAGAAGTTCTCCCTGAGTTTTTAAACTTAAAAAATACGAGAATTCTTGTTTCCCTTTCTCTTTAGCCTATTCACACTTGTATATTTATATGCACATATAGAATCCTACCAGGTATCACACGTACATTTTTGAGGTGGCTGACTTGGCATATACAAACTGTGAGAAGAGTTCACTCCTCCTAAACGCTGTTGGAAGTGAAAATTCAACCTATAGGGGACCTTCCTAGTAGAAGAACATTATGCATAAATTCATGTTCAGTAAAATAAATATTTTTGCATCTGTGGATGATATATATTTACTGATGAATTTCGATTCGCATATATATTGCTACTATTAAATGTATGTGAGTGTTTTTTTTTGTGTGTGTGTGTATAATATATCTGTACACTCTGCAGATGTTTCAAAATATAAAATATATGTGTCTAATGTAAACCCTCTAAATTCATTCATGTTCATGTATGTGGATTTATAATCAACTTTTCACAAGATTATAATCAGAAATATTCATCCACCTGAAATACATAATTGTTTCCTAGTACTGAAAACTAACTTCAGTGAATGGGGCATACAAATCCTCATTATTCTACAGAAACTGACCCAGTCTAACATCAATGGAAGTAGACTCCTATGGGACATGATATGTAATTTGACGTTCATATGTATTCAACAATGGTACATTATTATTTCTTCAGTTTTTGCACATTTTAAGTTATACACTTCATCCACAAGTTCACAAATTTATAGGCATTTGTTTCAACTTTAATCACTTCTTGCTTCAGAACACAAGTATTGTCAGGGTTTCTTGACAGGTCTTTTCATGAGACTTCTTTCCAAACACATTATTTTAGATTTCCATAATCACTTTTGAAGCAAAACTCACACACTCTTCATGATAAACCAAAACACTAATATTTCCATGAGATATATAACTGGTTGGAATGAATGATTTTGTATCAATATATGATTTCCTTTAATTTTTCAGATATCAATTCAATTCATTATTTAAAGTTCAAAAAAGTTGTATTATTTAGTCACAGTATGTTCTATTCATGCTTTATCTCTATGTTCATAGACACAGGGTACACCTCTTTGTACCCCCAACTCTAATTTTAAATATCCAATATATTGCTCCCAGAAATGGTGAAAGAAATACTCATGTCACCTCATTATCACAGTAATATTCTGGACAAAAAAATGGAAAGGTCACTCTTATGATTGTACCAAAGCCTAAATGGAAAGTGAACATAGATTACTAAAAACATCCATGTCCAGGTTGCCTAATGCTATCAATTGTCAATCCTGTTGGTGACTACATATTTGTTTCCATCTAATTTATATATTCAAACTCAACCCTGTTGAAAATGACTAATTCTATCACTCACTTTATACTTTGCCTGATTTTGTAATGATTCTATTGATATCTGCTTTTCTACATATTTTCCCCAGTTCACCATAGTGACTGACTCTTCTTATGTACTGACATCTACATTCACTCCATAACCGAAACCCTACTGGTAAAGAACATTTGGTCCAAATCCTATACTCACTCTTCTTCCTAAAGCTATCGACTATCTTCCTAATCCTAACGATTATCACTTTTTGCCTGGATGTTCTCTTCTAAATTCAATCATCATAGGTACAAGGTCCTACTCCCTTGTATATCGAATTATCTGAGACATCTTTGCAGAACATAATTCAAAGCTAAGATCCCAATCAAGGGGAAAACCCTTCTGGGCTTCAAATCATACCTAGATTTTTGTTTTCATACTTTTATTTCACATCTATATTCTTGTAAATATCACAGGTTTCCAATACCATTATTCATCACACAGAATGATTCATAACCCAAATCAAACCTGTTATTAACCCTAAGCGCTCATTTTACAGAAAAGCAGGGACAGAGTGGTTCTTACAATACAGGAAATTATGGGATCTTCCACCTGCTGAGAACCTCAAAGGTCCATGCAGAAATGATACCTGGAGAAGTTGTAGGCAGGTATGAAGGACCTGAGTGAGCAAATGTCATCTTCCATGGCAAATAACCTGGTCAGGATGAAGGGATGTGTCTGAATCAGCCTCTCTCTTTTTATTGTAGAGAAGATGGACCAAACCAGGCCTGTGTGGAGAGCTGTTCCTGGGTGCCTATGGTTGATATACCATTCTACCTTGTGAAAGTGTCACAGGAAGTAGGGGAAGCCTCCATCTCATGGGACCCTTGGAAGCAACAGTTAGGACAAAGTGGTTGCCAAGGCAGTGACCTCATTCAGTTCCAAAGAATGTGACATACCTCATTTCCTTGGTGATGGAACTCTCTGAAATTTGTATCCAAGAAGCCAGGCACCCAGAGGCAGTCCCAGTCCCAGTCCCAGTGGGCTCACTTGTTTGGATTTACCAAGGACAGAGTCAGTTTTCTTGGTACCTACTGATGTGAGGATGGCCTAATGCCAGGAGAACTCTAAAGAGGGACCTTTCCTGAGAAAGCAGGTAGTGGCTAACCACTTTTTCCTGACAACTACACAGAGTTGAAGAAGGAAACAAGATCTGAGAGAAGACAGGACATTTCGGGGGAACATAGTATGGCCCGCAGTCAGAGGAAACTCCGGATAGTCACAGACCTACTTGGGGTAAGGAGGTGCCTTTGTGGGAGTGGGTGTGGGTTTGTTGTTTTGTCTCATGTTCTGAGAATAGGTAGGAAAGGCGGTTTGTTTGGTTTGTAGTGGACAGTTTCTAGTAAGTTGTTTGACAAGGCGAGTGTTTCTGTTTCGGTGTATCCCAATGTGTCCGTTGTTGTAGACATTAAAAAGAGAATGCATTAATTGATATGTCCTGTCTAGTATAAGTCTTCCCATAATTCATCCTGCCCAATATATGAATGGACTGCAGCTTGTCTTATCGATGTGCAACACCTACTATCTTTCTAAGATGCTGTTTTCTTCCTGAATTCTGGCCACTCTCCAGAATAGGCTCATGGTTTTGTGTCCAAAATATGTACCACCTCCAAGCTCTGTGACATGTCCATGTAATGGATAGCTGAAGAGAATGGCGAGCATTTCAGAAAACTCAGATATCAGTGTGACCAGGAAAGTCTCAGTGCAGAAACCCTGCTTTGGGCAATTTGCTTACTAATTGTTGTGTTGCACTGAATGTCAGGAAGGTCTTTGCCTCAGGCCACCCCTTTGTGAAACCTGAAGAAAACAGTTTTCAAATACAAATGAATGGGCATCACCTGTGGCTTCTGGCTTCATGGCTTTGAGAATGGATGTGTCTGAATCAGCCTCTTGGCCATGTGTTTGGCTGTGACTTAGATTCTCAGCACCCGATGAATCTAAAGAATGATCCCATGCGTGCATCCAAAACCATAAGGGCAAAAAATCATTCATTGTGGATGAAGTCTCTTGCTTTCCTCTGTTAGGTTCCTGAACTCCATCTAGTGAGAATAGGGATTCTTTGAGTCAAATGAGTTCTTCAAATCTCTGCAGAGGTGTTTGGGTTTTCGAATAACTTTAAATCACATAAAGAATCTATTCCTGAAATCAGTAGGCCTCAAATTGAAGAAACACAGAAGAATTAACGGCAGGCTTATTTGATCATTGCTGGTTCACAGAAACGGTGTCCAGGCCACCCTGACTTTAGGCAAATCAGGGGAAAACGAGCTGATTTTGGACACTGTCTATGGCTGTGCCCCTCATGGAAACCTCCAGCCAGAGGTTAAGATGAGTTACTATATGGAATAAGATGAGGGCCATGTGGGAGTGTTTCGGTTTTAATTTTGGTCATTTGTGTGGCATTGGAAAAAATGACTGGGTCCACGTGGGCTTGAACTCTGGTGTGATTCCCCTTAGAGACTGGGTTTTAGAACTGAACTCAGAGAAGCATTGCCATGAATTTTGTTAGAATTTCAAGAGGCCACGCATGAAAGTCGCTCTTGGAAATTGAGACCTAGGCCCCGGGTGGATTTCCAAAGAGGCCTGGGAATCTCAGCAAGGATATCACATGATTTTATTCTTAAAGACATGGCAGCCATAGTTGAGAGTCAAAACACACATGGACCTCACATTGTAGACCTCAATGGGCCTGGCCTAATGTGACCTTTTGACCACTCTTTGGAAAGCCTTCCTGTGAGAGTTCTCCAGAGATTTCATTGAAATGAGCTTCCTCACCATTTAATGTTTGCTGAATGAATTGAAACCCACAGTGCCTCCAAATTCATGCTTGAAAAATGGCTAGATAAATACCATGAAATTTTTGAAATTTCTATGACCAGGTGGCACTGGAGAAACATTGGATGTCCTGTTGCTGATCATGAGTATACCAGACAGTGCCTTGATTTACGGAGTTTCATGAAAATGGTGTAGAATAGGATGGCAGTAAGTTGGAGCCTGCTGAGTAGTGGGTCTAGAGCAGTGGTGGGGAGGTGTTTGATAAAACATCCGTGGTAGGGTCATGTGGATCTACCATTGGATTCCAAATGGCTTGTAACTGACGTGGTACAGCCAGCAGACCCTTATATGTAAAAGCATCTTGTTATATGCAGAGTTTTCAGAGGAAAATTACGAATCAGGTTGATATGGACAAGGGGGAAATGGGGCAAGCTGTGAGAGATCGAAGCTTATTTGGTGCATTCTCTAGCAGACCCTGACCCACCACACGTGACAGAACTCCCTCCAGCACTCTGTCCCAGATTAGCTCCTAGTATTTCATGAAACAAATACCAAACTCACAGTGCAGCAGCAAAAAAACCACAAAAAGTGGAGGAGGACCAAATGGCTTTACAGTCCACATGGGGAGAAACTTAGTCCCCAGTGGCCTCAGTTTACCTACAAAGAGTGGATTCAGCACTGCTTCATCTTGTTCATTGGAAAATAAGAAACCATGTCCTCCAGGTCACATAGATGCAGACCCAGCTTTGATGGTCTCCCTACAAAGGAAGACAAATCTCCTGAAAACAACATATATTTCAAGGGCGTAAGCTCAGAGGCAGTTTCTCAAAAAGTTTTTAGGCCAGCAGAGCTCCATATTTGTGGAGTGTTTACCCTGTCCCTTAGTTTTGCAAACTCCTCTACCACCTCCAAGGTTGTGAACTCCTGAGCATTTTACATTCCAGATATGTATTCACTGATTTTGTAACTCTTTTCCTCTAATTGTGTCTTACTTGGGGTGAAGGTAATGTCAAGGCATTCTTCTGGATGAGAGCGGGAGGATATTTGTGCAGCATATATTTACATACACATTGGATTCATTTTCCAATTTTCCATTCGAAATGCTGAATTCCTGACACTAAGCCATACCTAGTAGACTCAGACTATTCATCCTAATATAATGGGGAAAATTAACCCAACACAATAGAAATACAAGCACTTCAGAGGAGACATGTTGTATAGTTGGACTTGACATTTGCATTATATAAGGTAGGAGTTATAAATGTATTCAAATTTTAATGGACATATTCTCCATGTGTTTTTAAACTTAACAAATATGTGAATTCTTGTTTCCCTTTTCTTTAGCCTATTCACACATGTATATATATATGCATACATAGAATCCTAGCAGGTATCACACGTACATTTTGTGAGGTGGCTGTCTTAGCAGATACAAATTGTGAGAAGAGTTCACTCCTCCTAAATGCTGTTGGAAATAAAAATTCAACCTATAGGAGACCGTCCTAGTCTAACAACGTTATACATAAAGTCATATTCAGTAAAATAAATATTTTTGCATTTCTGGATGACATATATTTACTGATGAATTTCGATTGGCATTTATATTGGTACTTTTTAATGCCTGTGAGTGTTGTGTGTGTGTGTGTGTGTGTGTGTGTGTGTGTGTGTGTAGATATAGATATAGATATAGATATACTCTCCAAATTTTTCAAAATATGAAATGTATGTGTCTAATATACACTCTCTAAATTCATTCATGTTCATGTATGTGGATTTATAATCAACTTTTCACAAGATTATAATCAGTAATATTCATGCACCTGAAATACATATTTGTTTCCTAGTACTGAAAACTAACTTCAGTGAATGGTGCATACATATCCTAATTATTCTACAGTAACTGACCCAGTCTAACATCAATGCAAGTAGACTCCTATGGGACATGATATGTAATTTGTCATTCATTTGTATTCGACACTGGTACATTATTGTTTCTTCAGTTTTTGCACATCATAGGATATACAATTCACCCACAAGTTCACAAATTAATAGGCATTTGTTTCAACTTTAATCACTTCTTGCTTCAGAACACATGTATTGTCAGGGTTTCTTGACTGGTCTTTTCATGAGACTTCTTACCAAACACATTATTTTGAATTTCCATAATCATTTTGAAGCAAAACTCACAAACTCTTCATGATAAAAGAAATCACTAATATTTCCATTAGATAAATAACTGGTTGGAATTAATGATTGTATATCAATATACGATTTCCTTTAATTTTTCAGATATCAGTTCAATGCATTATTTAAAGTTCAAAAAAGTTATATTATTTATTCACAGTATGGTCAATTCATGCTTTTCTCTATGTTCATACAAACAGGGTACACCTCTTTGTACAACCAATTCTAATTTTATATCTTCAATATGTTGCTCCCAGAAATGGTGAAAGAAATACTCATGTCACCTCATTATCACAGTAATATTCTGGACAAAAAATGGAAAGGTCACACTTATGATTGTACCAAAGCCTAAATAGAAAGTGAACATGGATTTCTAAAAACATCTATGTCCAGGTTGCCTAATGCTGTCAATTGTCAATTCTATTGGTGACTACATATTTGTTTTTTCCTAATTTATATATTCAAACTCAACCCTGTTGAAAATGTCTAATTCTATCACTCACTTTATACTTTGCCTCATTTCGTAATGTTTCTATTGATATCGGCTTTTCTACATATTTTCCCCAGTTCAACATACTGACTGACTCTTCATATGTGTTGACATTTACATTCACTCTATAACCGAAAGTCTATTGCTAAAGAACTTTTGGTCCAAATCCTATACTCACTCTTCTTCCTAAACCTACCGACTATCTTCCTAATCCTACTGAATATCCCTTTTTGACTGGATATTCTCTTCTAAATTCAATCATCCAATTTACAAGGTCCTATGCCATTGTGTATCGAATTATCTGAGACAACTTTGCAGAACATAATTCAAAGCTAAGTATCCCAATCAAGGGCAACACTATTCTGGGCTTCAAATCATACCTTGATTTCTGTTTCATACTTATATTTCAACTCTATATTCTTGTAAATATTGCATGTTTCCAATACCATTATTCATCGCACAGAATCATTCCTAACCCAAATGAAACCTGTTTTTAACCCCAAGTATACACTCTTCCCTCAATCAATTTACAGAATAGCAGGGACAGAGTGGTTCTTACAATACAGGAAAGTTGGGGGCCTTCCACCTGATGAGAACCTCAAATGTCCATGCACAAATGATACCTGGAGAAGTTGTAGGCAGGTATGAAGCACCAGAGAGAGCAAAAGTCCTCTTCCATGGAAAAGAACCTGGTCAGGATGAAGGGATGTGTCTGAATCTGCCTCTCTCTTCTTATTTTAGAGATGATGGACCAAACCAGGCATGAGTGGAGAGCTGTTCCCGGGTGCCAATTGTTGATATACATTCTACCTTATGAAAGTGTCACAGGAAGTAGGGGCAACCTCCATCTTATGTTACCCTTGGAAGCAACTGTTTGGACAAAGTGGGTGCCAAGGCAGGGACCTCATTCAGTTCCAAAGAATGTGACATACCTCATTTCCTTGGTGATGGAACTCTCTGAACTTGGTATCCAAGAAGCCAGGCACCCAGAGGCAGTCCAAGTCCCAGTCCCAGTGGGCTCACTTGTTTGGATTTACCAAGGACAGTCAGTTTTCTTGGTACCTAATGATGTGAGGATGGCCAAATGCCAGGAGAGCTGTGAAGATGGATTTTTCCTGAGAAAACAGGTAGTGTCTAACCACTTTTTCCTGACATCTTCACAGAGTTGGTCAATGAAACAAGATCTGAGAGAAGACAGTCCATTTTGGGGGAACATAGTATGGCCCACCAGTCAGAGGACACTCCGGATAGTCACAGACCTACTTGGGGGAAGGAGGTGCCTTTGGGGGAGTGGGTGTGGGTTTGTTGTTTTGTCTCATGTTCTGAGAATAGATAGGAAAGGCGGTTTGTTTGGTTTGGAATGGACAGTTTCTAGTAAGTCATTTGACATGGCGAATTTTTCTGTTTCTGTGTATCCCCCTGTGTTCGTTGTTGTAGACATTAGAAAAGAGAATGCATTAATGGGTGTGTCCTGTCTAGTATAAATCTTCCCATAATTCATCCTGCCCAATATATGAAAGGACTGCAGCTTGTCTTATCGATGTGCAACACCTGCTATCTTTCTAAGTTGTTGTTTTCTTTCTGAATTCTGGACACTTTCCAGAATAGGCTCATGGATTTGTGTCCAAAATATGTACCACCTCCAAGCTCTGTGACATGGCCATGTACTGGATAGCTGAAGAGAATGGCGAGAATCTCAGACAACTCAGATATCAGCGTGACCAGGAAAGTCTCAGTGCAGAAACCCGGCTTTGGGCCTTTTGCTTACTTATTGTTGTGTTGCACTCAATGTCAGGAAGGTCTTTGCCTCAGGCCACTCCTTTGTGAAGCATGAAGAAAACAGTTTTCAAATGGAAATGAATGGGCTTCACCTGTGGCTCTTTGCTTAATTGCTTTGGAAAGGGATGTGTCTTTATCAGCCTCTTGGACCTGTGTGTGGCTGTGACTTAGATTCACAGAACCTGATGGATCTTAAGAATGATCCCATGTGAGCTTCCAAAACCAAAATGGCAAAAATATCATTCATTGTGGATGAAGTCTCTTTCCTTCCTCTGTTAGGTTCCTGCACTCCATCAAATGAGAATAGGGATTCTTTGGGTCAAATGAGTTCTTCAAAGCCCTGCAGAGGTGCTTGTGTTTTCGCATGACTCGAAATCACCTAAAGAATCGATACCTAAAATCAGTAGGCATCAAATTGGAGAAACACAGAAGTATTAACGGCAGGCTTATTTGTTCAATCCTGGTTCACAGAAACGGTGTCCAGGCTACCCTGACTTTAGGAAAATGAGGGGTAAACGAGCTGATTTTGGACACTGTCTTTGGCTGCGCCCCTCATGGAAACCTCCACCCAGAGGTTAAGATGATTGACTATATGGAAAAAGATGAGGGCCATGTGGGAGTGTTTTGATTTTAATTTTGATCATTTGTGTGGCATTGGAAAAAATGACTGGGTCCAGGTAGGCTTGAACTCTGGTGTGATTCCCCTTAGAGACTGGGATTTGAAACTGAACTCAGAGAAGCATTGGCATGAATTTTGTTGGGATTTTAAGAGGCCACGCATGAAAGTCGCTCTTGGAAACTGAGACCTAGGCCCCGGTGGATTTCCACAGAGGCCTGGGAATCTCAGCAAGGATATCACATGATTTTATTCTTAAAGAAATGGCAGCCATAGTTTAGAGTCAAAACACACATGGACCTCACATTGTAGACCTCAATGGGCCTGGCCTAATGTGACCTTTTGTTCACTCTTTGGGAAGCCTTGCCTGTGAGAGTTCTCCAGAGATTTCATTGAAATGAGCTTCCTCACCATTTAATGTTTGCTGAATGAATTGAAACCCACAGTGCCTCCAACTTCATGCTTGAAAAATGGCTAGATAAATACCATGAAATTTTTGAAATTTCTATGACCAGGTGGCACTGGAGAAACATTGGATGTCCTGTTGCTGATCATGAGTATACCAGACAGTGCCTTGATTTACGGAGTTTCATGAAAATGGTGTAGAATAGGATGGCAGTAAGTTGGAGCCTGCTGAGTAGTGGGTCTAGAGCAGTGGTGGGGAGGTGTTTGATACAACATCCGTGGTAGGGCCATGTGGATCTACCATTGGATTCCAAATGGCTTGTAACTGACGTGGTACAGCCAGCAGACCCTTATATGTAAAAGCATCTTGTTATATGCAGAGTTTTCAGAGGAAAATTACGAATCAGGTTGATATGGACAAGGGGGAAATGGGGCAAGCTGTGAGAGATCGAAGCTTATTTGGTGCATTCTCTAGCAGACCCTGACCCACCACACGTGACAGAACTCCCTCCAGCACTCTGTCCCAGATTAGCTCCTAGTATTTCATGAAACAAATACCAAACTCACAGTGCAGCAGCAAAAAAACCACAAAAAGTGGAGGAGGACCAAATGGCTTTACAGTCCACATGGGGAGAAACTTAGTCCCCAGTGGCCTCAGTTTACCTACAAAGAGTGGATTCAGCACTGCTTCATCTTGTTCATTGAAAAATAAGAAACCATGTCCTCCAGGTCACATAGATGCAGACCCAGCTTTGATGGTCTCCCTACAAAGGAAGACAAATCTCCTGAAAACAACATATATTTCAAGTACAGAAGCTCAGAGGCAGTTTCTCAAAAAGTTTTTAGGCCAGCAGAGCTCCATGTTTGTGGAGTGTTTACCCTGTCCCTTAGTTTTGCAAACTCCTCTACCACCTCCAAGGTTGTGAATTCCTGATCATTTTCCATTCCAGATATGTATTCACTGATTTTGTAACTCTTCTCCTCTAATTGTGTCTTACTTGGGGTGAAGGTAATGTCAAGGCATTGTTCTGGATGAGAGCGGGAGGATATTTGTGCAGCATATATTTACATACACATTGGATTCATTTTCCAATTTTCCATTCGAAATGCTGAATTCCTGACACTAAGCCATACCTAGTAGACTCAGACTATTCATCCTAATATAATGGGGAAAATTAACCCAACACAATAGAAATACAAGCACTTCAGAGGAGACATGTTTTATAGTTGGACTTGACATTTGCATTATATAAGGTAGGAGTTATAAATGAATTCAAATTTTAATGGACATATTCTCCATGTGTTTTTAAACTTAACAAATATGTGAATTCTTGTTTCCCTTTTCTTTAGCCTATTCACACATGTATATATATATGCATATATAGAATCCTAGCAGGTATCACACGTACATTTTTGTGAGGTGGCTGTCTTGGCAGATACAAATTGTGAGAAGAGTTCACTCCTCCTAAATGCTGTTGGAAATGAAAATTCAACCTATAGGAGAGCGTCCTAGTAAAACAACTTCATACATAAACTCATGTTCAGCAAAATAAATATTTTTGCATCTGTGGATCATATATATTTACTGATCAATTTCGATTGGCATTTATATTGGTATTTTTTAATGTCTGTGAGTGTTGTGTGTGTGTGTGTGTGTGTGTGTGTGTGTGTAGATATAGATATAGATATACTCTCCAAATTTTTCAAAATATGAAATATATATGTCTAATATACACTCTCTAAATTCATTCATGTTCATGTATGTGGATTTATAATCCACTTTTCACAAGATTATAATCAGAAATATTCATCCACCTGAAATACATATTTGTTTCCTAGTACTGAAAACTAACTTCAGTGAATGGTGCATACATATCCTAATTATTCTACAGTAACTGACCCAGTCTAACATCAATGCAAGTAGACTCCTATGGGACATGATATGTAATTTGTCATTCATTTGTATTCGACACTGGTACATTATTGTTTCTTCAGTTTTTGCACATCATAGGATATACATTTCATCCACAAGTTCACAAATTAATAGGCATTTGTTTCAACTTTAATCACTTCTTGCTTCTGAACACATGTATTCTCAGGGTTTCTTGACTGGTCTTTTCATGAGACTTCTTTCCATACACATTATTTTGAATTTCCATAATCATTTTTAAGCAAACCTCACACACTCTTCATGATAAACCAAAACACTAATATTTCCATTAGATATATCACTGGTTGGAATGAATGTTTGTATATCAATATACGATTTCCTTTAATTTTTCAGATATCAGTTCAATTCATTATTTCAAGTTCAAAAAAGTTATATTATTTATTCACAGTATGGTCTATTCATGCTTTTTCTCTATGTTCATACAAACAGGGTACACCTCTTTGTACCCCGATTCTTATTTTACATCTTCAATATATTGCTCCCAGAAATGGTTAAAGAAATACTCATGTCACCTCATTATCACAGTAATATTCTGGACAAAAATGGAAAGGTCACACTTATGATTGTACCAAATCCTAAATGGAAGGTGAACATGGATTTCTAAAAACATCCGTGTCCAGGTTGCCTAATGCTGTCAATTGTCAATCCTATTAGTGACTACATTTTTGTTTTTTCCTAATTTATATATTCAAACCCAACCCTGTTGAAAATGTCCAATTCTATCACTCACTTTATAATTTGCCTGATTTCGTAATGTTTCTATTGATATCTGCTTTTCTACATATTTTCCCCAGTTCAACATAGTGACTGACTCTTCATATGAGCTGACATTTACATTCACTCTATAACCAAAAGTGTATTGCTAAAGAACTTTTGGTCCAAATCCTATACTCACTCTTCTTCCTAAACCTACCGACTATCTTCCTAATCATACTGAATATCCCTTTTTGACTGGATGTTCTCTTCTAAATTAAATCATCCAATGTACAAAGTCCTATGCCATTGTATATCGAATTATCTGAGACATCTTTGCAGAACATAATTCAAAGCTAAGTATCCCAATCAAGGGCAAAACCCTTCTGGGCTTCAAATCATACCTAGATTTCTCTTTTCATACTTACATATCACCTCTATATTCTTGTAAATATTGCAGGTTACCAATACCATTATTCATCGCACAGAATCGTTCGTAACCCAAATCAAACCTGTTTTTAACCCCAAGTATACACTGTTCCCTCAATCATTTTACAGAAGAGCAGGGACGGAGTGGTTCTTACAATACAGGAAAGTTGGGGACCTTCCACCTAATGAGAACCTCAAATGTCCATGCAAAAATGATACCTGGAGAAGTTGTACACAGGTATGAAGCAACTGAGAGAGCAAAAGTCATCTTCCATGGCAAACAACCTGGTCAGAATGAAGGGATGTTTCTGAATCTGCATCTCTCTTCTTATTGTAGAGAAGAGGGACCAAACCAGGCCTTAGTGGAGAGTTGTTCCCGGGTGCCAATGGTTGATATACATTCTACCTTATGAAAGTGTCACAGGAAGTAGGGGCAACCTCCATCTTATGTTACCCTTGGAAGCAACTGTTAGGACAAAGTGGTTGCCAAGGCAGTGACCTCATTCAGTTCCAAAGAATGTGACATACCTCATTTCCTTGGTGATGGAACTCTCTGAACTTGGTATCCAAGAAGCCAGGCACCCAGATGCAGTCCCAGTCCCAGTCCCAGTGGGCTCACTTGTTTGGATTTCCCAAGGACAGAGTCAATTTTCTTGGTACCTAATGATGTGAGAATGGCCAAATGTCAGGAGAGCTCTGAAGGTGGACCATTTCTGAGAAAACAGGTAGTGGATAACCACTTTTTCCTGACATCTTCACAGAGTTGGTCAAGGAAACACAATCTGAGAGAAGACAGGCCATTTCGGGGAAACATTGTATGGCCCACTGGTCAGAGGACACTCCGGATAGTCACAGACCTACTTGGGGGAAGGAGGTGCCTTTGTGGGAGTGGGTGTGGGTTTGTTGTTTTGTCTCATGTTCTGAGAATAGATAGGAAAGGCGGTTTGTTTGGATTGGACTGGACAGTTTCTAGTAAGTCATTTGACACGGCGAGTGTTTCTGTTTCTGTGTATCCCACTGTGTCCGTTGTTGTACACATTAGAAAAGAGAATGCATTAATGGATGTGTCCTGTCTAGTATAAATCTTCCCATAATTCATCCTGCCCAATATATGAATGGACTGCAGCTTGTCTTATCGATGTGCAACACCTGCTATCTTTCTAAGTTGTTGTTTTCTTCCTGAATTCTGGCCACTCTCCAGAATAGGCTCATGGATTTGTGTCCTAAATATGTACCACCTCCAAGCTCTGTGACATGACCATGTACTGGATAGCTGAAGAGAATGGCGAGCATCTCAGAAAACTCAGATATCAGTGTGACCAGGATAGTCTCAGTGCAGAAACCCTGCTTTGGGCCTTTTGCTTACTTATTGTTGTGTTGCACTGAATGTCAGGAAGGTCTTTGCTCAGGCCACCCCTTTGTGAAGCCTGAAGAAAACAGTTTTCAAATGGAAATGAATGGGCCTCACCTGTGGCTCTTGCTTAATTGCTTTTGAAAAGGATGTGTCTTTATCAGCCTCTTGGACCTGTGTGTGGCTGTGACTTAGATTCTCAGCACCTGATGGATCTTAAGAATGATCCCATGTGAGCTTCCAAAACCAAAATGGCAAAAAATATCATTCATTGTGGATGAAGTCTCTTGCCTTCCTCTGTTAGGTTCCTGCACTCCATCAAATGAGAATAGGGATTCTTTGGGTCAAATGAGTTATTCAAAGCCCTGCAGAGGTGCTTGTGTTTTTGCATAACTCTAAATCACCTAAAGAATCGATATCTAAAATCAGTAGGCGTCAAATTGGAGGAACACAGAAGTATTAACGGCAGGCTTATTTGTTCACTCCTGGTTCACAGAAACTGTGTCCAGGCTACCCTGACGTTAGGCAAATGAGGGGCAAACGAGCTGATTTTGGACACTGTCTTGGGCTGCGCCCCTCATGGAAACCTCCAGCCAGAGGTTAAGATGATTCCCTATATGGAATAAGATGAGGGCCATGTGGGAGTGTTTTGGTTTTAATTTTGGTCATTTGTGTGGCATTGGAAAAAATGACTGGGTACACGTAGGCTTGAACTCTGGTGTGATACCCCTTAGAGACTGGGTTTTGGAACTGAACTCAGAGAAACATTGTCATGAATTTTGTTGGGATTTTAATAGGCCAAGCATGAAAGTCGCTCTTGGAAACTGAGATCTAGGCCCCGGGTGGATTTCCACAGAGGCCTGGGAATCTCAGCAAGGATATCACATGATTTTATTGTTAAAGAAATGGCAGCCATAGTTGAGAGTCAAAACACACATGGACCTCACATTGTAGACCTCAATGGGCCTGGCCTAATGTGACCTTTTGTCCACTCTTTGGGAAGCCTTGCCTGTGCGAGTTCTCCAGAGAATTCATTGAAATGAGCTTCCTCACCATTTAATGTTTGCTGCATGAATTGAAATCCACAGTGCCTCCAACTTCATGCTCGAGAAATGGATAGATAAATACCATGAAATTTTTAAAATTCCTATGACCAGGTGGCACTGGAGAAATATTGGATGTCCTGTTACTGTTCATGAGTATACCAGACAGTGCCTTGATTTTCTGAGTTTCATGAAAATGATGTAGAACAGAGATGCCAGTAAGTTGGAGCCTGTTGAGTAGTGGGTCTAGAGCAGTGGTGGGGAGGTGTTTGATACAACATCCGTGGTAGGGCCATGTGGATCTACCATTGGATTCCAAATGGCTTGTAACTGACATGGTGCAGCCAGCAGACCCTTATATGTAAAGGCATCTTGTTATATGGAGAGTTTTCAGAGGAAAATGAAGAATCAGGTTGATATGGACAAGGGGGCAATGGGGCAAGCTGTGAGAGATAGAAGCCTAGTTTGTGAATTCTCTTGCAGACCCTGACCCACCACTCGTGACACAACTCCCTCCAGCACTGTGTCTCAGTTTAGCTCCTAGTATTTCGTGAAACAAATACCAAACTCACAATGCAGCAGGAAAAACACCACAAAAAGTGGTGGAGGACCTAATGGCTTCACAGTCCACACGGGGAGACACTTCGTCCCCAGTGGCCTCAGATTACCTACAAAGAGAGGATTCAGCACTGCTTCATCTTGTTCATTGGAAAATAAGAAACCATGTCCTTCAGGTCACATAGATGCAGACCCAGCTTTGATGGTCTCACTACAAAGGAAGCCAAATCATCTGAAAACAACATATATTTCAATTGCGGAAGCTCAGACGCAGTTTCTCAAAAAGTTTTTAGGCCAGCAGAGCTCCATGTTTGTGGAGTGTTTACCCTGTCCCTTAATTTTGGAAACTCCTCTACCACCTCAAAGGTTGTGAACTCCTGAGCATTTTCCATTCCAGATATGTATTCACTGATTTTGTAACTCTTCTCCTCTAATTGCGTCTTACTTGGGGTGAAGGTAATATCAAGGCATTGTTCTGGATGAGAGCGGGAGGATATTTGTGCAGCATATATTTACATACACATTGGATTCATTTTCCAATTTTCCATTCAAATACTGAATCCCTGAAACTAACCCATACCTAGTAGACTCAGACTATTCATCCTATTATAATGGGAAAATTAACCCAACACAATAGAAATACAAGCACTTCAGAGGAGACATGTTGTATAGTTGGACTTGACATTTGCATTATATAAGGTAGGTGTTATAAATCTATTCAAATTTTAATGGAAATATTCTCCATGTGTTTTTAAATTTAACAAATATGTGAATTCTTGTTTCCCTTTTCTGTAGCCTATTCACACATGTATATTTATATGCATATATAGAATCCTACCAGGTATCACACGTACATTTTTGTGAGGTGGCTGTCTTGGCAGATACAAATTGTGAGAAGAGTTCACTCCTCCTAAAACTGTTTTAAATGAAAATACAACCTATAGGAGAGCGTCCTAGTAGAACAACATTATACATAAACTCATGTTCAGTAAAATAAATATTTTTGCATCTGTGGATGATATATATTTACTGATGAATTTGTATTGGCATTTATATTGGTACTTTTTATTGTCTGTGAGTGTTGTGTGTGTGTGTGTGTGTGTGTGTGTGTGTGTGTGTGTGTTTATAGATATAGATATAAATATAGATATAGATAGATATAGATATACTCTCCAAATTTTTGAAAATATGGAATATTTTTGTCTTATTTTGCACTTCCTAAATTTTTCATATTCATGAATGTGTATTTATAATCATCTTTTCTCAAGATTATTCTCAGAAACATTCATATACCCTACTAGACTTGACTACTAATACTAATATAATGGAGAAAAATATCCCAAACAGAATAGAAATACAAGCATTTCAGAAGGGACATGGTGTATAGTTGGACTTGCCTTTTGCATGATATAAGGTAGGAGTTATAAATCTATTCAATTTGCTGAAATACTTTTCCATATGTTATTTTTTTTTGACACAAAACAAAATTTAATCTTCGAAAACTAAATAAAATTGACACATCCTTAACCAAGCTAATGAAGAAAAAAAACCTCAAATTACTAAAATTAAGGATCGTAAAAGAACTTTTACAGAGTACACAACTGAAATACAGAGAATAATTAAAAACTAATTTGAAAATTTATACTCTAATAAATTAAAATACCATGATGACATCAATAAAATTTTAGAGATATACCCAAACTGAATTAGTAGCACATGAACAATTTAAACAAATCAATTTCAAGCAATGAAATAGAAGTTGCTGTCAACAGCCTACCAATCAAGCAACGCCCAGGAACAGACAGATTCTCAGTCAAGTTCTACAAGACCTTCAAAGAAGCATTCATCACAATACTCCTCAAATTATTCCATAAAATAGAAAAGCATGGAACTCCTCCAAACTCATTTCATGAGGATAGTATCACTCACATACCAAAATCAGACAAAGACACATCAAGGAAAGAAAACTTCAGAGCAATATTCCTGACAAACATATATACAAAAATTCTCAATAAATTTCTTTTTTTTAAGCCAAAGTTAATCAAAAGGGATAAAGAGGGACACTACACACTATTCCATGTGTTTTTAAAGTTAAGAAATATATGAATTCCTGTCTCCCTTTCTCTGTAGCCTATTAAGCACATGTATTTTTATATGCACAAATAGAATCCTACCTGGTTTCACACGTACATTCTTGTGAGGTGGCTGACTTGGCAGATACTATTTGTGAGAAGAGATCACTCCTCCTAAATGCTGTTGGTACAGAAAATTCAACCCATGGGTGAGCTTCCTAGATGAACAACATTCTACATACATCCATGTTCAGTAAAATGAATATTTTGGGATATGCGGATGAGTTATTTTTCATGATGAATTTCGATTGACATATATATTGTGACATTATAATGTGTGTGTGTTTGTGTGTCTATATATATATATATATATATATATATATATATATATATAGTCTCCAGATTTTCCAAAATATGAAATATATGTCTTCTTATACACCGCCTGAATTCATTCATATTCATATATGTGGATTTATAATTAACTTTTAACAAGTTTATTCTCAGAAATATACATCCACTGACATACATATTTGTTTCCTAGTACTGAAAACTAACTTCAGGGAAGGGTTCTTACAAATCCTAATATTTCTAGAGTAACTGACCAAGTTTAACATCAATGCAAATACATTCCTATTTGATATGATGTGTTTGTTAAAGTTCATTTTTATTCAAACTTGGTACGTTATTATTTATTCAGTTTATGGACATCATAAAATATATCCTTTCATTCACAAGTTCACAAATTTATAAATATTTGGTTCACTTTCAATCACTTCCTCCTTCGGAACACATATATTCCTTCATGTTTCTTGACGGGTCTTTTCACTGGACTTCTTTCTAAACACGTTATTTTCGATTAAATAATCATTTTTGAAGCAAAACTCACACACTATTCATGATAAACGGTAACCCTAATAATGCCATTAGATATATAACTGGTTGGAATTAATGTACGTATATCAATATATGATTTCCTCTATATTTTCAGATATTAAAACAATCCATTATTTAAATTTGGAACCAGTCATATAATTTTTTCACAGTATGGTCTATTAATGCATCATCTCTATATTCATCAACACAGGGTAAACCTATTAGTATCCCCAGTACTAATTCATATGTTTTCAAAATATTGCTCCCAGAAAAGGTGGAAGAAATACTCATGTCACCTGATCTACATATACATATTATCACAGTAATATTCTGGACACAAAATGCAAAGGTCACCGTTATGATTGCAATAAAGCCTCAATGGAATGTGAACATGGATTACTAAAAACATCCATGCCCAGTTTGCCTAATGCTCTCAAATGTCAATCCAATTGGTGACTACATTTCTGTTTCTTTTTAAGATTATGTATTCAACCTCAACCCTGTTGAAAATGTCTAATCCTATCACTCACGTTATACTTTGCCTGATTTCCTAATGTCTCTATTGATGTCTGCTTTCCTACATATTTTTTCCCAGTTCATCATTGTGCCCGACTTTTCACATATGGTGCCATTAATATTCACTCTCTAACCGAAACCTATTGCTAAAGAACTTTTGGTCCAAATCCTAGACTCACTCTTCCTTCTAAACCTACGGACTATCTTTCTAATCCTACACACTATCCCTTTTTCACTGGATGTTCTCTTCTACATTCAATCATCTGAGGTACAGGGTCTTATGCCATTGTATATCGATTTAACTGAGACCTCGGTGCAAAACATTACTCAAGCTAAGGATCCCAATCAAGGGCCCAAATCCTTCTGGGCTTAAAATATTACCTAGATTTCTGTTTTCATACTTATATTTTACCTCTATATTCTTTTAAATATCGCTGGTTCCCAATACCATTATTCATCCAGCAGAATGATTCCTAAGCCAAATGGAACATGCTATTGACCCTAACCATACAATGTTCCCTCAATCTCACTTTACAGAAGAGGAGGGATAAAGTTGATATTACAATACAGGAAGTTAGGAGATCTTCCACCTGCTGAGTACCTCAAAATCCATGCAGAAATAATCCCTGGAGAAGATGTTGGCAGCTATGAAAGACCTGAGAGAACAAAAGTCATATTCCATGGCAAACAACATGGTCAGGATGAAAGGATGTGTCTGAGTCATCCTCTCTATTTTTAATGCAGGGAAGATGGACCAAAGCAGGCCTGTGTGGAGAGCTGTTCCCAGGTGACTATGGTTTCTATACCATTCTAACATGTGAATGTATCACAGGAAGTAGGGCAGCCTCCATGTCAGGAGACACTAGGACGCAACTTTTAGGACAAAGTGGTGGCCAAGACAGGGACCTCATTTATTTCCTGAAGGTAGTGACCTCACCTCATTTCCTTGGTGATGGAACTCTCTGAATTTTGTGATCCAGGAAGCCAGGCACCCAGAGCCAGTCCCAGTCCCAGTTGCAGTGGGCTCACTTGTTTGGATTCACTAAGGACAGAGTCAGTCTTTCTTGGTACCTACTGATGTAAGGGTTGCCAAATACCAAGAAAGCTCTGAAGAGGGGTCTTTCCTGAGAGGACAGGAATTGGCTCACCACTGCCTCCTGACAACTTCACAGAGTTGACCAAGGAGACCAGATGTGAGACAGAAAGGCCATTTCTGGGGACATCATATGGCCTACCAGTCAGAGGACACTCCAGATAGTGACAGACCTACTTGTGGGAAAAAGTTGCATTTGTGGGTGTTGGTTTGTGTTTGTGGTTTTTTTCTCATGTTCTGAGAATAGGTAAAAAAGGAGGTTTGTTTGGTTTGGAGTGGACTGTTTCCAGTAAGTCATTTGACAAGGAGACTGTTTCTATGTCTGTGTATCCCACTGTATTTTTCTTTGTAGATATTAGAAAAAAAATAGCTCATTGGTTGTGTCCTGTCTAGTAGAAAGCTTCCCAGCATGCATCCTTTCCAATTAATGAATGGACTGAGGCTTGCCTTATCCATGGGCAACACCGGCTATCTACCTAATTTTCCATTTTTTCATGAATTCTGGCCACTCTCAAGATTAGTATCATGTATTTTTGTACAAGATATGTACCACCTCCAAGCTCTGTGACATGGCCATGTACTGGATAGCTGAAGGGAATGGCGAGCATCTCAGAAAACTCATATATCAGAGTAACCAGGAAAGTCTCCGTGGAGAAACCCTGCTTGGGGCCTTTTGATTACCTATTGTTCTGTTGCTCTGAATGTCAGAAAGGTCTTTGCCTCAGGCCACCCCTTTGTGAAGCCTGAAGAAAACAGTTTTAAAATGGAAATGAATGGGCATCACCTGTGGCTCTTTGCTTCATAGCTTTGGAAATGGATGTGTCTGAATCAGCCTCTTGGCCCTGTGTGAGCCTGTGGTTTAGATTTTCAGCACCTGATGAATCTAAAGAAAGATCCCATGTGGGCATCCAAAACCTAAATGGAAAAAAGATCAGTGATTGTGGATGATGCCTCTCGCCTTCCTCTGTAAGATTCCTGACCTCCATCAAGTGAGAATAGGGATCATTTGTGTCAAATAAGTTCTTCAAAGGGCTGCAGAGGGGAGACAATAGGTGCTTGGGTTTTCTTATAACTCCAATTCACACTAAAAATCTATACCCCACAGTCAGTAGGCCTCAAATTTGAGAAGTGGAGTAGTATTAACGGCAGGCCTATTTGATCACTTCTGTTTCACACTAACGTTGTCCAGGCCACCCTGACTTTAGGCAAATGAGGGGCAAGGGAGTTTATTTTTGACACTGTCTTGGGCTGTGCCCCTCATGGAAACCTCCAGCTAGAGGTTATGATTAGTGTCTATATAAAAGATGATGAGGGCCGTGTGAGAGTGTTTTGGTTTTAATTGTCATCATTTGTGTAGCAATTGGAAGAGATGCCTGGGTCCACCTGGGCTTGAACTCTGTTGTGATTCCCCTTAGAGACTGAGTTGTGTAACTGACCTCAGAGAAGTATTGCCATGAATTGTGTTGGGATTTCAGGAGGCCACACATGAGATTCACCATTGGAATCTGAGATCTTGGCCCAGGGTGACTTTACACAGAGCACTGGGAATCTAAGCCAGGATATCACAAGATTTTATTCTGAAAGATTCCAGCCATAGTTGAGAGTCAAAACACACATGCAACTCACATTGTAGACCTCAATGGGCCTGGCTTCATGAGACCTTTTGCCCACTCTTTGGGAAGCCTTGCCTGTGAGAGTTCACCAGAGCTTTCATTGAAATGAGATTCCTAACCATTTATTGGTTCCTGTATAAATTGAATCCCACAGTGCCTCCAACTTTATTATTGAAAAATATCTAGATATATACCATGGCACTGGAGAACATTTGGATGTCCTGTTGCTAATCATGATTGTACCAGACAGTGCCTTAATTGACTGTGTTTCATGAAAATGCTGTAGAACATAGATGCCAGTAAGTTGGAGCCTGCAGACTAGTGGGCATAAAGCAGTGGAGTGTAGGTGTGTGAAAAAACATCAGTTGTGGGTCCACGTGGATCTGGCATTGGCTTAGAAATGACTTGTCACTGACATGGTACATCCAGCAGACCCTTCTATGTAAAGGCATCTTGTTATATGGAGAGGATTCCTGCCAATGATCAGAATAAGGGGGCTATTGTCGAGTTGAAAAGCTATGTGGGATTTAAGCCTCATTGGTGCATTTTACTGCCGACCCTCACCCACCACATATGAGAATACATCCTCCAGCACTGTGTCCCAGTGGAGCTCCTTGTATTTCGTGAAGCCAATACAAAACTCACAGTGCAGCAGTAAGAAACACCACGAAAGTGGAGCATGAACAAATGGCTTTACAGACAACACGGTTAGATACTTAGACCCCAGTGGCCAAAGTTTCCCTACAAATAGAGAATTCAGCACTGCTGCCTCATGTCCACTAGAAAATAAGGAACCATGTCATCCAGGTCACATAGATGGAGACCCAGCATTGATGGTCTCACTACAAAGGAAGCAAAAGCTCCTGACAAAAACATATTTCAACTGCCCAACCTCAGAGGCAGTTTCTCAAAAAGTCATTAGGCCAGCAGAGCTCCATGTTTGTGAAGTGTTTACCCTCTCCCTTTTTGTAAACTGTTCTACCTCCTACAAGTTTGTGAAGTTCTGAGCATTTTCCTTTCCACATATGTATTCACAGATTTTCTAACTCTTCTCCACTAATTGTGTCTTATTTGGGGCGAAGGTAATGTCAAAGCATTGTTCTGGCTGAGAGTGGGAAGATTTTTGTGTAGCACATATTTGCATACATATTAGATTCATTTTCCTATTTTCCATTTGAAATACTGAATCCCTGACACTAACCCATACCCTACTAGACTCTGACTACTAAACCTAATATGATAGAGAAAAAGAAACCTAACAGAATAGAAATACAGGCCTTTCATAGGAGGCATGGTGTATACTTGGACTTGCCTTCTGCTTTATCAATGGTATGTGTTATAAATCTAGTCAACTTTTCATTGTAATACTTCTCCATGAGTTTTTAAAGTTAACACATATGTAAATTTCTGTCTCCCTTTCTCTGTAGCCTATTCATCAAATGTATTTTTTATGCATTTTTAGAATTCTACCTGGTATCACATGTACATTCTTATGAGATCGCTTATTTTGGAAGATACAAATTGTGAGAAGAGATCGCTCCCTCTAAATACAGATGGAACTGGAATTTCCACCTATGGGTGAATTTCCTAGATGAACAATATTATGTATAAATAAATTTTCAGTAAAATGAATATTTTTGGATACGTGGATGATATATATTTCATGATGAATTTCGAATGGCATATATATTGCTACATTTTAATGTCTGTGTATGTGTGTTCTATCTATTTATCTATCTATCTATATAGATATAGATATCTACTCTTAAGATTTTCAAAATATGAAATATATGTGTCTTATTATACACTCCCTAAGTAAACTCATGTGTGTGTATGTAGATTTATAATCAACTTTTCACAAAATTATTCTTAGAAATATTCATCCACCTTAAATACATATTTTTTTCCTAGTACTGAAAAGTAAATTAAGTGAATGGTGTATACAATTCGTAATATTTCTACAGTGACTGAACCAGTTTCACATCAATGTAAGTAGACACCTATGGGACCATGATGTGTATTTTGAAGTTCATTTTTATTCAGACACTGGTACATTACTATTTCTGCAGTTTATGGACATTATAGGATATATCCTTTCATCCACAATTTCAAAAATTTATAGGCATTTGGTTCACTTTCAATCACTTCCTACTTCAGAACACATGTATTCCTCCATGTTTCTTGACTGTTCTTTTCATGAGATTCTTTCCAAACACAGTATTATTGATTTCCATAATCACTTTTGAAGCCAAACTCACACACTCTTCATGATAAACCATAACGCTAATATTACCATTAGATGTATAGGTGGTTGGAATGAATGTATGTATATCAATATAAGATTTCCTATATATTTTCAGATATCAATTCAATCCATTATTTAACGTTTGAACCAGTTATATTATTTATTCACAGTATGGTCTATTAAGGCATCATCTCTATATTCGTAGACCGATGGTATACCTGTTTGTATCCCCAATACTAATTTTTAAGTCTTTAAAATATTGCTTTCAGAAATGGTGGAAGAAATACTGTAGTCACCTGATATACATATACATTTCATCACGGTAATATTCCTGAAACAAAATGCAAGGGTCACACTTATGATTGTATCAAAGCCTATATTGAAAGTGAGCATGTATTACTAACAACATCCATGCCCTGATTAACTAATGATCTCAAATATCATTCCTATTGGTGACTACATATTTGTTTCTTCCTAAGATTATATATTGAAACTGAACCCTGTTAAAAATGTCTTATCCTATCACCCACTTTGTACTTTGCCTTATTTCCTAATGTCTCTATTGATATCTGCTTTCGTACACATTTTCCCCAGTTTATCACTGTGACTGACTGTTCACATATGCTGACATTTACACTCACTCTCTAATCAAAACTCTATATCTAAAGAACATTTGGTCCAACTCCTCGACTCACTCAAATGGATTCTTCAAAGCCCTGCAGAGGGTAGCCCATAGTTGCTTGAGTTTTCTCATGACCCCAATTCACATAAAGAATCTATACCCCACAGAGAATAGGCCTCAAATTGGAGAAGTAGAGCAGTATTATTGGCAGGCCTATTTGATCACTCCTGCTTCACAGGAAGAGTTTCCATGCCACCCTGACTTTAGGCAAATGAGAGGCATGTGAGCTTATATTGGACACTGTCTTAAGCTGCGCCCTTCATGGAAACCTCCAGCCAGAGGTTATGATGAGTCTCTAAATTGAAGAAGATGAGGGCCATGTGGGAGTGTTTTGGTTTAATTGTGGTCATTTGTGTGGTGGTTGGAAGAGATGACTGGGTCCACCTGTGCTTGAACTCTGGAGTGATTCCCCTTAGAGACTGAGTTCTGGAGCAGATCTCAGAGAAGTATTGGCATGAATTGTGTTGGGATTTTAGGAGGCCACACATGAGAGTTGCCCTTGGAGACTGAGATCTAGGCCCAGGATAGCTTTCAAAGAGCACTGGGAATCTCAGCCAGGATATCACATGACTTTATTCAGAAAGACTTGGAAGCCATAGTTGAGAGTCAAAAAAAACATGGCCCTCAATTGTAGACCTCAATGGGCCTGGCTTAATGTGACCTTTTGGCCACTCTTTGGGAAGCCTTGCCTCTGAGAGTTCTCCCGAGCTTTAATTGAAATGAGCTTCCTCACTATTTCATGGTTCCCGAATGAATTGAATGCCACAGTGCCTCCAAATTTATCTTTGAAAATTGGCTAGATAAATACCATGAAATTTTTTAAATTCTTATGAACAGGTGGCACTGGAGAACCTTTGGATGTCTATTGCTGATCACGAGTGTACCAGACATTGCATTGATTGACTGGGTTTCATGAAAACGGTGAGAACAGAGATGCCAGAATGTTGAGGCCTGCTGACTAGTTGGCCTAGAGCAGTGGTGGGCAGGTGTATGATAAAACATCTGTCGTGGGGCCATGTGGATCTGCCATTGGCTTCCAAATGCCTTGTGACTGACATGGTGCAGCCAGCAGAACCATACAAGTTAACGGACCTTATTATATGGAGAGGTTTCAGGGCAATATTCAGAATCAGGTTGATATGGACATGGGTGCAAGCTTTTGGGGATAGAAGCCTGGTTGGTGCATTCTCCTGCAGACCCTCACCCACTACACGTGAGAGTACTTTCTATAGCACTGTGTCCCAGTTTTTCTTTTTGTATTTTGTGAAGCCAATACCAAACTCCCAGTGCAGCAGTAAGAAACACCACGAAAAGTGAAGTATGACCAAATGGCTTCACAGACCACATGGTTAGACACTTAGACCCCAGTGGCCTCAGTTTACCTACAAAGAGAGAATTCAGAACTGCTGCCTCATGTTCTATTGCAAATAAGGAACCATGTCATCCAGGTCACATAGATGCTGACGCAGCTTTGATGGTCTCAATACAAAGGAAGCGAAAGCTCCTGACAACAACAAACATTTCAAGGGCCCAAACTCAGAGGCAGTTTCTCAGAAATTAATTAGGCCACCAGAGCTCCATGTTTGTGAAGTGTTTACCCTTTACCTTACTTTTGGAAATTCCTCTACCACCTCCAAGGTTGTGAACTCCTGAGCATTTTCTTTTCCAGATATATATTCACAGATTTTCAAACTCTTCTCCACTAATTGTGTATTACTTGTGGTGAAGGAACTATCAAGGCATTTTTTTGGATGACAGTAGGAAGATTTTTGTCTAACAAATATTCGCATACACATTAGATTCATTTCCCTATTTTCCATTTGAAATACTGAATCCCTGACACTAACCCATACCCTACTAGACTCTGACTACTAATCCTAATATGATGGAGAAAAAGAAACCTAACAGAATAGAAATACAGGCCATTCATAGGTGGCATGGTGTATACTAGGACTTGCCTTCTGCTTTATCAAGTGTATGTGTTATAAATCTAGTCAACTTTTCATTGTAGTACTTCTCCATGAGTTTTTAAAGTTAACACATATGTAAATTTCTGTCTCCTTTTCTCTGTAGCCTATTCATCTCATGTATTTTATTATGCATATTTAGAATCCTACCTGGTATCACACATACATTCTTGTGAGGTCATTGTTTTTGGATGATACAAATTGTGAAAAGAGATCACTCCCCCTAAATACTGATGAAACTGAAAATTCAACAAATTGGTGAATTTCCTAGATGAACAACATTATACATAAATCCATGCTCAGTAAAAAGAATATTTTTGGATATGAGGATGATATATATTTCATGATGAATTTTGATTGGCACATATATTGCTACATTTTAATGTCTGTGTTTTTATCTTTATAAATATATATATATATATATATATATATATATATATATATATATATATATATATATATACTCTCCAGATTTTTCACAATATTAAATATATGTGTCTTATTATTCACTCCCTAAATACATTCATATTCATGTATGTGGATTTGTAATCAAATTTGCACAAGATTATTCTCAGAAAAATTCATCCACATAAAATACATATTTATTTTCCAGTACTGAAAACAAACTTCGGTGAATTGTGCTTACAAATCCTAATATTTGCATGGTAACTGACCCAGTTTAACATTAATGCAAGTATAATCCTATGGGACATGATGTGTATTTTGAAGTTCATTTTTATTCAACAGTGGTACATTACTATTTCTTCAGTTGATGGATATCATAGGATATAACTTTTCATCCACAAGTTCACAAATCTGCAGGCATTTGGTTCACTTTCAATTACTTCTTGCTTCAGAACATATGTATTCCTCCATGTTTCTTGACTGTTCTTTTCATGAGATTCTTTCCAAACACATTATTTTCGATTTCCATAATCATTTTTGAAGGAAAGAGGCGCCTTACTTACCCCCAGAAAGGTTCGTTGAGGTCTCCTTGTCCTGCGCTGCGTGATTCCCGGCCAATGCACCAAATGTAAGGTTCCGGCGAATGTTGAAGGAAGAGACCATCAAGAAACTGCGGCTCATGCAACAGTAAAAGCCGTTTATTGAGGATCCAATCCAGCATGCTGGGGCTACGTGCTCACTCAAGATGGGAGAGCATCCCAGAGCCCCGAGCAGGGGTTGAGCAGTGCTTAAGTACACTTTTTGGGCAGGGCGGGACTTTACATATATTACAGTCTCCTTTAAGAAATCATCATACACCACGGGAAAATCAAACAACAATTCCTAAACATGATTAGTTCATTTATTGGTGGGAACATGTAAGGCGGGAGTGATAGGTCAGTTCTAAAGCGGGGTACACATTCAAAATGATTGGTTTAGGCCCTGCAATGCCTATGTGCCAGGCCTCACAGGGTCCTAGGTTATTAAAAAACCAGGCGGTCAGGGGGAATATTTACTGGGTAGTCCGGGAATTGTCCTACAAGCTACAGGAATTTCAGGTTTTGCGTGTAGCATAGGAACTTAACAATACCTGGTCCTTTACATTTTAACTCAAGCCTTGCTGCTTAAAAACTTTACAACACCCGGTCTTTTACACTTTAACTTTTACACTTTAATTTCAATTTCTTTTACCCTTACAGATCACTCCTGGTGCACAAGAAGGGTGTCCAAGCCACCCTGACTTTAGGCAAATGAGGGCCAAGGGAGCTTATTTTGGACACTGTCTTGGGCTGTGCCCCTCATGGAAACCTCCAGCCAGATGTCATGATGAGTGCCTTTATGGAAGAAGAGGAGGGCAATGTGGGATTGTTTTGGTATTAATTGTGGTCATTTGTGTGACGGTTGGAAGAGATGACAGGGTCCACCTGGGCTTGAAGTCTGGTGTGAATCCCCTTAGAGACTGAGTTCTGGAACTGACCTCAGAGAAGTATTGCATGAATTGTGTTGAAATTTTAGGAGGCCACGCATGAGAGTCGCTCTTATAAACTGAGATCAAGGCCCAGGGTGGCTTTCCACAGAGCACTGGGAATATCAGCCAAGATATCCCATGATTTTATTCTTAAAGACTTGGTAGCCATAGTTGAGAGTCAAAACACACATGGAACTCACAACGTATACCTCAATGGGCCTGGCTATATTTGACCTTTTGGCCACTCTTTGGGAAGCCTTGCCTATGAGAGTTCTCCAGAGTTTCATTGAAATGAGCTTCCTCAACATTTAGTGGTTCTTGAAACCCACAGTGCCTCCAACTTCATCCTTGAAAAATGGCTAGATAAATACCATGAAATTTTTGAAAATCCCATGACCAGGTGGAACTGGAGAATCTTTGGGTGTCCTGTTGCTGATCATGAGTATACTAGAGGGTGCCTTGATTGACTGGGTTTCATAAAAATAATGTAGAAAAAAGATGCCAGTAAGTTGGAGCCTACTGAGTAGTGGGCCTAGAGCAGCGGTGGGCAGGTGTGCAGGTGTGTGATAAAACATCTGTGGTAGGTCCATGTGGTTTGGCCATTGGCTACCAAATGCCTTGTGAAGGACATGGTGCAGCCAGCAGACCCTTATTTGTAAAGGCATTTTGATATATGGAGAGGTTTCAGGGCAATTTTCAGAATCAGGTTGACATGGTCAATGGTGCAAGCTATGTGGGAAAGAAGCCTGGTTGGTGCATTCTCCTGCAGACCGTGACCCACCACAGTGACAGAACTCTCTCCAGCACTGTGTCCCAGTTGAAATTGTTGTATTTCGTGAACCAAATACCAAAGTCCCAGTGTAGCAGCAAGAACCACAACAGAAAGTGGAAGAGGACCAAATGGCTTCACAGTCCGCACGGGGTGACACTTAGCCCCCAGTGGCCACAGTTTACCTACAAAGAGAGAATTCAGCACTGCTGCCTCAGGTTCATTGGATAATAAGAAACCATGTCCTCCAGGTCACATAGATGCAGACCCAGCTTTGATGGGCTCACTATAAAGGAAGCTAAAGCTCCTGACAACAACATATATTTCAAGTGCCCAACCTCAGAGGCAGTTTCTCAAGAAGTATTTAGGCCAGCAGAGCTCCATGTTTGTGGAGTGTTTACCATGTCCCTTACTTATGGAAACTGCTCTATCACCTCCAAGGTTGGGAAATCCTGAGCGTATTCCATTCCAGATATGTATTCACGTATTTTCTAACTCTTCTCCTCTAATTGTGTCTTACTTGTGGCAAAGGTAATGTCAAGGCATTGTTGTGGATGAAAGTGGGAAGATTTTTGTGTAGCACATATTTGCATACACATTGGATTCATTTTCCAATTTTCCATTCAAAATACTGAATCCCTGACACGAAACTATACCCTACTAGACTCTGACTACTATTCCTAATATGATGGAGAAAAATAACTCAAACAGAATAGAAATACAAGCAGTTCAGAAGAGGCATGGTGTATAGTTGGACTTGCCGTTTGCATTATGTAGGTTAGGTGTTATAAATCTAGTTAATTTTTAATTGAAATAGTTCTCCATGTGTTTTTAAAGTTAATGAATATGTGAATTCCTGTATCCCTTTCTCTGTAGCCTATTCAGCACATGTATTTTTATATGCA
This sequence comes from Callospermophilus lateralis, assembly GCF_048772815.1. NCBI lineage: Eukaryota > Metazoa > Chordata > Mammalia > Rodentia > Sciuridae > Callospermophilus > Callospermophilus lateralis. Next base: position 471,368 of record NW_027514453.1, on the reverse strand, counting down.
CATATAGAATCCTACCTGGTATCACATATACATTCTTGTGAGGTGGCTGACTTGGCAGATACAAATTATGAGAAGAGATCACTCCTGCTAAATGCTGTTGGATCTTAAAATTCAACCTATGGGTGACCTTCCTAGTTGAACAACATTATTCATAAATCCATGTTCATTAAAATTAATATTTCGGGATCTATGAATGATATATATTTCACCATGAATTTCGATTGGCATATATATTGCCACTTTATAATGTCTGTGTGTGTTTTGTATATATATACTCTCCAGATTTTTCACAATATGAAATATGTGTCTTATTATTCACTCCCTAAATACATTCATATTCATGTATGTGGATTTGTAATCAACTTTGCACAAGATTATTCTCAGAAATATTCATCCACCTGAAATACTTATTTGTTTCCTAGTTCTGAAAACAAACTTCAGTGAAAGGTGCATACAAATCCTAATATTTCTACCGTAACTTACCAAGTTTAACATCAATGCAAGTAGATTCCTATGGGACATGATGTGTATTTTGACGTTCATTTTTATTTAAAACTGGTACAGTACTATTTCTTCAGTTTATGCACATCCATGGATAAATTTTTCACCCAAAATTTCAAAATTAAAGACATTTGTTTCACTTTCAATCACTTCCTGCTTCCGAACACATGTAGTCCTCCAGGTTTTTCGACTGGTCGTTTCATGAGACTTCTTAACAAACACATTATTTTCGATTTCCATAATCACTTTTGAAGGAAAACTCACACACCCTCTTCATGATAAACCGTAACCCTAATATTACCATTAGACTTATAATTGGTTGTAATGAATGTATGTATACCAATATCAATATAAGATTTCCTGTATATTTTCAGATATCAATTTATTCTAACTCCAATTTCTAAAGTTGGATCCAGTTATATTATTTATTCACAGTACGATCTATTCATGCATCATCTCTATATTCATTGACACAGGGTACACCTATTTGTATACCCAATACTAATTTATGGGTTTTAAAAATATTGCTTCCCATAATGGTGGAAGAAATACTCATGTCACCTGATCTACATATACATTTTATCACAGTAATATTCTGGACAAAAATGCAAAGGTCACACTTATGATTGTACCAAACCCTAAATTGAAAGTGAGTATATATTACTAAAAACATCCTTGTCCAGGATGCCTAATTCTCCCAAGTGTCAATATTGTTGGGGACTATATATTTGTTTCTTCCTATGATTATATATTCAACCTCAACCCTGTTGAAAATGTCTAATCCTATCACGCATTTTATAATTTGTCTGATTTCCTAATGTCTCTATTGAGACCTGCTTTCCTACATATTTTCCCCAGTTCATCATTGTGACTGACTCTTCACATGTGCTGACATTTACATTCACTCTCTAAACGAAACCCTATTGCTAAAAAACTATTGGTCCAACTCGAAGACTCACTCTTCTTCCTAAACCTACTATCTTCCAAATCCTACCGACTATCCATTTTTGACTGGATGTTCTCTTCGACATTCAGGCATCTGAGGTGCAAGGTTTTATTCCATTGTGTATAGATTTATCTGAGACTAAAATGCAGAATGTAATTCAAAGCTAAATATCCCAAAGAAGGGCCCAATGCCCTTTCTGGCTTCAAATCGTAACTAGATTTATGTTTTCATACTTATATTTCAAATATATATTCTTATAAATTTTGCAGGTTCCCAATACCATTATTAATCCAGCAGAATGATTCCTAACACAAGTCAAATATGTTATTGACCCTAACCATACACTGTTCCATCATTCTAAATTTACAGAGAGGAGGGACAGAGTTGGTCTTACAATACAGGAAAGTAGGGGATCTTCCACCTGCTGAGAACCTCAAAGTTCCATGCAGAAATGTTGACTGAAGAAGATGTAGGCAGCTATGAAGAACCTGAGAGAACAAAAGTCATGTTCAATGGCAAACAACCTGTTCAGGATGAAGGGTTCTGTCTGAATCAGCCTCTCACATCTTAATTTAGAGAAGATGGACCAAACCAGGCCTATGTGGGTAGCTGTTTCTGGGTGCCTATGGTTGTATACCATTCTAAATTGTGAAAGTGTCACAGGAAGTAGGGGCAGCCTCCTTCTCATGTGACACTTGGAAGCCACTGGTAGGACAAAGTGGTTGCCAAGGCAGTGACCTCATTCAGTTCCTAAAGGAAGTGACCTCACCTCACTTCCTTGGTGATGGAAATCTCTGAACTTGGGATTCATGAAGCCAGGCACCCAGAGCCAGTCCCAGTCCCAGTCCCAGTGGTCTCACTTGTTTGGATTTACCAAGGACAGTGTCAGTCTTTCTTGGTACCTACTAATGTGAGGATGGCCAAATGCCAGGAAAGCTCTAAAGAGGGGTCATTCCTGAGAAAGCAGGTAGTTTCTCACCTCTGGGTCCTGACACCTGCACAGAGTTGGCCAAGGAGACCAGATCTGAGACAGATCAGGCCATTCCGTGGGAATATAGTATGGCTCACCAGTCAGAGGACAGTCCGGATAGTCACAGAACTTCTTGGGGGAAGGAGGTGCCTTTGTGGGTGTGGGGGTGGGTTTCTGGTTTTGTCTCATGTTCAGAGAATAAGTAGGCAAGGCGCTTTTTTTGGTGTGGAATGAACTGTTTCTAGTAAGTCATTTGACAAGGCGAGTGTTTCTATGTCTGTCTATCACACTGTGTCCGTGGTTGCAGATATTAGAAAAGAAAATGCATCAATGGATGTGTCCTGTCTAGTAGAATGCTTCCCAGCATTCATCCTGTCCAATTTATGAATGGATTTCAGATTGCCTTTTCGATGGGTAACACCTGCAATCTTCCTAAGTTTCAGTTTTCTTCTGGACTTCTGCCCCTCTCCAGAATAGGCTCATGGTTTTATGTCTAAGGTATGTACCACTTCCAAGCTGTGTGCCATGACCATGTACTGGATAGCTCAAAGGAATGGCGAGCATCTCTGAAAAATCAGATATTAGTGTGACCACTAAATCTCAGTGGAGAAACCCTGCTTTGGGCCTTTTGCTTACCTATTGTTCTGTTGCCCTGAATGTCAGGAAGTTCTTTGCCTCAGGCCACCCCTTTGTGAAGCCTGAAGAAAACAGTTTTCAAATGGAAATGAATGGGCAACACCTGTGGCTCTTTGCTTAATTGCTTTGGAAAGGGATGTGTCTGAATCAGCCTCTTGGCCCTGTGTTAGGCTGTAGCTTAGATTCTCAGCACCTGATGGATCTAAAGAAAGATCCCATGGGTGCATTAAAAACCAAAATGGCCAAAAGAGCAGTCATTGTTTATGAAGACTCTCGCCTTCCTCTCTAAGGTTCCTGACATCCATCAAGTGAGAATAGGGATCCTTTGTTTCAAAAGAGTTCTTCAAAGCCCTGCAGAGGCTATCCCATAGGTGCTTGGGTTTTCTCATGACCCCAATTTACATGAAGAATCTAAACCCTACAGTCAGTAGGCCTCAAATTGGAGAAGCCAAGCTGTATTAACGGCAGGCCGATTTGATCACTCCTGTTTCACAGTCAGGATTTCCAGGCCACACTGACTTTAGGCAAATGAGGGGCAAGGGAGGTTATTTTGGACACTGTCCTGTCCTGCGCCCCTCATGGAAACCTCCATCCAGAGGTTATGATGAGTGTCTATATGGAAGAAGAAAAGGGTTATGTGGGAGCGTTTTGTTTGGAATTGTGGTAATTTGTGTGGCACTTAGAAGAAAAGACTGGGTCCACCTGGGCTTGAACTCTGTTGTGATTCCTCTTAGAGAATGAATTCTGGAACTGACCTCAGAGAAGTATTTTCATGAATTGTGTTTGGTTTTTACTAGGCCATGCATGAGAGTCGCCCTTGGAACCTGAGATCTAGGTGCAGGGTGGCTTTCCCCAGAGCACTGGGAATCTCAGCCAGGATATCACATGATTTTATTCTGAAAGACTTTGCAGCCACAGTTGAGAGTCAAAACACACATGGACCTCACATTGTAGACCTCAATGGGCCTGGCTTCATGTGACCTTTTGGCCACACTTTGGGAAGTCTTGCCTGTGAGTGTTCTCTAGAGCTTTCATTGAAATGAGCTTCCTCAACATTTAATGGTTCCTGAATAAATTGAAACCCAAAGAGCCTCCAACTTCATCCTCGACAAATGGCTTGATAAATACCATAAAATTTTTGAAATTCCCATGACCAGGTGGCACTGGAGAACTTTTGGATATCCTGTTGCTGACCATCAGTGTACCAGACAGTGCCTTGACTGACTTTGTTTCATGAAAATTGTGTAGAACAGTGATGCCAGTAAGTTGGAGCCTGCTCATTAGTGGGCCTAGAGCAGTGGTGTGAAGGTGTGTGATAAAACATGTGTGGTGGGGCCATGTTTATCTGCCATTGGCTTCCAAATGCCTTGTGACTGACAGGGTACAGCAAGCAGACCCTTATATGTAAAGGCATCTTGTTATATGGATAGGTTTATGGGCAATGTTCAGAATCAGGTTGGCTACCTGGTACCACACGTACATTCTTGTGAGGTGGCTGACTTGGCAGATACAAATTGAGAGAAAAGATCACTCCTACTAAACCCCATTGAAACTGAATATTCAACATATGGGTGAGCTTTCTAGTTGAACAACATTATACATAAATCCATGTTCAGTAAAATGAATATTTTTAGATCTGTGGATAATATATATTATATGATGAATTTTGATTGACATATATATTGCTACTTTTTTGTCTGTGTGTGTTTTGTGTTTGTGTGTATATATATATATATATATATATATATATATATATATATATATATATACACACTCTCCAGATATTTCAAAAAATGAAATATATGTGTCTCATATACACTCCCTAAATTCATTCATGTTCATGTATCTGGATTTATAATCAACTATTCACAAGATTATTCTCAGAAATATTCATGCACCTGAAATTTGCCTAATGCTCTCAAATATCAATCCTATTGCTGTCTACATATTTGTTTTTTCCTAAGATTATATATTCAAACTCAATCCTTTTCAAAATATCTAGTCCTGTCACTCACTTTGTAATTTCCCTGATTTCATAATGTCTCTATTGATATCTGCTTTCCTACATATTTTCCCCAGTTCATCATTGTGACTGACTCTTCAACTGTGCTCACATTTACATTCACTCTCTAACTGAAACCGTATTGCTAAAGAACTTTTGTTCTAAATTCTATACTCACTCTTCTTCCTAAACCTACTGACTATCTTCCTAATCCTACCAACTATACCTTTTTCACTGGATGTTCTCTTCTACATTCAATCATCCAAGTAAATGTCGGGGAAGCTTCGGAGAAGGAGACGACCAACAGAGTACTCATGATACAGCAAAAGGTTTATTGGGTTTCCAGCATGCTGGGGCTCAGAGCTCACTTTAATAGAGCAGATAGCCCTGAGAATAGCTTAAGTAGAGTTTGTATACTTTCCCTGGAGAAGGCAGGGGGGGAAGTTTATTGATGGGTCACGACGAGTGGGCAGTTTGCATGCAACTGGGTGAGGGAGTACATTCTGTAGTTTGGCAGTTGGGGACAGCACATTTTGGGAACAAGTTTTGCAAGCATTTCTCAAGATTTCAACAGTTTTTTGTTAAGCATAGGGAAATACAGGAAGTGACAAGTACTTATTTTATTAACCTTTCATTCCTCACTTCTTTTTCTGTCTACTTTTAATCATAAAAATTATCATTGGGGGGTTTCACATTCTATGTCTCCTAGTGGGGTATTACCATAAGTTTAACTCGTCCAATTTGAGCTTGGAGAAAAGAAATTACACGGTTGAGAAAACAGGGTTTATAGTTAGCAATAATATGAGGATTATTATTGGACCGGCCAGGGTTGATAAAAACGTAGTTAACCAGGGGCACTGTGTGAACCAAGACTCAAACAACCCTTTTTGGGTCTCTCTCTCTCTTGTTGATGCTCTTTAATGTGTCTTTTTAATTTACTCATAGATTTTATTACAACTCCAGTATGTTCGGCATAAAAACAACATTCTTCCCTCAATGCAGCACAAAGGCCCCCTTCTTTAATGAAGAGGAGGTCCAAACCTCAACTGTTCTGTAAAACAACTTCAGAGAGAGAGGTTAAAGTTTCATGCAAAGCTCTGATGGTGGTTTCTAATATCTTAGTTTTGGTCTATTGCTGCTTCTAATTGGGTAATTTATTGTGTCACATGGACAAGGGCAGTGGTTCCTGGGCCCACCCGTGCAGCAAATCCTATTCCTAATATGATGGCTAAAGTGAGGGATATATGCTCCCAGTGGAACCTGGTTGTATGTCCCCCTATTTGATCTTCAAATGATCCTGCTTCATAATAGAGCACTCTGGGAAACATCTGCACCATTACACGATTAATCACATCTGTTGACCATTTCATGAAAACATAAACAAGGTTTAAGTATATAGAATTATTCTGTTGTAAGGACGGACAAGGCAAGGCACCTAAGATAGCACTAAAGACAGGGAAACAGTCCTATTTGGTTGCAACCGGATTCAGAGGGCATTGCTTCTGTTATAATCAATTAATCCCCTGAAACTCAAGTTTAGGTAGTTTCAGAATTTTGTACCCAACATGTAAGGGAAGGTGCTCAGAAGCTCACAGTCTGCAGAAGTTCAAAAACGCAGTATTTGTTCCTGTTTTTCCCCTGTTCTGGGCAAGTTAACTTTTAAAGGACACCTGGGAGGGGGAGAGCTTTTTCTTCCCTTTCTTATTTTACCCCTGCCAGCTGTTACCATGGAGACCAGTTGGTAACTTCTTTATCTTAGAAATGTAGCCATCTCTGTGAATCCCCAGCTCAAGGACAGAGGCCTTGTTCACATATTTTGTGAAAAACTAGTAAAAGGGTGTCTACCTGAGAAGTGCTGATTTTTTTAGCCACTGGCCAAGTAGAACAGGGCAACACGAAAAGAGGAAGTTTATCTACATTGAACTCTTTTATAGGGACTCTTTTGCTGAAAGTCCTAAAGTCAGCCATGGTGAAGACTTCTGGAGAAGGTCAGTTAAGACTTTTCTGTGGGCCTAGTGCAGAGGGGGAAGACGGGGAAGGTGGGCTGTGATCAGCTCCGTGGATCTGAGAATGAGGAAGGAGAGATGTAAAAGAATAATGGAAAACGGGTTTGAGATTTTCCTAGCAACAAAAACTTGAGCAGTAGAACAGGTAGAGCAGAGAGGAAGATGGGAGTGAGTATCTCAAAACGCATATGAGGGACGTTTAATTATTAGTAAACTGTTTTCAGTGATGACAAACCAACTTTAAAGGCCATTTTTATTACATCTTAGATAGGGGACTGAGGGCTCTCCTCAGCTGGTTTGAGCTTTGGTTTAGCTGGTAAGAAGACCTGGCGGGACCCGGTGCGAGCACTGACAGGACAAGAGAGGAGTGAGTGGGTGGAGGGGTACTTCAGTAACTGCTGCCTCAGCAAGGAGGCAATGGTCTGAGAACCGGCAGAGGTTTGGGTTTTTGATCTAGTAATTGGAGGGGAGAAATCAGGTTGCTGAGGTGGGAGTGACAGCAGAATGTCTGGAGCAGAAGGCTGAGGGTGAGGATCTATTGGAGAAGCATAGTTCAGGATGTGAGTGAAGGAGGGAAAAGGTCACGCAGAATTTGAGGATCTAGAGACCCCTCTGGGGGCCATCGGTTCTTCTTATCTAATTGGTAATATGGCCAAAGATGTGTACTGAATTTGATGAGGAGTTTGGGTTCCATCAGGCAGCCCCTGTTTGCTCAAATCCCCATGACTTACAGAAGAAGTCGGCTTTCCCCCCACACAGCCGTGACTGTGGCTTTGAGAGTCTGCCCGGCAAACATAGTAATCTAGGCTAGCCAACCTGCATCTGGCTTGCATGTCCCTTCATCCATAATGTTTGTTTCCATTATCTATGCTACAGAAGTAATTTAATGGAATTTTAGTGGTATCCTCTTCATCAGGGATATCCCAATAGGTAAGACCTATAGCCAGCTGACAAATGTCTGGGAGGAATGATGGCCACCAGGTCCCTCAGGGGGCTGTATGCGAGATAGATTATACTTCTTTTCCAGTAGGATTTGTGATCAGCCATCACTGCTGAATGGGCTGATGTGGCTTAGGACTACTTGTGGCCAAGGAGAGAGTCCACAGACTTATCCACATGGCGAATACGCAATTTGAAGGTTTTACCAGTCTTTTCCAGTTTCCAGCCAGAGTCTGGACAGGGCGCAGGCTTGAGATGAGAGGCATGGATCCAGAAATTGATTCCATCTACCTTTACCACTGGAGGTGTTATAAGTAGCACCGGCTATGGTCCTTTCTAGCGGGGTTTCAAGCATGATACCTGATGTCGTCTTACGTAGATGAAGTCTCTTACTTGATATCGATGTGGAGTCCCTTTGTCCCCAGTTTGGTAGGCAGTGGCCAGCTGTTTACACAGGTATCACTGAGTTCTTTTTAGAGCTTTAAGTCTGTCAAGTAAGGGGGTGTGGATGGAATGGTTAGGTCTTTGAGTCGGGCTTAGGTCCCTTACTGCAGGAGGGCAACAATAGAGAATTTCACAGGGGCTAAGGTTACTCAAAGAAACAGAGGGAGTATTTCTTGCATGAAACATTGCATAAGGCAGGAGCATAGTCCAATCTTTTATGCTGTTCTCTAAGTTTAATTTTCTTAAGGTCTCTTTAATGGTTCAATTTATTCTATCTGCCTGTCCTGAACTCGGGTATCTATAAGCACAATATAACTTCCAATTAATTCCCTGGTTCCTGGCTAACCCCTGACTTACCTGGGCCATGAACACCGGTCCATTATCAGACCCTATTACCGGCTTAGCTTCCTCTAATGGTAAAGAGGCTGAGTCAGCAGCAGGGAAATCCATTTGAGGGTGTTGTGGGTTAGGGGACAAGGACAGGGGATTAGTAAGGGAAGAAGAGTCCAGTAGAGTCAAATCTGTGACTCGGGGAGAACAGGGGGTGGAGGAGGAGGAGGTTGAGAGGGTTTGAGAGATCATGGGGGAAGGAGTAGGAGCAGAGGCAGGGGCAAGGAAAGGCTTCACCCATGGAGGAGGAGATTTGCAGATGTTCTGCCAAGTTAAGATATATGGCTGTTGATCCAGATGGCTATGTGTCCCCGGCTGAGATAATATCTCTGAATTTTTAAATTAGTGCGAAGTAGAAAGATCCTTCTAGGGGCCATCCGAATTCAAAGGTGGGCCATTCTGAGGCACAGAGATTCTGCCAGGTCCAGCATTTTACTAAAACAAGAAAGATTCTGAGCTCTTAAGCGGACTTTGTTCCAGTGATCAAGGGTCAGGGACAGAGGCATTGAACTGCTCTGTCCCATAATGAAAGGTACACAAACAGCAAAAGCAAGGACACATGACACAGATAAGACAAGACCATAAACACAGGCAATGGACGTCAAACACTGAAACCAGGAATGAGTAGCCGGCAAAACCCGATGGGATGACAATACCGAATCTGAAACAAAATATCACTGAGTTGAGACTATTGTTCCTTAATTTCCCGAGTTTTCTGTGGCGTCCCCCAGGGAGGTGCCCTGTGTCTCCGTGACACGTCTCTCAGCCACCTTCGGAGGGAGCTCAGGCTCTTCATCGCCAGAGATTTTGCCAAGCCCTAACATGAAACCTGAAACCAGAAAGAGGTGCCTTACTTGCTCCGAGAGGAGCCCATTGGGGTCTCTCGTCTGCCACTGCCAGAACTCTGTGGAACCTCAATATGTAAAGGTCGGGCGAGTGTCGAAGGAAGAGACCACCAAGAGTCTGTCTCATGCAACAGCAATGGGTTTATTTGGGGTTCAGCATGCTGTGGCTCAGAACTCACTTAAATAGAGCAGAGAGCCCTGAGAACACCTTAAGCACAGCTTATATACTTTCCTTGGAGAGGGAAGAGAGGGAAGTTTACTAATGGGTGAGGGCATGTGGGCGGTTTGCATGACACTGAGTGAGGGAGTACATTCTGCAGTTTGGCAGTTGGGAACAGAACATTCTGGAAACAAGATTAGCAAACATTTCTCAAGATTTCAACAGTGTTTTGTTAAGCATACAGAAAAACAGGAAGTGACAAGTACCTATTTTATTAACCTTTCACTTCGGACTATCCCTTTTCGACTAGATGTTCCTTCTACATTAATTCATCCAAGGTACAAGGTCCTATGGCATTGTATATCGATTTAATTGAGACACCTCTGCAGAACGTAATTCAAAGCTGCATATCCCAATCAAGAGCCCAATGCCCTTCTGGACTTCAAATCATACTTAGATTTCTGTTTTCATACATATATTTCACCTATATATTCTTATACACATAGCAAGTTCCCAATACCATTATTCATCCAGCAGAATGATTTCTAACCCAAACCGAACATGTTATTAACCATAACCATACACTGTTCCCTCAATCTAACTTTACAGAAGAGCAGGGAAAGAGTTGATCTTACAATACTGAAATGTAGGGAATCTTCCACCTCCTGAGAACCTCAAAGGTACATGCAGAAATGATCCCTGGAGAAGAGGTAGGCAGCTATGAAGGACCTGAGAGACCAAAAGTCATCTTCCATGGCAAACAACCTGGTCAGGATAAAAGGTTGTGTATGAATCAGCTTCTCTTCTTAACGTAGAGAAGTTGGACCAAACTAGGCCTGTGTGGAGATCTATTCCTGGGTGCCTATTGTTGATATACCATTCTAACTTGTGAAAGTGTCACAGAAAGTAGGGGCAGCCTCCGTATCATGGGACCCTTGAAAGCAACAGTTAGGACAAAGTGGTTGCCAAGACAGTGACCTCATTCAATTTCTGAAGGAAGGGACCTCACTTAACTTCCTTGGTGATGGAACTCTCTGAATTTGGGATCCAGGAAGCCAGGCACCCAGAGCCAGTCCCTGTTCCAGTCCCAGTGGTCTCACTTGTTTGGATTCAGCAAGGACAGAGTCAGTCTTTGTTGGTACCTACAGATGTGAGGAAGGCCAAATGAGAGGAAATCTCTGAAGCGGGGCTTTTCCTGAGAAAGCAGGTAGTGGCTCACCGCTGGCTACTGAGAACTTCACAGAGTTGGCCAAGGAGACCAGATCTGAGACAGGACAGGCCAATTTGGGGGAACATATTTTTTCCCACAAGTCAGAGGACACTCTGGATAGTCACAGACCTACTTGGGGGAAGGAGGTGCCTTTGTGGGTGTTGTTGTGGGTTTGTGGTTTTGTCTCATTTTCCTAGAATAGGTATTAAAGTCGGTTTGTTTGGATTGAAGTTTAGTGTTTCTAGTAAGTCTTTTGACATGGCGAGTGTTTCTATGTCTCAGTATTTCACTGTGTCCGTGGTTGTATGCATTAGAAAAGAGAATGCATCAATGGATGTGTCCTGTCTAGTAGAAAGCTTCTCAGCATTCAAATTGCCCCATTTATGAATGGACTGTAGCTTGCCCTATTGATGCGCAATACCTGCTATATTCCTAAGTTCCTGTTTTCTTTCTGAATTCTGGCCACTCTACAGAATAGGACCATGGTTTTTTGTTCACGATATGTACCACCTTCAAGCTCTGTGACTGGCCATGTACTGGATAGCTGAAAGAAATGGCAAGCATCTCAGAAAACTCAAGTATCAGTGTGACCAGGAAATTCTCAGTGGAGCAACCCTGCTTTGGACCATTTGCTTACCTATTGTTCTGTTTTCCTGAATTTCAGGAAGGTCTTTGACTCAGGCCACCCTTTTGTGAAGCCTGAAGAAAACAGTTTTCAAATGGAAATTATTGGGCATACATGTGGCTCTTTCCTTAACTGCTTTGAAAAGGGATGTGTCTGAATCAGCCCCTTGGCTCTGTATGAGGCAGTGGCTTAGATTCTCAGCACCTGAGGGATCTAAAGAAATTTCCCATGCGTGCATTCAAAACCAAAATGGCCAAAAGAGCAGTCATTGGCATGAAGTCTCTCGCCTTCCTCTGTAAGGTTCCTGACCTCCATCAAGTGAGAATAGGAATCCTTTGGGTCAAACGAGTTCTTCAAAACCTGCAGAGGCTAGCCCATAGGTGCTTGGGTTTTCTCATGACTCCAATTCACATAAAGAATCAATATCTGACAGTCAGTAGGCCTCAAATTGGACAAGCAGAACAGTATTAACACCAGGCCTATTTGATCACTCCTGGTTAACAGGAAGCGTGTCCAGGCCACCCTGACTTTAGGCAAATGAGGGGCAAGGTAGATTATTGTGGATACTGTCTTGGTCTGCGCCCCTCATGGAAACCTCCAGCCAGAGGTTATGATGAGTGTCTATATGGAAGGAGATGAGGTCCATATGGGAGTGTTTTGGTTTAAATTGTGGTCAATTGTGTGGTAGTTGGAAGAGATGACTGTGTCCACCGGAGCTTGAACTCTGGTGTGATTACCCTTAGAGACTGAGTTCTGGAACTGACCTCAGAGAAGTATTGCAAAAAATAGTGTTGGGATTTTAGGAGGTCACGCATGAGAATCACCCTTGTAATCTGAGATCTAGGCCCAGGATGGCTTTCCACAGTGCTCGGGGATTCTGAGCCAGGATATCACATGATTTAATTCTTAAAGACTTGGGACCCTTAGTTGAGAATACAAACACACATGGATCTCACTTTGTATACCTCAATGGGCCTGGATTCATGTGACCTTTTGGCCACTCTTTGGGAAGCCTTCCCCGTGAGTGATCTCCAGAGCTTTCATTGAAATGAGCTTCCTCACCATTTAATGGTTCCTGAATTAATTGAAACCCACAGTGCCTCCAACTTCATCCTTGAAAAATGGCTAGATAAATACCATGAAATTTTTGAAATTTCCATGACCAGGTGGCACTGGATAAACTTTGAATGTCCTGTTGCTGATCATGATGGTTCCAAACTGTGCCTTGATTGACTGGGTTTCGTGAAAATGTTGTAGAACAGAGATGCCAGTAAGTTGGAGCCTGCTGAGTAGTGGGCATAGAGCAGTGGACTGTAGGTGTGTAAATAAATATTTTTGGTAGGATCACCTGGATCTTCCATTGGCTTCCAAAAGACTTGCAACTGACATGGTGCAGGCAGCCGACCCTTATATGTAAAGGCATCTTTTTATATGGAGAGGTTTCAGGGCAATGTTCAGAATCAGGTTGCTATAGTCAAGTGGGAAAGCTATGTGGGATTAAAGCCTGGTTCGTACATTCTCTTGTCGACCATGACAAACCACACGTGACAGAACTCCCTCTATCATTGTGTCGCAGTTGAACTCCTTGTATTTCATGAATCTAATACGAAACTCCCAGTTCAGGAGTAAGAAACACCCTGAAAATTGGAGCATGACCAAATGGCTTCACAGACCACACGGGAAGACACTTAGCTCCCAGTGGCCACAGTTTACCTACAAAGAGAGCATTCAGAACTGCTGCCTCATTTTCATTAGAAAATAAGGAACCATGTCCTCCAGGTCACATAGATGCAGACCCAGATTTCATGGTGTCACTACAAACGAAACTAAATTTCCTGACAATTACAAATATTTCATGTGCCCAACCACAGAGGAAGTTTCTCAAGAAGTCTTTAGGCCAGCAGAGCTCCATGTTTGTGAAGTGTTTACCCTCTCCCTTACTTTTGGAAACTGTTCTTCTACTTCCAGTGTTGTGAAATTCTGAGCATTTTACATTTCTCATATGTATTCACAAATTTTCTAACTCCTCTCCTCTAATTGTGTCTTACTTGGAGTGATGGTTATGTCAAGCCATTGTTCTGGAAGAGAGTGGGAAATTGTTCCTGTAGTACATGTTTGCATACACATTAGATTAATTTTTCTATTTTCCATTTGAAATACTGAATCCCTGACACCAACCCATACCCTACTAGAATCTGACTACTAATCCTAATATGATGGAGAAAAAGAAACCTAACTGAATAGAAATACAGTCCTTTCATAGGAAGCATGGTGTATACTTGTATTTGCCTTCTGCTTTATCAAGAGTATGTGTTTTAAATCTAGTCAACTTTTTATTATAATATTTCTTCATGAGTTTTTAAAGTTATCACATATGTAAATTCCTGTCTCCATTTCTCTGTATCCTATTCAGCACATGTATTTTTTATGCACATATACTATCCTACCTGGTATCCCACGTACATTCTTGTGAGCTCACTGACATTGGAATATAAAAATTGTGAAAAGAGATGACTCCTCCTAAATACTGATTGAACTGAAAATTCAACCTATGGGTGAGCTTCCTAGTAAAAAACATTATACATAAATCCATGTTAAGTAAAATGAATATTTTTGGATATGTGAATGAATTATATTTTATGATGAATTTCAATTGGCATATATATTTCTACATATTAATTTGTGTGTGTGTGTTTGTGTGTGTATTTGTGTGTGTATATATATATATATATATATATATATATATATATATATATATATTCTCCAGAATTTCCAAAATATGAAATATATGTATCTTATTATACACTCTATAAATTCATTCGTATTCATGTATTTGGGTGTATAATCAACTTTACACAAGATTATTCTAAGAAATACTCAACCACCTGAAATACATATTGGTTTCCTACTACTGAAAACTAAGTTCAGTGAATGGTGCTTACAAATCCTAATATTTCTACTGTAACTGACCCAGTTTAACATCAATGCAAATAGATTTCTATGGGACATGATGTGTATTTTGAAGTTCATTTTTATTAAACACTGGTACATTAAAATTTCTTCAGTTTATGTACAACATAGGATATATTTTTTTCATTCACAACTTCACAAATTTATAGGCATTTGGTTCACTTTCAATTACTTACTATTTCAGAACACATGTATTCCTCCATATTTCTCTACTGTTCTTTTCACTTGACTTCATTCTAAACACATTATTTTCGATTCCATTATCATTGTTCAAGCAAAACTCACTCTTCATGATAAACTGTAACCCTAATATTACCATTAGATATATAACAGGTTGGAATGAATTTATGTATATCAATATAAGATTTCATATATTTTTTTCAGATGCAAATTCAATCCATTATTTAAAGTTGGAACCAGTTATATACTTTATTCACAATATGGTCTATTCATGCATCATCTGATTAATCATCAACACAGGGTACACCTTTTCGTATCCCCAGTACTAATTTATAAGTTTTCAGGATATTGCTCCCCATAATGGTGGCAGAAAGACTCATGTCACCTGATCTACATATACATTTATCACAGTAGTATTCTGGACACAAAATGCAAAGGTCACACTTATGATTGTACCAAAGCCTAAATGGAAAGTGAGCATGGATTATTAAAAACATCTGTCCAGGTTGAGTAATGCTCTCAAATGTCAATCCTCTTTGTTACTACATATTTGTTTTTTTCCTAAGATTATATATTCAACCTCAAGCCTTTTGAAAATATCTAATCCTATCACTCACTTTATACTATGCCTGATTTCTTAATGTCCCTATTGATATCTGCTTTTCTACATATTGTCCCCAGTTCATCATTGTGACTGTAACTTCAAATGTGCTGACATTTACATTCACTCTCTATCTGAAACCCTATTGCTAAAGAACTTTTGGTCCAACTCCTATACTCACTATTCTTCCTAAACCTACTGACTATCTTCCTAATCCTACAGACTATCCCTTTTTGACTGCATGTTCTCTTCTACATTCAAACATCCGAGGTACACGGTCCTATGCCATTGTATATCAATTTATCTGAGACCTCGGTGCAGAACATAATTCAAGCTAAGTATACCAATCGTGGTTTCAATTCCTATCTGGGCTTCAAATCTTTCCTAGATCTCTGTTCTCATACATATATTTCACGTCTATATTCTTATAAATATCACAGGTTCCCAATACCATTATTCATCCAGCATAATTATTCCTAACCCAAATCGAACATGCTATTAACCCTAACCATACACTGTTCCCTCAATCACATTTACAGAAGAGCAGGAACAGAGTTGGTCTTACAATACAGGAAGGTAGGGGATCTTCCACCAGCTGACAACATCAAAAGTCCATGCAGAAATAATCCCTGGAGAAGATGTAGGCAGCTATGAGGGACCTGAGAGAGCAAAAGTCATCTTACATGGAAAACATCCTGGTCATGATGAAAGGATGTGTCTGAATCAGCCTCTCTTTTCTTAATGTAGTGAAGATGGACCAAACCAGGCCTGTGTGGAGAGTTGATCCCGGGTGCCTACGGTTGATATACCATTCTAACTTGTGAAAATGTCAGAGCAAGTAGGTGCAGCCTCCATCTGATGGGACCCTCGGAAGGAACTGTTAGGAAAATGTGGTTGCCAGGGTAGTGACCTCATTCAGTTCCTGAAGGAAATGAACTCAACTTACTTCCTTGGTGATGAAACTCTCTGAACATGGGATCCAGGAAGCCAGGCACCCAAAGCCAGTCCCAGTGCAAGTCCCAGTGGTCAAACTTGTTTGGATTTACCAAGGACAGAGTCAGTCTTTCTTGGTACATACTGATGTGAGGTTGGCCAAATGCCAGGAAGATCTGAAGAGGGGCCTTTCCTGAGAAAGCAGGTAGTGGCTCATCGCTGGCTTCTGACAGCATCACAGAGTTGGCCACGGAGACCATATCAGAGACAGGACACCCCAATATGGAAGAATATATCATGGCCCACCAGTCAGAGGACACTCTGGATAGTCAGAGACCTACTGGGGGAAGGAGGTGTCTTTGTGGGTGTGGTTGTGGGTTTGTTGTTTTGTCTCCTGTTCTCAGAAAAGGTAGGAAAGGTGGTTTGTTAGTTTTGGAGTGGACTGTTTCTAGTAAGTCATTTGACAAGGCGAGTGTTTCTGTGTCTATATATCCCATTGTGTCCGTGGTTGTAGACATTAGAAAAGAAAATGCATCAAGGGATTTGTCCAGTCTACTAGAAAGCTTCCCAGCATTCATCCTGTGCAATTTATGAATGAACTGCAGCTTGCCTTATAAATGGGCAACACTCGCCATCTTCCTAAGTTCCTGTTTTCTTCCTGAATTCTGGCCACTCTCTAGAATACGCTCATGGTTTTGTGTCCAAGATATGTACCACCCCAAGCACTGTGACATGGCAATGTACTGGATAGCTGAAGGGAATGGCGAGTATCTCAGAAAACTCAGATATCAGTGTGACCAAAAAAGTCTCAGTGGAGAAACCCTGCTTTGGGCCTTTTGCTTCCCTGTCTGTTGCCCTGAATGTCAGGAAGGTCTTTGCCTCCGGCAACCCCTTTGTGAAGACTGAAGAAAACAGTTTTCAAATGGAAATAAATGTGCATCACCTGTGGCTCTTTGCTTAATTGCTTTGGAAAGGGATGTTTCTGAATCTGCATCTTGGCCCTGTGTGAGCCTGTGGCTTAGATTCTGAGCACCTGATGGATCTAAAGAAAGATCCCATGTGTGCATCCAAAACTAAAATGGCAAAAAGGGCAGTCATAGTGGATGAAGTCTCTTGCCTTCCTCCAGACAAAAGCTGAATAAAGATACTATAGAACTCAATAGCACAATCAATAACCTAGACGTAACCAACATATATAAAATATATCAACCATCATCAAGTGGATACACGTTCTTCTCAGCAGCACATTGATCCTACTCCAATATAGACCATATATTATGCAATAGGGAAACTCTTAGTAAATATAAAGGTATGGAGATAATACCATGCACCATATCTGATCATAATGGATTGAAACTTTAAATCAATGAAAAAAAAAGGAAGGAAAAATTCTACATCACATGGAAAATGCACAATATGTTACTGAATGATCAGTGGGTTACAGAAGACATAAAGGAGGAGATAAAAAAATTCTTCGAGACAAATGACAATAGAGACAATACATACCGGTTTGTATGGGACACAATGAAAGCCGTTTTAAGAGGGAAATTCATTTCTTGTAATTCTTTCCTCAAAAAAAGAAAAAAACAACAACAAATAAATGAACTCACACTACACCTCAAAAACCTAAAAAAGGAAGAGCAAAAGAACATCAAATGTAGTAGAAGACAAGAAATAATTGATATTAGAGGAGAAATCAATGAAATTGAAACAAAAAATCTACATTGTGAAAATTGAAATAAATAAGAGTTGGTTCTTTGAAAAAATAAATATGTTCGACAGGCCCTTAGCCATGCTAACGAAGAGAAGAAGAGAGAGAACTCAAATTACTAACATATGGAATAAAGATGGAAATATCACAACACACACTACAGAAACACAGAAGATAATTAGAAAGTATTTTGAAACCCTATATTCCAATAAAATAGAAGATAAAGAAGATATCGATAAATTTCTTAAGTCATATGATCTGCCCAGATTGAGTCAGGAAGACACCCACAATTTAAATAGACCAATAACAAAGGAAGAAAAATAAGAAACCATCAAAAGACAACCAACCAAAAAGAGCCCTGGACCGGATAGGTATACAGTGGAGTTCTACAAAACCCTCAAAGAAGAATTAATACCAATACTTTTCAAGCAATTTCAAAAAATAGAAAAAGAAGGAGTTCCTCCAAATTCATTCTATGAGGCCAACATCACCCTGATTCCAAAACCAGACAAAGACACTTCAAAGAAAGAAAACTACAGACCAATACCTCTAATAAACTTGGATGCAAAAATTCTCAATAAAATCATGGTGAATTGAATACAAAAGCATATCAAAATAATTGTGCTTCATGATCAAGTAGGATTCATCCCTGGGATGCAAGCCTGGATCAATTTATGGAAATCAATAAATGTAATCCACCACATCAATAGACTTAAAGACAAAAACCATATGATCATCTCGATAGATGTAGATAAAGCGTTTGACAAAGTACAGCATTCCTTTATGTTCAAAACACTATAAAAATTAGGGATAACAAGAACTTACCTCAACATGGTAAAAGCTATATATGCTAAACCTCAGGCTAGCATCATCCTAAATGGAGAAAAACTGAAGGCATTCCCTCTAAAATCTGGAACAAGACAGAGATGCCCTCTATCACCACTTCTATTCAGTTTAGTTCTTGAAATACTAGCCAGAGCAATTAGACAGACAAAAGAAATTAAAGGCATAAAAATAGAAAAAGAAGAACTTAAATATTCGCTATTTGAGGATGACATGATAATATATTTAACAAACCCTAAAGGGTATGCAAAGAAACTGCTAGAGTTAATAAATGAATTCAGCAAAGTGCCAGTATATAAAATCAACAAGAAAAAATCAAAGGCATTCCTGTATATCAGCAACAAAACTTCTGAAATTGAAATGAGGAAAACCACTCCATTCACAATATCCTCATAGAAAATAAGATACTTGGGAATCAACCTAAAAAAAGAGGTGAAAGATTTATACAATGAAAGTTACATAACTCTAAAGAAAGAGATAGAAGAAGATGTTAGAAGATGGAAAAATGTAGCCTGTTCATGTATAGGCAGAACTAACATCATCAAAATTGCGATATTACCCAAAGTTCTCTACAGGTTTAATGCAATGCCAATCAAAATCCCAATGGCATTTCTTGTAGAAATATATAAAGAAATCATGAATTTCATATGGAAAAACAATAGACACAGAATAGCAATAGCAATTCTAAGCAGGAAGTGTGAATCAGGATGTATAGCGATAACAGAGTTCAAACTGTACTACAAAGCAATAGTAACAAAAACAGCGTGGTACTGGTATCACAAAAGTCAGCTGGACCAATGGTACAGAATAGAGGACACAGAAACCAATCCACAAAAGTACAACTTTCTTATATTTGAAAAAGGGCCTAAAAGCATGCAATGGAGGAAGGATAGCATCTTCAACAAGTGGTCCAGGGAAAATTGGAAATCCATATGCAACAAAATGAAAATGAATCCCTTTCTCTCGCCATGCACAAAAGTTAACTCTAAATGGATCAAGGAGCAAGATATAAAATCAGAGACACTGCATCTAATAGAAGAAAAATTTGGCTACGATGTACATACTGTGGGGTTGGGCTCCAAATTCCTTAATAGGACAGCCATAGCACAAGAGTTAATAACAAGAATCAACAAATGGGACTTATTTAAACTAAAAAGTTTTTTTCGAAACAAGAGAAACAATAAGAGAGGTAAATAGAGAGCCTACATCTTGGGAACAAATTTTTACCCCTCACACTTCAGATAGAGCCCTAATATCTAGAATATACAAAGAACTCAAAAATTAAACAATAAGATAACAAATAAACCAATCCACAAATGGGCCAAGGACCTGAACAGAAACTTCACAGAGGAGGACATACAATCCATCAACAAGAACATGAAAAAATGCCCACCATCTCTAGCAGTTAGGGAAATTCAAGTCAAAACCACCCTAAGATACCATCTCACTCCAGTAAGATTGGCAGCCATTATGAAATCAAACAACAATAAGTGTTGGCAAGGATGTGGGGAAAAGGGTACACTTGTACACTGCTGGTGGGACTGGAAAATGTTGAGGCCAATTTGGAAAGCTGTATGGAGATACCTGGGAAAGCAGGGAAAGGATCCACCATTTGACCCAGCTATCTCACTTCTCGGACTATTCCCTGAGGATCTTAAAAGAGCGCACTATAGGGATACTGCCACATCACTGATCATAGCGGCACAATTCATAATAGCTAAACTGTGGAACCAAACTAGATGACCTTCCATAGGCGAATGGATAAAAAAGGGGCATCTATACACAATGGAGTATTATGCAGCATTAAAAAATGACAAAAATCATTGAATTTGAAGGGAAATGGATGGCATTAGAACATATAATGCTAAGCAAAGCTAGCCAATCCTTAAAAAACAAATGCCAAATGTTTTCTTTGATATAAAGAGAGCAAATAAGAACAGAACAGGGAAGAAGAGCATGAGGAAAATATTAACACTAAATGGAGATGAGTGGGGGGAGAGAAAGGGAGAGAGAATGGAAAGCATATGGAAATGGTAGGAGACACTTAATGTTACACAAAATTCCATATAAGAGGTTGTGAGGGGAAAGGGGGGGAAACAAGGGAGAGAATTGAACAATAGCAGATGAGGTATAGAGGGTAGATGGTTGGGGAGGGGAGGGGGATAGTAGGGGATAGGAAAGGTAGAAGAATACAACAATCACTAATATGCCATTATGTAAAAACGTGAGTGTGTAACTGATGTGATTCTACGATTTGTATTGGGGTAAAAATGGGAGTTCATAACCCAAATGAGTCAAATGTATGAAAGATGATATAGCATGAGCTTTTGAACAACCAAAAAAAAGAAAAAAAAAGGAATTTAATTTCCAATATTTGAGACATTTTACAACTTTATTTTTTAATAAAATTGGCTTTTATTTGTTATCTTACTTGCTGTTATCTGCCTTTCAGTTTGAAAAAACGATGTGCTGTAGCCATTCATCCATGTAGTATGTAACAGAAAATTTTCAGTGTCTCCATATAACCAGATTGGCAAGGCATCAAGGTTTCCCTCACAAACAAGATAAAGGCTTTTGCATAAGAAATTTAATATTCTGCAATACAATTTTTTTTAACTTTCCAATTAAATTTCATTTTTTTTTTAAAAAAGAAGAAACTAAACCCCACAGTAAGAAGGCCTCAAAGTGGAGAAGTGGAGCAGTATTAATGGCAGGCCTATTTAATCACTCCTGGTTCACAGGAAGGGTGTCCAGGCCACCCTGACTTTAGGCAAATGAGGGGCAAGAAAGCTTATTTGGGCCACTGTCTTGGGCTGTGCCCCTCATGAAAAACTCCAGCCAGAGGTTATGAGGAGTGTCTATGTGGAAGAAGATGAGGACAATGTGGGAGTGTTTTGGTTTTAATTGTGGTCATTTGTGTGGCAGATGGAAGAGATGACTGGGTCCAACTGGGCTTGAACACTGGTGTGATTCCCCTTAGAGAATGAGTTCTGGAACTAACCTCAGATAAGTATTGCCATGAATTGTGTTGCGATTTCAGGAGGCCACACATGAGAGTCGCCCTTTGAAACTGAGATCTAGGCCCAGGGTGGCTTTCCCAAGAGTACTGAGAATCTCAGCTAGGATATCACATGATTTTATTCTGAAAGACTTGGCACCCATAGTTGAGAGTCAAAACACACATGGACCTCACATTGTAGACCTCAATGGGCCTGGCTTCATGTGACCTTTTGGCCACTCTTTGGGATGCCTTGCCTGTGAGTGTTCTCCAGATCTTTCATTGAAATGAGCTTCCTCAACATTTAATGGTCCCTGAATGAATTGAAACCCACAGTACCTCCACCTTCATCCTTGAAATTTGTCTAGATCAATACCATGAATATTTAGAAATTTTCATGACCAGATGGCACTGGAGAACCTTTTGATGTACTTTTGCTGATCATGAGTATACCAGACAGTGCCTTGATTGACTGGGCTTCATGAAAATGTTTAGAACAGAGATGCCAGAAAGTTGGAGACTGCAGAGTAGTGGGCCTAGAGCAGTGGTGGGAAGGTGTATGATAAAACATCTGTGGTGGGGCCATGTGGATCTGCCATTGACTTTCAATTGTCTTGAGACAGACATGGTGCAGCCATCAGACCATTGTATATAAAGGCATCTTGTTATATGGAGAAGTTTCAGAGTAATGTTTAGAATCAGGTTGCTATGATCAAGGGGGCAAGCTATGTGGGATAGAAGCCTGGTTGGTGCATTCTACTGTAGACCAGGATACAAGTACCACACGTGACAGAACTCCCTCCAGCACTGTGTCCCAGTTGAACTCCTTGTATTTCGTGATGCCAATACCAAACTACCAGTGCAGCAGCAAGAAACACCACGAAAAGTGGAAGATGACCAAATGGTTTCACAGTCCACACGGGGAGACACTTAGCCCCCAGTGGCAATAGTTTACCTACAATGAGAGAATTCAGCATTGCTGCCTCATGTTCATTGGAAAATAAGATGCCATGTCCTCCAGGTCACATAGATGCAGACCCAGCTTAGATGGTCTCACTATAAAGGAAGCGAAAGCTCCTGAAAACAACATATATTTCAAGTGCCCAACCTCAAAGGCAGTTTCTCAAGAAGTGTTTAGGCCAGCAGATCTTCATGTCTGTGGAGTATTTCCCATGTCACTTACTTTTGGAAACTCCTCTACCACCTCCAAGGTTGTGCACTCCTGAGCATTTTCGTTGTAGATATATATTTACAGATTTTCTAACTCTTCTCCTCTAATTGTGACTTACTTGGGGCAATGGTAATGTCAAGTCATTCTTCTATATGAGAGAAGGAAGATTTTTTTGTAGCACATATTTGCATACACATTGGATTCATTTTTCAATTTTTCATTCGAAATACTGAATCCTTGACACTAGCCCATACCCTTATAGACTCTGACTACTAATACTAATATGATGAGAAAAATAACCAAAACAGAATAGAAATACAAGCAGTTCAGAAGAGGCATGGTGTGTAGTTGTACTTGCCTTTTGCATGATATAAGGTAGGAGTTATAAATCTAGTCAATTATTTGTTGAAATAATTCTCCATGTGTTTTTAAAGTTAAGAAATATGTGAATTTCTGTCTCTCTTTCTCTTTAGCCTATTAAACACATGTATTTTTATATGCAAAAATAGAATCCTACCTGGTTTCACACGTACATTCTTGTGAGGTGGCTGACTTGGCAGATACAAATTGTGAGAAGAGATCACTTCTCCTAAAGGCTGTTGGAACTAAAAATTCAACCCATGGGTGACCTTCCTAGATGAACAACATTATACATAATCCATGTTCAGTATAATGAATGTTTTTTGATATGCAGATGAGTTATTTTTCATGATGAATTTCAATTGGCATATATATTGCTACATTATAATGTGTGTGTGTTTGTGTCTATATATATATATATAGTCTCCAGATTTTCAAAATATGAAATATAAGTGTCTTACTATACACTGCCTAAATTCATTCATGTTCCTGTATGGGGATATATAATCAATTTTTCACAAGATTATTCTTAGAAATATACATCCACTGAAATACATATTTGTTTCCTAGTACTGAAAACTAACTTCAGGGAATGGTGCTAAGAAATCCTAATATTTCTACAGTGACTCACCCAGTTTAACATCAATGCAAGTAGACACCTATGGGACATGATGTGTATTTTGAAGTTCATTTTTATTCAACACTGGTACATTACTATTTCTGCAGTTTATGGGCAATATAGTATATATCATTTCATCCACAATTTTACAAATTTATAGGCATTTGGTTCAATTTCAATCACTTCCTACTTGAGAAGACATGTATTCCTCCATGTTTCTTGACTGTTCTTTTCATGAGATTCTTTCCAAACACATTATTTTCGATTTCCATAATCACTTTTGAAACAAAACTCACACACTCTTCATAATAAACCGTAACACTAATATTATCATTAGATGTATAACTGTTCGGAATGAATGTATGTATATCAATGTAAGATTTCTTGTATATTTTCAGATATCAATTCAATCCATTATTTAAATTTTGAACCAGTTATATTATTTATTCACAGTATGGTCTATTAAAGAATCATCTCTATATTCATAGACCCAGGGTATACCTATTTGTATCCCCAATACTAATTTATAAGCCTTTAAAATATTGCTTTCAAAAATGGTGGAAGAAATATTCTAGTCACCTGATATACATATGCATTTCATCACAGTAATATTCCTGACAAAAAATGCAAGTGTCACACTTATGATTGTACCAAAGCCTATATTGAAAGTGAGCATGTATTACTAACAACATCCATGTCCTGATTCACTAATGATCTCGAATATCATTCCTATTGGTGACTACATATTTGTTTCTTCCTAAGATTGTATATTCAAACTCAACCCTGTTAAAAATGTCTTATCCTATCACTCTCTTTGTACTTTGCCTGATTTCCTAATATCTCTATTGATATCTGCTTTCCTACACATTTTCCCCAGTTCATCACTGTGGCTGACTCTTCACATATGCTGAAATTTACATTCACTCTCTAACCAAAACCCTATATCTAAAGTCTTTTGATCCAACTCCTTGGTTCACTCAAATGGGTTCTTCAAATCCCTTCAGAGGGTAGCCCATAGGTGCTTGGGTTTTCTCATGACCCCAATTCTCATAAAGAATCTATACCCCACAGAGAGTAGGCCTCAAATTGGAGAAGTAGAGCACTATTAATGGCAGGCCTATTTGATCACCCCTCGTTCACAGGAAGGGTTTCCATGTCACCCTGACTTTAGGCAAATGAGTGGCAAGTGAGCTTATTTTGAACACTGTCTTGGGCTGTGCCCCTCATGGAAACCTCCAACCAGAGTTTATTATGACTGTCTATATGGAAGAAGATGAGGGCCATGTTGGAGTGTTTTGGTTTAATTGTGGTCATTTGTGTTACGGTTGGAAAAGATTCCAGGGTCAACCTGGGCTTTAACTCTTGTGTGATTCCCTTTAGAGACTGAGTTCTGGAACAAATCTCAGCGATGTATTGGCATGAATTGTGTTTGGAATTTAGGAGGCCACACATGAGAGTTGCCCTTGGAGACTGAGATCTAGGCCCAGGTTGACTTTCCAAAGAGCACTGGGATTCTCAGCCAGGATATCACATGACTTTATTCAGAAAGACTTAGCAGTCATAGTTGAGAGTCAAAACACACATGGACCTCAATTGTAAACCTCAATGGGCCTGGCTTCATGTGACCTTTTGGCCACTCCTTGGGAAGCCTTGCCTGTGAGAGTTGTCCCGAGCTTTCATTGAAATGAGCTTCCTCACTATTTCATGGTTCCTGAATGAATTGAAACCCACAGTGCCTCCAACTTCATCCTTGAAAATTGGCTAGATAAACACCATAAAATTTTTGATATTCCTATGAACAGGTGGCACTAGAAAATCTTTGGATGTCTGTTGCTGATCACGAGTATACCAGACAGTGCCCTGATTGACTGGGTTTCATGAAAATGTTGTAGAACAGAGATGCCAGAAAGTTGGAACCTGCTGAGTAGTGGGCCTAGAGCAGTGGTTGGCAGGTGTATGATAAAACATCTGTCGTGGGGCCACATGGATCTTCCCTTGGCTTCCAAATGGATTGTGACTGACATGGTGCAGCCAGCAGACCCTTACAAATAAAGGGATCTTGTTATATGGAGAGGTTTCATGGCAATGTTCAGAATCAGGTTGCTATGGACATGGGTGCAAGCTTTTTGGGATAGAAGCCTGGTTGGTGCATTCTCCTGCAGACCCTCACTCACCACACATGAGAGTACTCCCTCTAGGACTGTGTCCCAGTTTATCTCCTTGTACTTCATGAAGCCAATACCAAACTCAGAGTACTGCAGTAAATAACACCACAAAAATTCGAGTATGACCAAATGGCTTCACAGACCACACGGTTAGACACTTAGACCCCAGTGGCCTCAGTTTACCTACAAAGAGAGAATTCAGAACTGCTGCCTCATGTTCAATAGAAAATAAGGAACCATGTCATCCAGGTCACATAGATGCTGACCCAGATTTGATGGTCTCACTACAAAGGAAGCTAAAGCTCCTGACAACAACAAATATTTCAAGGGCCCAAACTCAGAGGCAGTTTCTCAAAAATTTATTAGGCCACCAGAGCTCCATGTTTGTGGAGTGTTTATCCTTTCTTTTACATTTGGAAATTCCTCTACCACCTCCAAGGTTGTGAACTCCATTCATTTTTTTTCCAGATATATATTCACAGATTTTCAAACTATTCTCCACTAATTGTGTCTTACTTGTGGTGAAGGAAATATCAAGGCATTGTTGTGGAGGACAGTGGGAAGATTTTTGTCTAGCATATATTTGTATACACATTAGATTCATTTTCCTATTTTCTATTTGAAATACTGAATTCCTGACAGTAAGCCATACCCTAGTAGACTCTGACTGTTCCCGGGTGCCTATGGTTGGTATACCATTCTAACTTGTGAATGTGACACAGGAAGTAGGGGCAGCCTCCATGTCATGGAGCCATTGGAAGCAAATGTTAGAACAAAGTGGTTGCCAAGGCAGTGACCTCATTCAGTTCCTGAAGGAAGTGACCTACCTCACTTTCTTGGTGATGGAACCCTCTGAACTTGGGATCCAGGAAGCCAGGCACCAAGAGCCAGTCCCAGTCCCTTTCCCAGTGGGTTCACTTGTTTGGATTTACCAAGGACAGAGTCAGTCTTTCTTGTGGATCACTAAATGCCAGGAAAGCTCTGAAGAGGGGCCTTTCCTGAGAAAGCAGGTAGTGACTAACCGATGGCTCCTGAAAACTTTAGAGAGTTGGTAAAGGAGACCAGATCTGAGACAGGACAGGCCATTTCGGGGGAACATAGTATGGCCTATCAGTCTGAGGACACTCTGGTTACTCACAGACCTATGTGGGTAAACGATATGCCTTTGAGGGTGTAGATGTGAGTTTATGGTTTTGTCTCATGTTCTGAGAATAGGTAGGAAAGGCAGTTTGTTTGGTTTGGAGTGGACTGTTTTTAATAAGTCATTTGACATGGTGAGTGATTCTATGTCTGTGTATCCCACTTTGTCAGTGGTTGAAGATATGAGAAAAGTGAATGCATCAATGCATGTGTCCTGACAAGTAGAAAGCATTCCAGGACACATCCTGCCCAATTTATGAATGGACTGTTGCTTGCCTTATCGATGGGCAACACCTACTATTTTCCTTAGTTCCTGTTTTCTTCCTGAATTCTGGCCATTCTCCAGAATAGGCTCATTTTTTTTTTTGTCCAAGATATGTACCACCTCCGAGCTCTGTGACATGGCCATTTACTGGATACCTGAAATGAATGGGGAGGATCTCAGAAAACTCAGATATCAGTGTGACCAGTAAAGTCTCAGTAGAGAAACCCTGCTTTGTGCCTTTTGCTTACCTACTGTTCTGTTGACCTGAATGTCAGGTAGGTCTTTGCCTCAGACCACCAGTTTGTGAAGCCTGAAGAAACTGCTTTCAAATGGAAATGAATGAGCATCACCCGTGGCTCTTAGATTAATTGCTTTAGAAAAGGATGTGTCTAAATCATCCTCTCGGCTCTGTGTGAGGCTGTGGCTTACAATCTCAGCACCTGATGGATCTAAAGAAAGATCCCATGTGTGCATCCAAAACCAAAATGGCAAAAAGATCAGACATTGTGGATGAAGTCTCTTGCTTCCTCTGTTAGGCTCCTCACCTCCATCAAGTACGAATAGGGATCCTTTGGGTCTAATGAGTTCTTCAAAGACGAGAAAAGGTGCTTGGGTTTCACATGACTCCAAATCACATAAAGAATCTATACCTCACGTTCAGTAGGCCTCAAAAAGGAGAAAAAGAGCATTATTAATGGCAGGCCTATTTGATCAATCCTGGTTCACAGGAAGGGTGTCCAGGAAACCCAGACTTTAGGCAAATGAGGGGCAAGGGAACTTATTTTGGACACTGTCTTGGGCTTCGCCCCTTGTGGAAACCTCCAGCCAGACGTAATGATGAGTGTCTATATGGAAGAATATAAGGGCCATGTTGTAGTGTTTTGGTTTTAATTGAACATGTTAATAACACTAACCATACATTGTTCCATCAATTTAAGTATTCAGAAGAGCAGGGACAGATTTGTTCTTACAATACAGGAATGTAGGGGATCTTCAACCTGCTGAAAACCTCAAAGGTCAATGCAGAAATTATCCCTGGAGAAGATATAGGCAGCTATGAAGGACCGGAGAGAGCAAAAGTAATCTTCCATGGAAAACAACCTGGTCAGGATGAAGGGTTGAGGCTGAATCAACTCTCTATCCTTAACGTAGAGGAGATGGAGCAAACCGGGCCTGTGTGGAGAGCTGTTCCTGGGTACCTATGGTTGGTATACCATTCTAACTTTTGAAAGTGTCTCAGGAATTAGGGGCAGCCTCCATCTCATGGGACCCTTGGAAGCAAGTCTTAGGACAAAGTGGTTGCCACGGCAGTGACCTCATTCAGTTCCCGAAGAAATGACCTTCCTAACTTCCTTGGTGATGGAACTCTCTGAACTTGTGACCCAAGTAGCCAGGCACCCAGAGCCAGTCCCAGTCACAGTTACAGTGGGCTCACTTGTTGGATTTACCAAGGACAGCGTCAGTCATTCTTGGTACCTACTGATGTGAGGATGGCCAAATGCCAGGAGTGCTCTGAAGAGGGGCCTTTCCTGAGAAAGCAGGTAGTGGCTCAACACTGGCTCCTGACAACTTCACAGAGTTGGCCAAGGTGACCAGATCTGAGGCAGGACAGGCCATTTCGGGAGAACACAGTATGGCCCACAAGTCAGAGGACATTCCGGATAGTCACAGACCTACTTGGGGGAAGAAGTTGAATTTGTGAGTTCGGGTGGGGTTTGTGGTTTTGTCTCATGTTCTCAGAATATGTAGGAAAGGAGGTTTGTTTGGTTTGGAATTATCTGATTCTTCTAAGTCCTTTGACAATGCGAGTTTTTCTATGTCTGTGTATCCCACTGTGTTAGTGGTTGTAGACATTAGAAAAGAGAATGCATCAATGGATGTGTCCTGTCTAGTAGAAAGCTTCCCAGCATTCATCCTGCCCAATTTATGAATGGACTGCGGCTTGCCTTATGGATGGGCAACACCTGCAATCTTCCTAAGTTCCTGATTTCTTACTCAATTCTGGTCACTCTCAAGAATAGACTCATGGTTGTGTGTCCAAGATATGTACCACCTCCAAGGTCTGTGAAATGGCCATGTACTGGATAGCTGAATGGAATGGCCGAGCATCTCAGAAAACTCAGATAGCAGTGTGACCAGGAATATCTCAGTGGAGAAACCCTGCTTTGGGCCTTATGCATACATATTTTTCTGTTGCCCTGAATGTCAGGAAGGTGTTTTCCTCAGGCCAAAACTTTTGGAAGCCTTAACAAAAGACTTTTCAATTGGAAATAAATGTGCATCTCCTGTGGCTCTTTGCTTAATTGCTTTGGAAAGGGATGTGTCTGAATCAGCCTCTTGGCCCTGTGTGAGGCTGTGGCTTAGATTCTATGCACCTTATGGATCTAAAGAAAGATTCCATATGTGCATCCAAAACCAAAATGGCTAAAAGTAGAGTCATTGTGGATGAAGTCTCTTGCCTTCCTCTGGTAGGGCACTTACTTCCATCAAGGAAGAATAGGGATCCTTTGTGTCAAATGGGTTCTTCAAAGCTCTGCAGTGGCTTGCCCATAGTTCTTGTGGTTTCTCATGCGTCCAATTCCCAAAAAGAATTTAAACCCCTCAGTCAGTAGGCCTCAAATTGGAGAAGTGGAGCAGTATAAATGTCAGGCCTATTTGATCACTCCTGGTTCATAGGAAGGGTGTCCAGGCAAACGTGACTTTAGGCAAATGAGGGACAAGGAAGCTTATTTTGGACACTGTCTTGGGCTGTGCCCTCATGGAAACCTCCAGCCAGAGGTTATGATGAGTGTCTATATGGAAGAAGATGAGGGTCATGTGGGAGTGTTTAGGTTTTAATTGTGAGAGATTACTGGTTCAACCTGGGTTGAATTCTGGTGTGATTCCCCTTAGAGACTCAGTTCTTGAACTGACCTCAGAGTAGAATTGCCATGAATTGTGTTAAGATTTTCGGAGGCAACGCATGAGAGTCGCCATTGGAAGCTGTGATCTAGTCCCAGGGGGACTTTCCACAGTTCACTGGGACTCTCAGCCAGAGAATCACATAATTTTATTCTGAAAGACATGGCAGCCACAATTGAGAGTCAAAACACACATGGACCTCACATTTTAGACCTCAATGGGCCTGGCTTCAAGTGACGTTTTGGCCACTATTTGGGAAGCCTTGCCTGTGAGAGTTCTCCAGAGCTTTCATTAAAATGAGATTCCTCACCATTTAATGGTTTCTGAATAATTGAAACCCACAATGCCTCCAACTTCATCCTTGAAAATGGTTACATAAATATCATGAAATTTTTAAAATTACCATGACCAGGTGGCACTGGAGAACCTTTGGATGTCCTGTTGCTGATCATGAGTATACCAGAGAGTGCCTAGATTGACTGGGTTTCTTTAACATGATGTAGAACACAGATGCCAGTAAGTTGGAGTCTGCTGAGAAGTGGACCTAGAGCAGTGGTGGGCAGGTGTGTGATAAAACATCAGTGGTACGGCCATGAGGATCTAGCATTGGATTCCAAATGCCTTGTGACTGACATGGTGCAGGCAGCAGACCCTTCTATGTAAAGGCATCTTGTTATATGCAGAGGTTTCAGGGCAATGTTCAGAATCAGGTTGCTATGGTCAAGGGGGAAAGCTATCTGGATAGAAGCCTGGTTGGTGCATTCTCCTGCAGACACTGACCCACCACACGTGACAGAACTCCCTCCAGCACTGTGTCCCAGATAAACTCGTTGTATTTCATGAAGCAAACACCAAACTCCCAGTGCAGCAGCAAGAAACACAACGAAAAGTGGATCATGACCAAATTGCTTCACAGTCCAAACGGGGAGACACTTAGCCCCCAGTGGCCACAGTTTACCTGCAAAGAGAGAAACCAGCACTGCTGCCTCATGTTCATTGAAAAATAAGATGCCATGTCCTCCAGGTCACATAGATGCAGACCCAGCTTTGATGGTCTCACTAGAAAGAAGCTAAAGCTCCTGAAAACAACATATATTTCAAGTGCCCAAACTCAGAGGCATTTCTCAAGAAGTCTTTAGGCCAGTAGAGCTCCATGTTTGTGGAGTGTTTATCCTGTCCCTTACTTTTGGAAACTCCTCTACCACCTCCAAGGTTGTGAATTTCTGAGGATTTTTCATTGAATATATGTATTCACACATTTTCTAATTCTTCTCCTCTAATTGTGTCTTTCTTGGTGCGAAGGTAATGTCAAGGCATTTTTCTGGATGAGAGTGGGAAGATTTTTGTGTAGCATATATTTACATACACATTGGTTTCATTTTCCAAATTTCCATTAGAAATACTGAATCCATGACACTAACCACTACATTACTAGACTCTGACTACTAATCCTAATATGATGGAGAATAAAAACCCAAACAGAATAGAAATATAAGCAGTTCAGAGGATGCATGTTGTATAGTGGGACTTGCCTTTTGCATTATATAGGGTAGGAGTTATAAATCTAGTCAATTTTCTGTTGAAATATTTCTCCATGTATTTCTAAAGTTAACAAATATGTGAATACCTGACTCCCTTTCTCTGCAGCCTATTCAGCACATGTAATTTTATATGCACATATAGAATCCTACCTGGAATCACACGTACATTCTTGTGAGATGGCTCACTTGGCAGATACAAATTGTTAGAATAGTTCACTCTTCCTAAATGATGCTGGAACTGAAAATTCAACCAATGGGTGAGCTTCCTGGTTGAACAACTTTACACAAAAAACCATGTTCAGTAAAATAAATATTTCTGATCTGTGGATGATATATATTTCATGGTGAATTTCAATTGGCATATATATTCCTACTTTTTAAAGTCTGTTTGTGTGTGTGTGTGTATACATACTCTCCAGATTTTTCAAAATATGAAATATGTGTCTTATTATACACTCCCTAAAATAATTCATATTCATGTATGTGGATTTTTAATCAACTTTTCACTAGATTATTCCCAGGAATATTCACACACCTGAAAAACATATTTGTTTCCTCGTACTGAGAACTATCTTCAGTGAATGGTGCATACAAATCCTTGTATTTCTGCAGTAACTTACCCAGTTTAACATCAATGCAAATAGATTTCTATGGGACATGATGTGTATTTTGAAATTCATTTTTATTCAACACTGGTACATTGCAATTTCTTCCGTTTATGCACATCATAAAATATATATTTCATCTAGAAATTCGAAAATTAATAGGCATTTGTTTCATTTTCAATCACTTCCTGCTTCAGAACACATGTATAACTCCATGTTTCTTGACTGATCTTTTCATGAGGTTTCTTTTTCGATTTCCTTAATCATTTTTGAAGCAAAACTCACACACTCTTCATGATGAACCATAACCCTAATATTACCATTAGATGTATATTTGGTTTTAATGAATGTATATATATCAATATAAGATTTCCTCTATGTTTTCATTTATCAATTCAATCCATTATTCAAAGTTGGAACCAGTAATACTATTTATTCACAGTATGGTCTATTCATGCATTATCTCTATATTCATAGACACAGGGTACACCTATTTGTACCCCCAGTACTAACTTATACGTCTTCACAATATTGCTCCCAGAAATGGTGGAAGAAATACTCATGTCACCTGATCTACATGTACATGTTATCACAGTAATATTCTGGAAACAAAATGCAAAGGTCACAGTTATGATTGTACCAAAACCTAAATGAAAAGTGAGCATGGATTACTAAAAATATTCCTGTCCAGGTTGCTACCGCTCTCAAATGTCAATCCTATTGGTGACTATATATTTGTTTCCTCCTAAGATTATATATTCAACCTCAAGCCTGTTGAAAATGTGTAATCCTATCACTCACTTTATACTTTGCCTGATATCCTAATGTCTCTATTGATTTCTGCTTTCCTAAATATTTTCCCAGTTTATCATTTTGACTGACTCTTCACATGTGCTGACATTTAAATTCACTTTCTAACCAAAACCCAATTGCTAAAAACATTTCCTCCAAAACCTATAATCACTATTCTTTCTAAACCTACCGTCACTTTTCCTAATCCTACCGACTATAGCTTTTCGACTGGATATTCTCGTGACATTCAATCATCCAAGGTACAAGGTCCTATGACATTGTATATGGATTTATTTAAGACATCTGTGCAGAACGTAAGTCAAAGCTAAGTATCCCAATTAAAGGCCCAATGCCCTTCTGGGCTTCAAATTTTACCTAGATTTCTGTTTTCATACTTATATTTCACCTAAATATTCTTGTAAATATCGCACATTCCCAATACCATTATTCATCGCTCAGAATGATTCTTAATCCAAATCGAACCTGTTATTAAGCCTAACCAAACACTGTTCCCTCAATCTAACTTTACAGAAGAGCAGCGACAGAGTTGGTCTTACAATACAGGAATGTAGGGGATCTTCCAGATGCTGAGATCCTCAAAGTTTTAAGCAGAAACGATCCCTGGAGAAGACATAGGCAGCTATGAAGGACCTGAGAGAGCAAAAGTCATCTTCCATGGCAAACAACGCACTCAGGATGAAGCATTGTGTCTGAATCAGCCTCTCTTTTCTTAATGTAGAGAAGAGGGACCAAACCAGGCCTGTGTGGAGAGCTGTTCCCGGATTCCTATGGTTGATATACCATTCTAACTGTTGAAACTGTCTCGGGAAGTAGGGGCAGCCTCCACCTCATGGGAACCTTGCAATCACCTGTTAGGACAAAGTGGTTGCAAAGGCAGTAAAGTCACTTAGTTCCTGAATGAAGCGACCTACCTCACTTCCTTGGTGAAGAAACTCCCTGACCTTGGGCTCCAGGAAGACAGAGAATACCAAGACCTTGTCACAGTTCCAGTGCCAGTGGGCTCCATTGTTTGGAAAAACCAAGGATAGACTAAGTATTCCTTGGTACCTACTGATATGAGGATTTCAAATGCCAGGAGAGCTCTGAAGAGGGGCCTTTCCTGAGAAAGCAGGTAGTGGTTCACCGCGACCAGATCTGAGACAGGACAGGCCTTTTGGGGGAACATAGTATGGCCCACCAGTCAGAGGACACTCCAGATAGTCACAGACCTACTTGAATGAAGGAGGTGCGTTTGCGCGTGTGTGTGTGATTTTGTGGTTTAGTCTCTTCTTATGAGAATAGGTAGGAAAGGCGGTTTGTTTGGTTTGGAGTGGACTGCTTCTAGTAAGTAGTTTGACAAGGCGATTTTTTGCATGTCTTTGTAACCCACTGTGTTCGTGGTTGTAGACCTTAGAAAAAAGAATGCATCAATGTGTCCTGTCTAGTAGAAATCTTCCCAGCATTCATCCTGCCCAATTTAGGAGTGGACTGCCCCTTGCCTTATGGATGGGCAACACCTGCAATCTTCCTAAGTTCCTGATTTCTTCCTCAATTCTGGTCACTCTCAAGAATAGGCTCATTGTTTTGTGTCCAAGATATGTACCACCTCCAATCTGAGTGACATGGCCATGTACAAGATAGATGAAGGGAATGGCGAGCATCTCAGAAAACTCTAATATCAGTGTGTCCAGGAAAGTCTCAGTGGATAAACCCTGCTTTGGGCCTTTTGCTATTGTTCTGTTGCCCTGAATGTCAGGAAAGTCTTTGCCTCAGGCCATCCCTTTGTGAATCCTGAAGAAAACAGCTTTCAAATGGAAATAAATGGACATCAACTGTGGCTCTGTGCTTAATTGCTTTGGAAAGGGATGCGTCTGAATCAGCCTCTTGGTCCTATGTGAGGCTATAGCTTAGATTCTCAGCACCTGATGGATCTAAAGAAAGATCCCATGTGTGCATTCAAAACCAAAATGGCAAAAAGATCAGTAATTGTGGATGAAGTCTCTTGCCTTCCTCTGTAAGGTTCCTGACCTCCATCAAGTGAGATTAGGCATTCTTTGGGTCAAATGAGTTCTTCAAAGCCCTGTGGAGGCCATTAACAGGTGGCACTGGAGAACTCTTAAATGGTCTGTTGCTGATCATGAGTATACTAGCCAGGGCCTTTATTGACTGAGTTTAATAAAAATTATCTAGAACAGCAATGCCAATAAGTTGGAGCCTGCTGAGTAGTGGACCTAGAGCAGTAGTGTGTGATAAAATATCTGTGGTGGGACCATGTGGATCTGCTATTGACTTCCAAATGGCTTGTGACTGACATGGTGCAGCCAGCAGACCCTTCTATGTAAAGGCATCTTGTATATGGAGAGGTTTCAGGGTAATGTTAAGAATCAGGTTGCTGAGGTTAAGGGGACAAGCTATCTGGTATTGAAGCCTGGTTGGTACATTCTCCTGCAGAACGTGACCCACAACACGTGACAGAACTTCCTCCAGCACTGTGTTCCAGTTGAACTCATTGTATTTCGTGAAGCAAATACCAATGTCCCAGTTCAGCAGCAAGAAACACCACAAAAGTTGGAGGATGAACAAATGGCTTCAGAGTCCACATGGGGTGACACTTAGCCCCCAGTGGCCACAGTTTACATACAAAGAGAGAAATCAGCACTGCTGCCTCAGGATCATTGGAAAATAAGAAACCAAGATCTTCTTGTCACATAGATACAGACCCAGCTTTGATGGTCTCACTAGAAAGGAAGCTAAAGCTTCTGACAAACACATATATTTCAAGTGCCCACCCTCAGAGGCAGTTTCTCAAGAAATCTTTTGGCCAACAGAGCTCCATGTTTGTGGAGTGTTTACCCTGTCCCTTACTTTTGGAAACTGCTCTACAACCTCCAAAATTGTGAACTTTTGAGCATATTCCACTACAGATATATATTCACAGATTTTCTACCTCTTCTCTTCTAATTGTGTCTTATTTGGGGTGAAGGTAATTTCAAGGCATTGTTGTGGATGAGAGTTGGAAGATTTTTTTGTAGCACATATTTGCATACACATTGGATTCATTTTTCAATTTTCCATTCGAAATACTGAATTCCTGACACTAACCCATAACCTACTAGAATCTGACTACTAATCCTAATATGATGGAGAACAATAACCCAAACAGAATAGAAATCCAAAAAGTTCAGAGGAGGCATGGTGTATAGTTGAACTTGCCTTTTGCATTATATAGTGTAGGAGTTATAAATCTAATCAATATTTTGTTGACATAGTTGTCCATGTGTTTTTAAATTTAACAAGTATTTGAATTCCTGTCTCCATTTGTCTGTAGCCTATTCAGCACATGCATTTTTATATGCACATATAGAATCCTACCTGGTATCAAATGTACATTCTTGTGAGGTGGCTGACTTGGCAGATACAAATTATGAGAAGAGATCACTCCTCCTAAACGCTGTTGGAACTGAAAATTTAACCTAAGGGGGAGCTTCCTAGTTGAACAACATTATACACAAATCCATGTTCAGTAAATTAAATATTTTTGGATCTTTGGACGATATGTATTTCTACATCAATTTCAATTGGCATATATATTGCTACATTTCAATGTCTCTGTGTGTATATGTGTTTGTTTGTGTGTGTGTGTGTGTATATATATATATATATATATATATATATATATATATATACTCTCCAAATTTTTAAAAATATGAAATACTTCTGTCTTCTTTTACACACCCTAAATTCATTCATATTCATGTATGTGGATTTATAATAAACTTTTCACAAGATTATTCTCAGAATTATCCATCCACCTGAAATACATATTTGTTTTCTAGTACTGACAAGTAACATCAGTGAATGGTGCATACAAATCCTAATATTTCTACAGTAACTGACCCAGTTTAACATCAATCCAAGTAGATTACTATGGGACATGATGTACATTTTGACGTTCATTTTTATTCAACACTGGTACTTTACTATTTCTTCAGTTTATTCACATCATAGGATATGTATTTCATTAACAAGTTAGCAAAATTATTTGCATTTCTGTCACTTTCAATCACTTTCTACTTCAGAACACATGCATTCCTCTATGTTTCTTGACTGGTCTTTTCATGAGACTTCTTTCCAAACACATTATTTTCCTTTTCCATTCTCACTTTTGAAGCAGATCTCACACACCTTTCATGATAGAATATAACCCTAATATTACCATTAGATGTATAACTCATTGGAATGAATGATTCTATATCAATATAAGATTTCTTATATATTTTCAGATATCAATTCTAGCAATCCATTATTTGAAGTGGAATCAGTTATATTATTTATTCACAGTATTGTCAATTCATGAATTACTTCTATATTCATAGACACAGGGTACACCTCTTTGTACCCCCAATACTAATTTATTTTTTTTTATTTTGCATTCTTTCTTAAAGTATTTTTATATTATTTTCAACAACATTTGAAACAACAGGATTTTCTAAATAGACTTGTCTTTAGCATACCCAGATGAAAAAATATAATTCTATTTCATATCCCTTTGTGGGATAATGTGGGTTTTTTGTACTGAAAAAATGCTAGGAATATTAGAATATATGATCCGTTAGCCAACTTTGTTTGTTTGTTTGTTTGCTTTTGCAAAGCTAGGAATTGAACCCTAGTAGTAAGTAGTAATTCTACTCATTCAGAAAAGTTAGTGTGTCATTTTATTGAAATAACCATACTGGATATAATATAGATACACATGTGATACAATAGATTGCATGGTATATAAATTTGTATCTCAGTAAAGCTGTAATTAAAATAAAATTTAAAGTATTGAAATTCAGGCAAAGGATAGGAAAGATATTTGTGTCTGTTTTTCAGAAGTTTATTGTCATCCATTTAAAAAATCTTTTAAAAGAGATTGCATTTGAACAAAAGGTATTGTTTAGTGTGCTTTCTCTGTATTCTTAGTGGTTCTTCACTATTACTATTTTATTCACACCCTCTTAATTTCTTATTGTTGAGCCAATTCTGCATCTAAATGTAGTGGCAAGATATATTCAGGAGTCTGGTGCAATAGTGCATGCCTGAAATCCCAGCTACTAAGACCCTTTCTCAAAACAACAAAAAAGTAGTGGGGGTGGGGAGCATGGATGTAGTTTAGCAGTCAAGTGCTTTCCGAAGCATGTGGAGGCCCTGGGTTCTATCTGCAGCACCGCAAAAGCAAAACAAACAAAAGACGTATTCCAGAGATTTTGATTATTTCTGCAGGAGACATGCAGTCAAGACTAAGTAATTTGAAACAGGAGTGGCACAAGAAGTGGAAGATAAAGTATCAATTTTTTTTTCTTTTTTTTTGGTTAGAATTAGTTCACTTTGCATTCCTTGCGTATGCGCCTCTACCTTTGGAACCACATTGGTAAAAGTTTGTGTAAGAATTGTTTGTTGGCATATCCTAGAGTGCTCAATTTATACGTCTTCAAAATATTCTCCCAGAAATTGTGGAAGAAATACTCATGTCACCTGATCTACATATACATTTTATCACAGTAATATTCGGAACACAAAATGCAAAAGTCACACTTATGATTGTACCAAAGGCTAAATAGAAAGTGAACCTGTATTATTAAAAACATTCATGTCCAGGTTGCCTAATACTCTCAAATGTCAATCCTATTGGTGACTACATATTTGTTTCTTCCTAAGATTATATATTGAAACTCAACCCTGTTGATAATGTCTAATCCTATCACTCACTTTATACTTTGCCTGATTTCCTAATGTCTCTATTGATATCTGCTTTCCTACATATTTTCCCCAGTTCATCATTGTGACTCATTCTTCACATGTGCTGACATTTACATTCATTCTCTAACCGAAACCCTATTACTAAAGAACTTTTGGTCCAAATCCTATACTCACTCTTCTTCCTAAACCTACGGACTATATTCCTAATCCTACTGACTATCCCTTTTGACTGGATGTTCTCTTCTACATTCAATCATCCAAGTAAAGGTCGGTCGAGTGTCGGAAGAGGAGACCACCAAGAATCTATCTCATGTAACAGCAAAGGGTTTATTGGGGGTCCAGCATGCTGGGGCTCAGAGTTCACTTGAAAAGAGTAGAGAGCCCTGAGAACAGCTTAAGCAGAGGTTAAATACTTTCCCTTGCGAGTGCAGGGAGGAAAGTTTATTGATGTGTCAGGGCGAGTGGTCAATTTGCATGCAACCTGGTGAAGGAGTACATTCTGCAGTTTGACAGTTGGGGACAGCACATTCTGGGAACAAGATTGGCAAACATTTCTCAAGATTTCAACAGTGTTTTGTTAAGCGTACAGAAAAACAGGAAGTGACAACTACATATTTTATTAACCTTTCATTCGACACTTCTTTTTCTGGCTACTTTTAATCATAAAAATGATCATTGGGGGGTGTCACATTCTATGTCTGCTAGTGGGGTATTACCATTAGTTTAACTTGTCCAATTTGAGCTTGGAGAAAATAAATTACATGGTTGAGCAAGCAGGGTTTAATAGTTAGCAATAATATGAGGATTATTATTGGACCGGCCAGCCGACAAGACAAGACAAGACAATAAAGACAAGACAAGACAATAAAGACAGGATATGGAAGTCCAACACTGAGACCAGGACTTAGTAGTTGGCAGAACCCGATCGGTTGGCAATAACGAATCTGAAACAAAATATCACTGAGTCATGGAGACTATTGTTCCTCAATTTTCTGAGTCCTCTATGACGTCACCCAGGGACTTGGCCTGTGGCTCTGTGACATGACTGTCAGCCATCGTTGGAGAGAGCTCACGCTCTTCATTGACATCCATTTTGCCAAGCCCTGACCTGAAACCTGACCAGAAAGAGGCACCTTACTTACCCTGAGAGGAGTTTGTTGGGGTCTCTTGTCCACCGCTGCCGGATCTCAGTGGAACCTCCATATGTAAAGGTCCGGTGACAATCGGGGGAAGAGACCACCAAGAGACTGTCTCATGCAAAAGCAAAGGGTTTATTGGGGGTCCAGCATGCTGGGGCTCAGAGCTCACTTGAATAGAGCAGAGAGCCCAGAGAACAGCTTAAGCAGAGCTTATATATTTCCCTT
The DNA here is from genome assembly GCF_048772815.1 of Callospermophilus lateralis. Taxonomy (NCBI): domain Eukaryota; kingdom Metazoa; phylum Chordata; class Mammalia; order Rodentia; family Sciuridae; genus Callospermophilus; species Callospermophilus lateralis. The sequence goes on along the minus strand of NW_027514453.1, from coordinate 430,793 downwards.
GGACAGGGCAGGGGGGTAAGTTTATTGATGGGTCCGGGCGAGTGAGCGGTTTGCGTGCAACCGGTTGAGGGAGTACATTCTGCAGTTTGGCAATTGGGGACAGCACATTCTGGGAATAAGATTAGCAAACAGTTCTCAATATTTCAAAAGTGTTTTGTTAAGCATACAGAAAAACAGGAAGTGACAAGTACTTATTTTATTAACCTTTCACTGCGAACTATACTTTGCCAGAATTCCTAATGTCTCTATTGTGTTTGTTAAAGTTCATTTTTATTCAAACCTGGTACGTTATTATTTCTTCAGTTCATGGACATCATAAGATATTTCCTTTCATTCACAAGTTTACAAATTTATAAACATTTGGTTCACTTTCAATCACTTCCTCCTTCGGAAGACATATGTTCCTCCATGTTTCTTGACTGGTCTTTTTACTAGACTTCTTTCTAAACATATTATTTTCGATTCCATAATCATTTTTGAGGCAAAACTCACACACTATTCATGATAAATGATAACCCTAACATTACAATTAGATATATAACTGGTTGGAATGAATGTATGTATATCAATATAAGATTTTCTATATATTTTCAGATATCAATACAATCCATTATTTAAATATGGAACCAGTTATATAATTTATTCACAGTATGGTCTATTAATGCATCATCTCTATATTCATCAAAACAGGGTAAACCTAATAGTATCCCCAGTACTAATTTATAAGTTTTCAAAATATTGCTCACAGAAATGGTGAAAGAAATACTCATGTCACCTTAGCTACATATACATATTATCACACTAATATTCTGGACACAAAATGCAAAGGTCACACAGAACATAATTTAAGCTAAGTATCCCAATCAAGGGCCCAACGTCCTTCTGGGCTTCAAATATTACCTAGATTTCTGTTTTCATACTTATATTTCACCTCCATGTTCTTGTAAATATCACAGGTTCCCAATATCATTATTCATCCAGCAAAATGATTCATAACCCAAATCGAACATGCTATTAACCCTAACCATTCTGTAAACTGAGATTGTTCACTCAATCTCACTTTACAGAAGAGCAGGGACAAAGTTAGTATTACAATACAGGAAGTTAGTAGATCTTCCACCTGCTGAGTACCTCAAAATCCATGCAGAAATGATCCCTGGAGAAGACGTAGGCAGCTATGAAGGACCTGAGACAGCAAAAGTCATCTTCCTTTGCAAACAACCCGATCAGGATGAAAGGATGTGTCTGAATCATCCTATCTCTTCTTAATGTAGGGAAGATGTATGAAACCAGGCATGTGTGGAGAGCTGTTCCCAGGTGCCTATGTTTCTATACCATTCTAACTTGTGAAAGTGTCACAGGAAATAGAGGCAGCCTCCTTTTCCTGAGACACTAGGAAGCAACTGTTAGGACAAAGTGGTGGCCAAGACAGTGGCCTCATTCATTTTCTGAAGAAAGTGACCTCACCTCACTTTTTTCATGATGGAACTCTCTGAATTTTGTGATCCAGGAAGCCAGGCACCAAGAGCCAGTACCAGTCCCAGTCCAAGTGGGCTCACTTGTTTGGATTTACCAAGTAAAGAGTCAGTCTTTCTTGGTACCTACTGATGTGAGGGTGGCCAAATGCCAAGAAAGCTTTGAAGAGGGTCCTTTCCTGAGAGGGCAGGAAATGGCTCACCACTGCCTCCTGAAAACTTCACAGAATTGGCCAAGGAGACCAGATCTGAGACAGGACCGGCCATTTCTGGGGAACATTCTATGGCCTACTAGTCAGAGGACACTCCGGATAGTCACAGACATACTTGGGGAAGGAGGTGACTTTGTGTGTGTGGATGTCAGTTTGTGGATTTGTCTCATATTCTGAGAATAGGTAAAAAAGGAGGTTTGTTTGGTTTGGAGTGGACTGTTTCTAGTAAGTCATCTGACAAGGAGACTGTTTCTATGTCTGTGTATCCCACTGTGTCCTTAGTTGTAGATATTAGAAAAGAAAATGACTCACTGGGTGTGTCCTGTCTAGTAGAAAGCTTCACAGCATTCATCCTGCCCAATTAATGAATGGACTGAGGCTTGACTTATCCATGGGCAACACCTAGTATCATCCTAAGTTCTTGAATTCTTCCTGAATTCTGGCAACTCTCCAGAAAGGCTCATGGTTTTTTGTCCAAGATATGTACCACCTCCAAGCTCTGTGACATGGCCATGTACTAGTTAGCTGAAAGGAATGGCGAGCACACCAGAAAACTCAGATATTGGTGTGACCAGGAAAGTCTCTATGGTGAAACCTGGCTTAGGGCCTTTTGCTTAACTATTGTTCTGTTGCCCTGAATGTCAGGAACCTCTTTGCCTCAGGCCACCCCTTTATAAAGCCAGAAGAAAACAATTTTCAAATGGAAATGAATGGGCATCACCTGTGCCTCTTTGATGAATTGTTTTGGAAATGGTTATGTCTGAATCAGACTCTGGGCCCTGTGTGAGGCTGTGGCTTAAATTGTCAGCACCTCTTGCTGATCATGAGTGTACCAGACAGTGCCTTGATTGACTGGGATTTATGAAAATGGTGTAGAACAGAGATGCCATTAAGTTGGACCCTCCTGAGTAGTGAGCCCTGAGCTGTGGTGTGCAGGTGTGTGATAAATCTTCTGTGGTTGCGCCATGTGGTTTTGCCATTGAATTCCAAATGGTTTGTCACTGACACGGTGCAGTGACCAGACACTTATATGTAAAGGTGTCTTGTTAAATGGATAGTTTTCAGGGCAATGTGCAGAATCAGGTTGCTATGGAGAAGGGGGCAAGTTATGTGGGAATGAAGCCTGGTTGGTGCATTCTCTTGTAGACCCTGAAAAACCACAAATGACAGAACTCCCTCCAGGACTGTGTTCCAGTTGAACTCCTTGTATTTTGTGAGGCAAATACCAAACTCTCAGTGCTGCAGCAGGAAACTCTACGAAAATGGAGGATGAACAAAAGGCTTCACAGTCCACACAGGGAGACACTTAGACCCCAGTGGCCACAGTTTACATATGAAGAGAGAATTCAGCACTGCTGCCTCATGTGTATTGGAAAGCAAGAAAGAATGTCCTCCAGGTCACATAGATGCAGACCCAGCTTTGATGATCTCACTACAAAGGAAGCTAAAGCTACTGACAACATATATTTCAAGTGCCCATCCTCAGAGGCAGTTTCTCTAGAAGTCTTTAGGCCAGCAGACCTCCATGTTTGTGGAGTGTTTACCCTGTCCCTTACTTTGGGATACTCCTCTACCACCTCCAAGTTTGTGAACTCCTGAATATTTTCCATTCCAGATATGTATTTACAGATTTTCTAACTCTTCTCCTCTAATTGTTTCTTATTTGGCGTGAAGGTAACATCAAGGCATTGTTCTGGATGAGAGTGGGAAGATTTTTGTGTAGCACATATTTGCATACACATTGGATTCATTTTCCAATTTTCCATTCCAAAGACTGAATCCCTGACACTAATGCATACCCTACCAAACTCTGACTACTAATCCTAATATGATGAAGAAAAATAACCCAAACAGAATAGAAATACAAGCACTTCTGAAGAGGCATGGTGTATAGTTGGACTTGCCTTTTGCATGATAAAGTGTAGGTGTTATAAACATAGTCAATTTTTCATTGAAATAGTTCTCCATGTGTTTTTTTTCCTTTAATATTTATTGTTGGTTCTACAAAACATTACATAGTTCTTGACATGTCATATTTCACACTTTGATTCAAGTAGGTTATGAACTTCCATTTTTCTTCGTATACAGATTGCAGTATCTCATCAGTTACACATCCACTATTTTACATATTGCTATACTAGTGTCTGTTGTATTCTGCTGCCTTTCCTGTCCTCTACTATCTCCCATCCCCTCCCCTCCAATCCTCTCTCTCTACCCCATCTATTGTAATTCATTTCTTCCACTTGTTTTTGTCCCCTTTCACCTCACTTCATCTTGTATTTAATTTTGTATAACCATGAGGGTTTCCTTCCATTTCTATGTAATTTTCCTTCTCTTTCCTTTTCCCTCCCACCTCTCACCCCTGTTTAATATTAATCATCTTCTCATGCTCTTCCTCCCAACTCTGTTCTTAGTTACTCTCTTTATATCAAAGAAAACATTTGGCATTTGTTTTTTAGTGATTGGCTATCTTCACGTAGCATAATACGTTCTAATGCCATCGATTTCTCTGCAAATTGTATGATTTTGTCATTTTTTAATGCAGAGTAATACTCCATTGTGTATAAATGCCACATTTTTTTTAATCCATTCATCTATTGAAGGGCATCTAGGTTGGTTCCACAGTCTTCCTATTGTGAATTGTGCTGCTATGAACATAGATTTATCAGTGTCCCTGTAGCATGCACTTTTTGGGTCTATAGGGATTAGACCGAGAAGGGGAATTGCTGGGTCAAATGGCGGTTCCATTCCCAAGTTTCCAAGAAATCTCCATACTGCTTTCCAAATTTGCTGCACCAATTTGCAGTCCCACCAGCAATGTACAGGTGTACCCTTTTTCCCACATCCTCGCCAGCACTTGTTGTCGTTTGACTTCATAATGGCTGCCAAGCGTACTGCAGTGAGATGGTATCTTAGGGTGGGTTAGTTTTGCATTTCTCTGAATGCTCGAGATGGTGAGAATTTTTTGATGTACTTATTGATTGATTGTATGTCCTCCTCTGAGAAGTGTCTGTTCAGGTCCTTGGCCCATTTGTTGATTGGGTAATTCATTTGCTTATTGTTTAATTTTTTGAGTTCTTTGTATAACTCTGGATATTAGGGCTCTATCTGAAGTGTGAGGAGTAAAGATTTGTTCCCAGGATGTAGGCTCCTTTTTTACCTCTCTTATTGTTTCTTTTTCTGAGAAAAATCTATTTAGTTTGAGTAAGTCCTGTTTGTAGATTCTAATTATTAACTCTTATGCTATGGGTGTCCTATTGAGGAATTTGGAGCCCGACCCCACAGTATGTAGATCATAGCCAAAGTTTTCTTCTATCAGATGCCGTGTCGCTGATTTGATATCAAGCTCCTTGATCCATTTTGAGTTAACTTTTGTGCATGGCGAGAGAAAGGGATTCAGTTTCATTTTCTTACATATGTAATTCCAGTTTTTCCAGCACCATTTGTTGAAGATGCTATCCTTCCTTCAGTTTATGCTTTTAGCTCCTTTATCAAATATAAGATTGCTGTAATTTTGTGGATTGATTTCTGTGTCCTCTATTCTGTACCATTGGTCCACCCGCCAGTTTTGGTACCAGTACCATGCTCTTTTTGTTACTATTGCTCCGTAGTATAGTTTGAGGACATGTATCGCTATACCGCCTGATTCACACTTCCTGCTTAGAGTTGTCTTTGCTATACTGGGTCTTGTATTATTCCATATGAATTTCATAATTGTTTTATCTATTTCTACAGGAAATGCCGTTGGGATTTTGATTGGCATTGCATTAAACCTATAGAGAACTTTTGGTAATATCGCCATTTTGATGATGTTAATTCTGCCTATCCATGAACAGGGTATATTTTTCCATCTTGTAAGATCTTCTTCTATTTCTCTCTTTAGGGTTCTGTAGTTTTCATTGTGTAAGTCTTTCACATCTTTTGTTACGTTGATAACCAAATATTTTATTTTGTTTTTTTTGAGGATACTCTCAATGGAGTGGTTGTCCTCATTTCCGTATCAGAGGATTTGTTGCTGATATTCAGGAATGCTTTTGATTTATGATTGTTGATTTTATATCATGCCACTTTGCTGAATTCATTTATTATCTCTAATAGTTTCTTGTAGACCCTTTTGGGTCTACTAGGTATAGAATCATGTCATCTGCAAATAGTGATAATTTAAGTTCTTCTTTTCCTATTTTTATGCCTTTAATTTCTTTCATTTGTCTAATTGCTCTGGCCAGTGTTCGAGAACTATGTTGAACAGAAATCGTGAGAGAGGGCATCCCTGTCTTGTTCCAGATTTTAGAGGGAATGCCTTCAATTTTTTCTCAATTCAGAATGATACTAGCCTGAGGCTTAGCATAGATTGCTTTTACAATATTGAGGTATGTTCCTGTTATCCCAGTTTTTCTAGAGTTTTAAACATAAAGGGATGCTGTACTTTATTGAATGCTTTTTCTGCATCTATTGGGGTGATCATATGGTTCTTATTTTTAAGTCTATTGATGTGGTGAATAACATTTATTGATTTCCGTATATTGAACCAGCCTTGTATCCCAGGAATGAATCCTACTTGATCATGTTGCACAATTTTTTAAATATGTTTTTGTATCTGATTCGCCAGAATTTTATTGAGGATTTTTGCATCTAGGTTCATTAGAGAGATTGGTCTGTATATTTGTTTCTTTGAAGGGTCTTTGTCTGGTTTAGGAATCAGGGTGATATTGGCCTCCTCTGCTGTATACCCATTCGGTCCTGGGCTTTTCTTAGTTGGTAGTCTTTGGATGGTTTCTTCTATTTTCTCAATTGATATTGGTCTGCTTAGGTTGTCTATATCCTCCTGACTCAATCTGGGCAGATCATATGACTTAAGAAATTTATTGATGCCTTCACTATCTTCTAATATAATTTCTGATTATCTTCTGTATTTCAGAAGTGTCTGTTGTGATATTGCCTTTTTCATCCCTTATGATAGTAATTTGAGTTCCCTCTCTTCTTCTCTTCATTAACATGGCTAAGAGTCTGTCGATTTTATTAATTTTTCAACTTTTAGCATTTTCAATTTTTTCAATTGTTTCTTTTGTTTTGATTTCATTAATTTCAGCTCTGATTTTAATTATTTCTTGCCTTCTACTTCTTTTTCTGTTGTTTTGTTCTTCTTTTTCTAGGATTTTGAAATGAACTATGAGATCATTTATTTGTTGTTGTTTTTTTTTTCTTTTTTTAAGGAAAGAACTCCAAGCAATGAATTTTCCACTTAGAACTGCTTTCAATGTGTCCCATAGATTCTGATATGCTCTGTCTGTCTTTTTCATTTATGTCTAAGAATTTTTTTTATTTTTCTCCTTGATGTCTTCAATAACCCATTGATCATTCAGTAAGTATTGTTCATTCTCCAAGTGATGCATGAATTTTCCTTCCTTCTTTTATTGTTGATTTTCAGTTTCATTCCATTACGATCAGATAAGATGCCTGGTATTATCTATACTCCTTTATATTGTCTAAGAGTTGTTCTGTGACATAATATATGATCTATTTTTGAGAGGTATCCATGTGCTGCTGAGAAAACAGTGTAACTGCTTGATGTTGGGTGGTATATTCTATATATGTTAATTAAGTCTAGGTTATTATTTGTGTTATTGGGTTCTATAGTTTCCTAATTCAACTTTTGTTTGGAATATCTGTCCAGTAGTGAGAGAGGTGTGTTGAAATCTCCCATGATTATTGTATGGTGGTCTACCAGACTCTTGAACTTGAGAAGAGTTTGTTTGATTAACATAGCTGAACCATTGTTTGGGGCACATATATTTATGATTGTTATGTCTTGTTGGTGTATGGTTCCCTTGAGCAATATGTAGTGTCCCTCTTTATCCCTTTTGATTAACTTTGTCTTGAAATCAATTTTATTTGATATGAGTATGGACACTTCTGCTTGTTTCCGAAGTCAATATGAGTGATATGATTTCTCCCAACCTTTCACCTTTAGTCTATATATGTCTTTTCCTATCAAATGTGTCTCCTGTAGGCAGAAAATTTTTGGGTCTTCTTTCGTGATCCATTCTACTAGCCTGTGTCTCTTAATTGGTGAGTTTAAGGCATTAACATTTAGGGTTATTTTTGAAATATGGGTTGTTCTTCCAGCCATATTTGTTTATTTATGTTACTAAACATGGTTTGTTTTTCTCTTTGATTATTTTTCGCCCCTTTACTGTACTACCTCCCACTGTTGGTTTTCATTGTTATTTTCCATTTCGTCTTCCTATAATGTTTTGCCAAGGATCTTTTGAGGAGATGGTTTTCTAGCTGCAAATTCTTTTAACTTTTGTTTATCATGGAAGGTTTTAATTTCATCTTCCATCCTGAAGCTTAAAATCGCTGGATACACAATTCTTGGTTGGAACCCAATTTCTTTCAGTGATTGAAATATGTTATTCCAGGATCTTCTAGCTTTCAGAGTCTGTGTTGAAAGATCAGCTGTTATCCTGATTGGTTTACCCCTAAATGTAATCTGCTTCCTTTCTCTTGTAGCTTTTAAAATTCTCTCTTTATTCTGTATGTTTGGTATCTTCATTATAATATGTCTCGGTGTTTATCTCTTATGATTTTGCACATTTGGCGTCCTGTAGGCTTCTAGGATTTGGGATTCTGTCTCATTCTTCATGTCTGGAAAGTTTTCTCATATTATTTCATTGAATAGATTGCTCAATCCTGTGGTTTGGACCTGTATACCTTCCTGTATCCCAATTACTCTTTAGTTTGGTCTCTTCATGTTATCCCATATTTCTTGGATGTTCTGCTCATGGTTTCTTAACAGTCTTGCTGAGCTTTCTATGTTCTTTTCAAGTTGAAATACTTTGTCTTCATTGTTCTAAGTGATCTATTCTGCTGGTAGTATTCTCAATTGAGTTTTTAAGTTGGTTTATTGCTTCCTGCATTTCTATGATTTCTGTTTGTGTGTTTTTTATAACCTCTATCTCCCTGTATAGTTGATCTTTTGCTTCTTGGATTTGTTTTTGTAATTCATTGTCAAAGTGATCTTTCATTGTCTGATTTTGCTGTCTAATGTCTCCCTGGAGACTTCAGATCATCTGAAGCAAGTATATCCTGATTCTTTATCTGACATTCCATATGCTGCAGATATTACCTCTTCTAATGTTGAGTTGACCTGCGTTGCTTGTGGTCCTTTCTTTCCTTGTCTTTCCCTACTGTTCACGTTTTTTTTTGGCTTGGTGAAACTTTTGTGTTATTGAATTTTACCCCTAAATGTTTATATTGCTATTGTATTCTTGAAAAGTCTCCCTCACAGGCGTAAGCAGCGGCTCTGCCCCTCCTCCAATTGGGGCAATGTGCCTACCACACCAGCACGCCGCTGGGCCTGTTCTGCCTCTTGGTAGCTGGTCCGCCTACCTTGCAGGAGCGGGCAGTTGATCTACCCCTCTGCGGGTGCTGGTCCTGTTCAGCCAGTGGGTAACAGGTCCAGCTACCTTGCAGGCACAGGCGTCGGCTCTGCCCCTCCGCGCTCCGCTGGGCCTCTTCTGTCTGTGGGTTGCAGGGCTGTCTACATTGCAGGCGTGAGTGGCATCTCTGCCCCAACCCAAACCGGGGCGATGTGTCTACCACGCTGGTAGGTCGCTGGGTCTGTTCTGCCTCTGGGTGAGAGGTCTACCTGCTTTGCAGGCACGGGCAGCGGCTCGGCCCCTCCCCAAACCTGGTTATGTGTCTAGCACCCTGGCGGGGCCTAGCACCTGGTCTGTCGGTGTTCGCAGGTCCACCTACTTCGCAGGCGCGGGGGCCGGCTCTGCCCCTCTGAAGGCAGCTGGGCCGCTTCAGCTGGTGGGTCGCAGGTTCACCTATCTTGAAGTCACAAGGGGTGTCTCTGCCCCTCCGCGGGTGTCTGGGCCTGTTCTGCCTGTGGGTCGCATGTCCGCGTTCCTTGCACGCGTGCAGTGGCTCTGCCCAACCCCCAACCAGGGTGATGTGTCTTTCACGATGGCGGGCCGCTAGGCCTGTTCTACGGGTGGCTCGCAGGTCCGCCTACCTTACAGGCGCGGTTGGCGGCTCTGCCCCTTCCTTTTCCATGTGTTTCTAAAGTTAACAAATATGAGAATTCCTGTCTCCATTTCTCTGTACCCTATTCAGCCCATGCATTTTTATATTCACATATAGAATCCTACCTGGTATCACATGTACATACTTGTGAGGTTGCTGACTTTGCAAATACAAATTGTGAGAAGGGATCACTCCTCCTAAATGCTGTTGGAACTTACAATTCAAACTATGGGTGAGCTCCCTAGTTGAACAACATTATACATAAATCGATGCTCAGAAAAATGAAGATTTTTGGATTTGTGGATGATATATAATTCATGATGTATTTCGATTGGCATATATATTGCTACTTTTTAATGTATACGTGTGTGTGTGTGTGTGTGTGTGTGTGCATATATATATGTATAAACTCTCCAGATTTTTCAAAATATGAAATGTATGTGTCTTATTATATACTCCCTAAATTCATTGATGTTCATGAATGTGGATTTATATTCAACTTTTCATAAGAATGTTCTCAGAAATATTAATCCACCTGAAATACATATTTGTTTCCTAATACTGAAACTAACTTCAGTGAATGGTGCATACAAATCCTAATATTGCTATAGTAAATGACTCAGTTTAACGTCAATGCAAGTAGATTCCTATGGGACATGATATGTATTTTGACGTTCATTTTTATTCAAAACTGGTACATTAATATTTCTTCAGTTTTTGCACATAATAGAATACATATTTCATTCACAAATTCACAAATTTATAGGCATTTTTTTTCACTTTCAATTACTTCCTGCTTCAGAACATATGTATTCCCCCAGGTTTCTTGACTGCTCTTTTAATGAGACTTCTTTCCAAGCACATTATTTTTAATTTCCATAATCATTTTAGAAGCAAAGCTCACACACACTTCATGATAAACCATAACAGTGATATTACCATTAGATGTATAACTGGTTGGAATGATTGTATGAATATCAATATATGATTTCCAATATATATTCAGATATCAATTCAATCCATTATTTAAATTTGGAACCAGTTATATTATTTATTCACAGTATGGTCTATTCATGCATTATCTTTATATTCATATAACACAGAGTATACCTATTTGTACCCACAATACTAAATTATATGTCTTCAAAATATTGCTCCCAGAAATGGTGGAAGAAATACTCATGTCACCTGATCTATATATACATTAATCACAGTAATATTGTGGAAACAAAAAGCAAGGTCACACTTATGATTGTACCAAATCCTAAATGGAAAGTGAGCATGGATTAAAAAAAAAGCCATGTCCAGGTTGCCTAATGCTCTCAAAAGTGAATCCTATTGGTGACTACATATTTGTTTCTTCCTGAAATTACATATTCAACCTCAACCCTGTTGAAAATGTCTAATCCTATCACTCACTTTATACTTTGCCTGATTTCCTAATGTCTCTATTGAAATCTGATTTCCTGTATTTTTTTTCCCATTTCATCATTATGACTGACTCTTCACATGTGCTGACATTTACTTTCACTCTCTACCCAAAACCCTATTGCTAAAGATCTTTTGGTCCAAATGCTATACACACTCTTCATTCTAAATCTACCGAATATCTTCCTAATCCACCAACTATCCCTTTTGGACTGGATTTTCTCTTCGACATTCAATCATCCAAAAGACAAGGTCCTATGCCATTGTATATCAATTAATCTGAGACACCTGTGCAGAACATAATTCAAAGCTAAGAATCCCAATAGTGGCGCCAATTCCCTTCTGTGCTTCAAAAATTACCTAGATTTCTTTTTTCATACTTATATTTCACCTATATATTCTTGAAAATATAGCAAAATTCCAATACCATTATTCATCCAAGAGAATGATTCCTAACCCAAATGGAAGCTGTTATTAACCTTAACCATACAATGTTTCCTCAATCTAACTTTACAGAAGAGGAGGGACAGAATTAGTCTTCCAATACAGGAGTGTAGGGGATCTTCCACCTGCTGAGAACCTCAAAGTTTCATGCAGAAATGATCCCTGGAGAAGTTGTAGGCAGCTATGAAGGACCTGACAGAGCAAAAGTCATCTTCCATGGCAAACAACCCAGTCAGGATGAAGGGATGTGTCAGAATAAGCCTCACTCTTCTTAATGTAGAGAAGATGGACCAAACCAGTCCAGTGTAGACAGCTGTTCCTGGCTGCCTATGGTTGATATACAATCCTCAGTTGTGAACGTATCACAGGAAATAGGGGCAGCCTCCATCTCATGGGAACCTTGGAAGCAAATTTTAGGACAAAGTGGTTTCCAAAGCAGTGACCTCATTCAGTTCACAAAGGAGGTGACCTTCCTCACTTCTTTGGTGATAGAACTCTCTGAACTTGGGATCCAGGAAGCCAGGCTACCAGAGGCAGTCCCAGTACCATTCCCAGTGGGCTCACTTATTTGGATTTACCAAGAACAGAGTCAGTCTTTCTTGGTACATACTGATGTGAGAATGGCCAAATTTCAGGAGAGCTCAGAAGAGGGGCCTTTCCTGAGAAAGCAGGAAGTTGCTCACAGCTGGCTCCTGACCACTTCACAGATTTGGCCAAAAAGACCAGATCTGAGACAGGACAGAACATTTCAGGGAACATAATAAGGCTCACAAGTCAGAGGACACTCCGGATAGTCACAGACCTCTTTGGGGGAAGGAGGTGCCTTTGTGGGTGTGGGTGTGAGTTTGTGGTTTTGTCTCATTTTCTGAGAATAGGTAAAAAAGGCGGTTTGTTTGGTTTGGAGTGGACTGTTCCTAGTAAGTCGTTTCACAAAGTGAGTGTTTCTATGTCTGTGTATCCCACTGTGTCTGTGGTTGTAGACATTTGAAAAGAGAATTCATCAATGGATGTGTCCTGTTTAGTAGAAACCTACCCAGCATTCATTCTGCCCAATTGATGAATGGACTGTGGCTTCCCTTATGGATGGGCAACACCTACTAATTTCCTAAGTTCCTGTTTTCTTCCTGATTCTGGCCACTCTCCAGAATAGGCTCATGGTTTTGTGTCCAAGATATGTACCACCTCCAAGCTCTGTGACAAGGCCATGTAATGGATAGCTAAAGGGAATGGCTAGCATCTCAAAAAACTCAGATATCAGTGTGACCAGGAAAGCCTCAGTGGAGAAACTCTGCTTTGGGTTTTTTGCTAACCAATTCTTCTCTTCCCCTGAATGTGAGGAAGGTTTTGGCCTCAAGACACCGCTTTGTGAAGCCTGAAGAAAACAGTTTTAAAATGGAAATAAATGGGCATCACCTGTGGCTCTTTGTTAATTTCTTTGGAAATGGATGTGTCGGAATCAGTCTCTTGGCCCTGTGTGAGGCTGTGGCTTAGGTTCTCAGCACCTGATGCATCTAAAGAATGATCCCATGTGTGCATCCAAAACCAAAATGGGAAAGAGATCAGTAATTGTTCATGAAGTCTCTCGCCTTCCTCTCTTAGGTTCCTGACCACCATCAAGTGAGAATAGAGATCCTTTGAATCAAATGAGTTCTTCTAAGCCCTGCAAAGGCTATCCCATACATGCTTGTGTTTTCTCATGACTCCGAATCACATAAAGAATCTATACCTGACAGTCAGTAGGTCTCAAATTGGAGAAGCAGAGCAGTATTAAAGGAAGGCATTTTTGATCCCTTGTGGTTCACAGGAAGGGTGTACAGGCCACCCTGCCTTTAGGAAAATGACGGGCAAGCGAGGTTATTTGGACTCTGTGTTGGGCTGCGCCCCTCATGGAAACATCCAGCCAGAGGTTATGAGGAGTGTCTATATGGAAGAAGATGAGGGCCATGTGGGAGTGTTTTGGTTTTAATTGTGGTTATTTGTGTGGAAGTTGGAAGCGATGACTGGGTCCACCTGGGCTTGAACTCTGGTGTGATACCCTATAGAGACTGAGTCCTGGAACTGACCTCAGAGAAGTATTGCCATGAATTGTGTTGGGATATTAGGAGGCCACACATGAGAGTCACCATTGGAAACTGAGATCTATTCCCAGTGTGGCTTTCCACAGAGCACTGGGAATCTCAGCCAAGGTATCACATAATTTTATTCTGAAACACTTGGCAGCAATAGTTGAGAGTCAAAACACAAATGCACTTCACATTGTAGACCTCAATGGGCCTGGCTTCATGTGGCCTTTTGGCCACTCTTTGGGAAATCTTGGCAGTGAGAGTTCTCCAGATCTTTCTTTGAAATGAGCTTCTTCACCATTTAATGGTTACCGAATTAAATGAAACACTCAGTGCCTCCAACTTCAACCTTGAAAGATGGGCTCGATAAATACCATGAAATTTTTGAAATTCCCATATCCAGGAGGCACTGGAGAACCATTGGATATCCTGTTGGTGATCATGAGTGTACCAGACAGTGCCTTGATTGGCTGGGTTTCACGAAAATGGTGTAGAACAGAGATTCCAGTAAGTTGGAGCCTGCTGAATAGTGGGCCTAGAGCAAAGGTGGGCATGTGTGAGATAAAACATCTGTGGTGCTTCCATGTGGATTTCCCAATGGCTTCCAAATGGCTTGTGACTGACATGGAGCAGCCAGCAGACCCTTATATGTAAATGATTCTTGTTATATGGGTAAGTTTCAGGGCAATGTTCAGAATCAGGTTCCTATGGTCAAGGGGTCAAGCTATGTTGGACAGAAGCCTGGTTTGTGCATTCTCCTGCAGACCCTGTCCCACCACACGGGACAGAACTCCCTCCAGCACTGTGTCCCAGGTGAACTCCTTGTATTTCGTGAAGGAAATACTGAACTCCCAGTGTAGCAGCAAAAAATATCACAAAAATTGGAGGATGATCAAATGGCTTCACAGTCCACATGAGGAGACACTTAGCCCCAAGTGGCCACAGTTGACCCCGAAAGAGAGAATTCAGCAATGCTGCCTCATGATCATTGGTAAATAAGAAAGCATCTCCTCCAGGTCACATAGATGCAGACCCAGCTTTTATGGTCTCACTACAAAAAAAGCTAAAGCTCCTGACAACAACATATATTTCAAGAGCCCAACATCAGAGCCAGTTTTTCCAGAAGCCTTTAGGCTAGCAGAGCTCCATGTTTTTGGAGTGTTTACATTGTCCCTTACTTTTGGAATCTCGCCTTCTAAATGCAAGTTTGTGAACTCCTGAGCATATTAAATTCCAGATATGTATTCACAGATTTTCTTACTCATCTCCTCTACATGTGTTACTTGGGACGAAGTTAAGGTCAAGGCATTGTTGTGGATGAGAGTCGGAAGATTTTTGTGTAGCACATATTTGCATACACATTGGATTCATTTTCCAATTTTCCTTTCGAAATATTGAATCCCTGAAACTAACCCATACCCTACAAGACTCTGACAAGTAATCCTAACGTAATGGAGAAAAATAACCCAAACAGAACAGAAATACAAACATATCAGAGGAGGCATGGTGTACCATTGAATTAACTTTTCCATTATATAGGGAAGGAGTTTTAAATCTAGTCAATTTTTCGTTGAAAGAGTTGTCCATGTATTTTTAAACTTATCAAATATGTGAATTCCTGTCTCCCCCATTTCTTTGTATCCTATTCAGCACATGTATTTTTATATGCACATATAGAATTGTACCTTGTATCACACATATATTCTTGTGAGGTGGCTGACTTGGCAGATACAAATTGTGAGAAAAGTTCACTCCTCCTAAACGCTGTTGGAACTGAAAATTCAACCTATGGGTGAGCTTCCTAGTTGAACAACATTATACATAAATCCATGTTCAGTAAAATGAATATTTTTGGATACGTGGATGATATATATTTCATGATGAATTTCGATTGGCATATATATTGCTAGTTTTTAATGTCTGTGTGTGTTTGTATATATATATATATATATATATATATATATATACTGTCAAGATTTTTCAAAATATGAAATATATGTGTATTTTGGCCACTCTTTGGGAAGCCTTACCTGTGAGAGTTCTCGAGAGCTTTCATTGAAATGATTTTCCTCAACATTTAATGGTTCCTGAATGAATTGAAACCCACAGTGCCTCCAACTTCATCCTTGAAAAATGGCTCTATAAATACCATAAAATTCCCCTGACCAGGTGGCACTGGAGAACCTTTGGATGTCTTGTTGCTGATCATGAGTGTACCAGACAGTGCCTTGACTGACTCGATTTCATGAAAATTGTGCAGAACAGAGATGCCAGTAAGTTGGAGAGTGCTGAGAAGTGGGCCCAGGGCTGTGGTGTGCAGGTGTATGATAAAACATCTGTGGTGGGGCCATTTGGGTCTGCCATTGACTTCCAAATGGCTTGTTGCTTACATGGTACAGCTAGCCGACCCTTATCTGTAAAGGCATCTTGTTATATGTAAAGGTTTCAGGACAATGTTCAGAATCAGTTTGCTATGGATAATGTTTCAAGTTATGTGGGATAGAAGTCTGGTTGGTGAATTCTCCTGTAGACCCTGACCCTCCACACGTGACAGAACTCGCTCCAGCACTGTGTCCCAGTTGAACTCCTTGTATTTCATGAAGGAAAAACCAAAAGCCCAGTCCAGCAGCAAGAAACACCACGAAAATTGTAGGATGGCCAATTGGCTTCACAGTCAAGACGGGGAGACACTTACCCCTACGTGGCCACAGTTTACCTTCAAAGGAAGAATTGAGCACTGCTGCCTCATGTTCTTTTGGAAAATAAGAAACCATGTCCTCCAGGTCAGATAAATGAAGACCCATCTTTGATGGTATCACTACAAAGGAAGCTAAAGCTCCTGACAACAACATATATTTCAAGTGCCCAACCTCAGAGGCAGTTTCTCAAGAAGTCTTTAGGCCAGCAGAGTTCCATGAATTTGGACTGTTTATCCTGTCCCTTAAGTTTGAAAACTCCTCTAAAGTGCCCAAGCTTGTGAACTCCTGAGCATTTTCCATTCCAGATATGTATTCACAGATTTTCTAACTCTTGTCCTCTAATTGTGTCTTACTTGGGTGAAGGTAATGTCAAGGCATTGCTCTGAATGAGAGTGGAAAGTTTTTTTGTAGCGCATATTTGCATACACAATGGATTCATTTTCCTTTATTTCCATTTGAATTACTGAATCCATGACACTAACGCATACCCTACTAGACTCTGACTACTAATGCTAATATGATGGAGAAAAATAACCCAAACACAATAGAAATACAAGCAGTTCAGAAGAGGCATGGTGTATAGTTGGACTTGCCTTTTGCATGATAAAGGGTAGTTGTTAAAAATCTGGTTAATTTTTAATTGATATAGTTCTCCATGTGTTTTGAAAGGTATCAAATATGTGAATTCCTGTCTCCCTTTCTCTGTTGCCTATTCAGCACATGTATTTTTATATGCACAAATAGAATCCTACCTGGTACCACACGTACATTATTGTGAGGTGGCCTACTTGGCAGATACAAATTGTGAGAAGAGATCACTCCTCCTAAACGCTGTAGGAACTGAAAATTCAACCTATGCGTGAGCTTCCTAGTTGAACAACATTACACATAAATCCATGTTAAGTAAAATAAATATTTTTGGATCTGTGTATGATATGTATTTCATGATGAATTTTGATTGGCATATATATTGCTACTTTTTAATATCTCTGTATGTGTTTTGTGAAAAATCTGCACTCTATAGATTATTCAAAATATGAAATATATGTGTCTTATTATACACTCCTTAAATTCATTCATGTTCATGTATGAGACCACGGCTCATGCAACAGCAAAAGACATTTATTGAGGATCCAATCCAGTATGCTAGGGCTCCGTGGTCACTCAAGAAGGGAGAGCAGCCCAGATCTCCGAGCTGAGGTTGAGCAGTGCTTAAGTACACTTTTTGGGGAGGGCGAGACTTTACATATATCACAGTATCTTTTAAAAAATCATCATACACTGCGGGAAAATCAAACAACAAATCCTAAACATGATTAGTTCATTCATTGGTGGGAACATGTCAGGCAGGAGGGATAGGTCAGTTCTACAGCGGGGTACAGATTCAAATTGATTAGATTAGGCCCTGCGATGCATATGTGTCAAGCCACACAGGGTCCTAGGTTATTAAACAACCAGGCGATCAGGGGGAATATTTACTGGGCAGTCCAGAAATTGTCCTACAAGTAACAGGAATTTCAGATTTTTCATGTAGCATAGGGACTTAACAATACCTGGTCCTTTACATTTTAAATCAGGCCTTGAATCTTAGAAACTTTACAAACCCGGTCTTTTACACTTTAACTTTTACACTTTAATTTCAATTTCTTTTACCCTTAAAGATCACTCCTGGTTCACAAGATGGGTGTCCAAGCCACCCTGACTTTAGGCAAATGAGGGGCAAGGGAGCTTATTTTGGACACTGTCTTGGGCTGTGCCCCTCATGGAAACCTCCAGCCATATGTTATGATGAGTGTCTTTATGGAAGAAGATGAGGGTCATGTAGGAGTGTTTTGGTTTTAATTGTGGTCATTTGTGTGGCGGTTGGAAGAGATGACTTGGTCCACCAGGGCTTGAACTCTGCTCTGATACTCCTTAGAGACTGAGTTCTGGAACTGACTTGAGAGAAGTATTGCCATGAATTGTTTTGGGATTATATTAGGCCACACATGAGATTAGCCCTTGGAAACTGAGATCTAGGCCCAGGGTGGCTTTCCACCGAGCACTGGGAATCTCAGCCAGGGTAACACATGATTTTTTTACTGAAAGACTTGGAAGTCATAGTTGAGACTCAAAACACACATGTATCTCATATTGTAGACCTCAATGAGCCTGGCTTCATGTGAACTTTTGGGCACTCATTGGGAAGCCTTGCCTGCGAGAGTTCTTCAGAGCTTTCATTGAAATGAGCTTACTCACCATTTAATGGTTCCTGAATGAATTGAAACCCACAGTGCCTCCAACATCATCCTTTAAAAATGGCTATACAAATACCATGAAATTTTTGAAATTTCCATGACCAGGTGGCACTGGAGAAACTTTGGATGTCCTGTTGCTGATCATGTGTGTACCAGGCAGTTCCTTGATTGACTGGTTGTCATGAAAATGGTACAGAACCGAGATGTCAGTAAGTTGGAGCCTGCTGAGTATTGGGGCTAGAGCAGTGGACTATACATTTGTGAATAAATATCTGTGGTGGGACCACGTGGATCTCCCTTTGGCTTCCAAAATACTTGTGACTGATATGGTGCAGGCAGCAGACCCTTATATGTAAAGGCATCTTGTTTTATTGAGAGGTTTCAGGGCAATGTTCAGAATCTGGTTGCTATAGTCAAGGGGAAAGCTATGTGGGATAGACCCATGTTTCGAACATTCTCCTGAAGACCCTGAGCAATCACACGTGTCAGAGCTCCCTCCAGAATTGTGTCCCAGTTGAACTCCTTGTATTTCATTAAGCCAATTCCAAACTCCCAGTGCAGCAGTAAGAAACACCACAAAAATGGAGGATGACCAAATGGCTTCACAGACCACACGGGAGACACTTAACTCCCAGTGGCCACAGTTTACCAAGAAAGAATTCAGAACTGCTGCCTCATGTTCATTAGAAAATAAGGAACCATTTCCTCCAGGTCACATAGATGCAGACCCACATTTGATGGTGTCACAATGAGGAAGCTAAATCTCCTGACAACTTCATATATTTCATGTTCCCAACCTGAGAGGCATTTTCTCAAGAAGTCTTAAGGCCAGCAGAGCTCCAAGTTTGTGGAGTGTTTAACCTCTCCCTTACTTTTGGAAACTGCTCTACCACATCCAATGTTGTGAACTCCTGAACATTTTCAGTTCCACATATGTAATCACAGGTTTTCGAACTCCTCTCCACTAATTGTGTCTTACTTGGAGTGAAGTTAATGTAAAGGAATTGTTCTGGATGAGAGTGGCAAGATTTTTGTGTAGCACATATTTGCATACACATTAGATTTATTTTCCTATTTTCATTTGAAATACTGATCCCCGACACTAACACATACCCTAATAGACTCTGACTACTAATGCTAATATGATGGATAAAAAGAAAACTAACAGAATAGAAATACAGGCCTTTAATAGGAGGCATGGTATATACTTGGAATTTCCTTCTGCTTTATCAAGGGTATGTGTTATAAATCTTGTCAAATTTTCATTGTAATATTTCTCCATGAGATATATATATATATATATATATATATATATATATATATATATATATATATATATATATATCTAGATTTTTCAAAATATGAAAAACATGTGTCTATTAAACACTATCTAAATTCATTCATATTCATGTATGTGGATATAAAATCAACTTTTCATAAGATTATTCTCAGAAACATTCAACCACCTGAAATACATATTTGTTTCCTCATCCTGAGAACTAACTTCAGTGAATCGTGCTTACAAACCCTAATATTTTTACAGTAACTGACACAGTTTATCATCAAAGCAAGTAGATTCCTATAGGACATGATGTGTATATTGATGTTCATTTTTATTCAACAATGGGACATTAAAATTTCTTCATTTTATGCACATCGTAGGATATATATTTCCTCCACAGGTTAGCAAATATATAGGCATTTGTTTCACTTTCAATCACTTCCTGCTTCAGAACACATGTATTCCTCCATTTTCTTGACTGGTCTGTTCATGAGACTTCTATCCAAACACATTATTTTCGATTTCCTTTATCACTTTAGAAGCAAAACGGACACACACTTCATGATAAACCATCACTGTAATATCACCATTAGATGTATTACTGGTTGGAATGAATGATTATATATCAATAAAAGATTTTTTATATATTTTCTGATATCAATTCAATACATTGTTTAAAGTGTAACAAGTTATATTATTTATTCACAGTATGGTCTATTCATGCATTATCTCTATATTCATAGACACAGGGTACACCTGGTTGTACCCCCAATACTAATCTATACATATTTGAAATATTGCTCCCAGAAATGGTGGAAGAAATACTCATGTCACCTGATCTACATATGCATGTTATCACTGTAATATTCTGGACACAAAATGCAAAAGCCACACGTATGATTGTACCAAAGCCTAAAGGTAAACTGAACATGGATTACTAAAAACATCCCTGACCAGGTTGCCTAATGCTCTCAAATGTCAATACTATTGCTGGCTACATATTTGTTTCTTCCTAAGATTATATATTCAACCTCAAAACTGTTGAAAATGTTTAATTTTTTCACTCACTTGATACTTTTGCCTGATTTCCTAATGTCTCTATTGATATCTACTTTCCTACATATTTTCTGCAGTTCAACATTGTGACTGACACTTCACATGTGCTGACATTGACATTCACTCTGTAACGGAAACACTATTGCTAAAGATCTTTGGTCCAAATCCTATACTCGCTCTTCTTCCGAAACATACTGACTATCTTTCTGATCCTATCGACTATCCCTTTTTGAGTAGATGTTTTCTACTACATTCAATCATCCAAGGTACAAGATCCTATGCCATTGTATATCGATTTTTCTGAAACATGTATCTAGAACGTAATTCAAAGCTACGTATCGCAATCAGTTGCCCAATGCTTTTCTGAGCTTCAAATCTTACCTAGATTTCTGTTTTCATACTTATATTTTATCTCTATATTCCTATAAATATTGCAGGTTCCCAATACCATTATTCATCCCGCATAATGATTCCTTACCCAAATCGAACCTGTTATTAACCCTAACCATACACTGTTGCTTCAATCTAAAATTACAAAAGAGCAGGGACAGAGTTCGCCTTACAATACAGGAATGTAGGGTATCTGCCAACTGCTGAGAACCTCAAAGTTCGATGCAGAAATAATCCCTGGAGAAGATGTCAGCAGCTATGAAGGACCTGTGAGAGCAAAAGCCATCTTCAATGGCAAACAATCTAGACAGGAAAAAGGGATGTGTATGCATCAGCCTCTCTCTTTTTAATGTAGAGAAGATTGACCTAACCAGACCTGCATGGAGAGCTGTTCCCAGGTGCCTATTTTGATATACAATTGAAACTAGTCAAATTTTCAAAGGAAGTAGGGGCAGCCTCTATCTAATGGAACCCTTGGAAGCAACGGTTAGGGCAAAGTTGTTGCCAAGGCAGTGACCTCTTTCAGTTCCTGAAGGAAGTGACCTACCTAACTTCCTTGGTGATGGAACATTCGGAAATTTTGATGCAAGAAGCCAGGCACCGAGAGCCAGTCCCAGTCCCTGTCCCAGTGGGCTCACTTGTTTGGATTTACCAAGTACAGATCAGACCTTCTTGGTACCTACTGATGTGAGGATGGCCAAATGTCAGTAGAGCTCTGAAGAGAAGCTTTTCCTGAGATAGCAGGTAGTGGCTAACGGTTGGCTCCTCAAAGCATCACAGAGTTGGCCAAGGAGACAAGATCTGAGACAGGAGAGGCCATTTTGTGGGGAACATAGTATGGCCCACCAGTCAGAAGACATTCCGGATAGTTACAGACCTACTTTTGGTAAGGAGGTGCCTTTGTGTGTGGGTGTGAGTTTGCAGTTTTGTCTCATGTTCTGAGAATAGGTAGGAAAGGTGGTTGGTTTGGTTTGGAGTCGACTGTTTCTAGTAAGTCTTTTGACAAGGCGACTTTCTATGTCTGTGTATCCACTGTGTCCGTGGTTTTAGACATTAGAAAAGAGAATGCATCAATGGAGGTGTCCTGTCTAGTAGAAAGCTTCCCAGCATTCATCCTGCTCAATTGATGAATGGACTGTGGTTTGCCTTATGGATCTTAAACACCTACTAACATCCTAAGTTCCTGTTTTCTTCCTGAATTCTGGCCACTCTCCAGAATAGGCTCATGATTTATTGTGCAAGATATGTACCACCTCCAAGCTCTGTGACATGTCCATGTTCTTGATAGCTGAAGGGAATGGGAACATCTCGGAAAATTCAGACATCAGTATGAGCAGTAAAGTCTCAGTGGAGAAACCCTGCTTTGGTCCATTTGCTTAACTATGGTTCTATTGCCTTGAATGTCAGGAAGGTCTTTGCCTCAGGCCACCCTTTTGTGAAGCCTGAAGAAACAGTTTTCAAATGAAAATGAATGGGCATCTCCTGTGCCTCTTTGCTTAATTGCTTTGAAAAGGATGGTGTCTTAATCAGACACTAGGCCCTGTTTGAGGCTGTGGCTAAGATTCTCAGCTCCTGATAGATGTAAAGAAGATCCCATGTGTGCATCCAAAACCAAAATGGCAAAAAGATCAGTCATTGTAGATGAAGTCTCTTGCCTTCCTCTGATAGGTTCCGGAAATCCATCAAGTGAGAATAGGATTCCTATGGGTCAAATGATTTATTCAAATCCTGCAGAAGTACTTGGGTTCTCTCATGATGCCAAATCACATAATGAATCTATACCTGA
Source organism: Callospermophilus lateralis (assembly GCF_048772815.1). Classification (NCBI taxonomy): domain Eukaryota; kingdom Metazoa; phylum Chordata; class Mammalia; order Rodentia; family Sciuridae; genus Callospermophilus; species Callospermophilus lateralis. The sequence continues at coordinate 407,687 of NW_027514453.1, read as the reverse complement.
CTGTCAGTAGGCCTCAAATTGGAGAAACAGAGCAGCATTAACAGCAGGCCTATTTGATCACTCCTGGTTCAAAGGAAGGGTGTCCAGGCCACACTGAATTTAGACACATGGGGGGCAAGGGTGCATATTTTGGACATTGTCTTTGGCAGCGCCCCTCATGGAAACCTCCAGCTAGAGTTTATGATGAGTGTCTATACGGCTGAAGATGAGGGCCATGTGGGAATGTTTTGGTTTTAATTGTGGTCATTTGTGTGGCGGTTGGAAGAGTTGACAGGTTCCACATTGTCTTGAACTCAGGTGTGATTCCTCTTAGAGACTGAGTTCTGGAACTGACCTCAGAGAAGTATTGCCATTAATTGTTTTGGCATTGTAGGAGGCCACACATGAGAGTTGCCTTTGAAACCTGAGATCTAGGCCCAGGATGGCTTTCCTCAGAGAACTGAAAATCTCAGCAAGGATATCGCATAATTTTATTCTGAAAAACTTGGCAGCCATAGTTAAGAGTCCAAAGACACATGGACCTCCCGTTGTAGACCTCCATAGGCCTTGCTTCATGTGACCTTTTGGCCAGTGTTTGGGAAGCCTTGCCTGTTAGAGTTCCTCAGAGCTTTCATTGAAATGAGCTTCCTCCCCATGTAATGGTTCCTTGAAGAATGGAAACCCCAAAGTGCCTCCAACTTCATTCTTGAAAAATGGATAGATAAATACCATGATATTTTTGAAATTCCCAATGACCAAGTGGCACTGGAGAACCATTGGATGTTCTGTTGCAGACAGTGGCTTGATTGTTGTGTTACAGACAGTGCCTTGATTGACTGGGTTTCATGAAAATGGTGCAGAACAGAGATGCCAGTAAGTTGGAGCCTGCTGAGTAGTGGGCCTAGAGCAGTGGTGGGCAGGTGTGTGATAATGCAACTGTGGTGTCGCCATGTGGATCTGCCATTGGCTTCCAAATAGCTTGTGACTGACTTGGTACAGCCAGCAGACCATTATATGAAAAGGCATCTTGTTATATGGAGAGGTTTCAGGGCAATGTTCACAATCAAGTTGCTATGGTCAAGGGGGCAAGTTATGTGGGATAGAACCCTGGTTGGTGAATTCTCCTGCACACCCTGACCCAACACACGTGACAGAACTCCCTCCAGCCCTATATCCTAGTTGAACTCCTTGTATTTCATGAAGCAAATACCAACCTCCCATTGCAGCATCAAGAAACACCACAACCTCGCCAGCACTTGTTGTTGTTTGATTTCATAATGGCTGCCAATCTTACTGGAGTGAGAAAAGGGTTCTCTTGTACATTGCTGGTGGGGCTGCAAATTGGTGCGGCCAATTTGGAAAGCAGTATGGAGATTCCTGGGAAAGCTGGGAATGGAACCACCATTTGACCCAGCTATTGCCCTTCTCGGACTATTCCCTGAAGACCTTAAAAGAGCGTATTACAGGGATACTGCCACATCGATGTTCATAGCAGCACAATTTACAATAGCTAGATTGTGGAACCAACCCAGATGCCCTTCAATGGATGAATGGATTAAAAAAATGTGGCATCTATACACCATGGAGTATTACGCAGCACTAAAAAATGACAAAATCTTGGAATTTGCAGGGAAATGGATGGCACTAGAGCAGATTATGCTTAGTGAAGCTAGCCAATCCCTAAAAAACAAATACCAAATGTCATCTTTGATATAATGAGAGCAACTAAGAATAAAGCAGGGAGGAAGAGCAGGAAGAAAAGATTAACATTAAACAGAGACATGAGGTGGGAGGGAAAGGGAGAGAAAAGGGGAATTGCATGGAAACGGAGGGAGACCCTCATTGTTATACTAAATTACATATAAGAGGTTGTAAGTGGAATGGGAAAATAAACAAGGTGAGAAATGAATTACAGTAGAAGGGGTAGAGAGAGAAGATGGGAGGGGAGGGGAGGGGGGATAGTAGAGGATAGGAAAGGTAGCAGAATACAACAGTTACTATTATGGTATTATGTAAAAATGTGGATGTGTAACCCATGTGATTCTGCAATCTGTACTTGGGGCAAAAAAGGGAGTTCATAACTCACTTGAAGCTAATGTATGCTAATGTATGAAATATGATATGTCAAGAGCTTTGTAGGGTTTTGAACAACCAAAAAAAAAAAATAAAATTAAAAAAAAAAGAAAGAAACAACACAAAAAGGGCAGGATGACCAAATGGCTTCACAGTCCACTCAGGGAGACAATAAGCTTCCAGTGGCCACAGTTTACCAACAAAGAGAGAAATCAACACTGGTACCACATGTTCAATGGAAAATAAGAAACGATGTCCTCCAGGTCACATAGATGCAGATCCAGGTTTGATGGTCTCACCAGAAATGAAGCTAAAGCTCCAGACAACAAGATATATTTCAAGTGTTCAAACTCAGAGGCAGTTTTACAAGAAGGCTATTGGCCAGCAGAGTTCCATGTTTGTGGAGTGTTTACACAGTCACTTACTTTTGGAAACTCCTCTACCACCTTTAAGGTTGTGAACTCCTGTGCATTTTCCATTCCAGATATGTATTCACAGATTTTCTAACTCTTCTCTTAGAATTGCATCTTACATGGGGTGAAGGTAATGTCAAAGGATTTATCTGGATGAGAGTGGGAAGACTTTTGTGTAGGACATATTTGCATACATATTGGATTCATTTTCCAATTTTCCATTTCAAATACTTTATCTCTGACACTAAACCACACCCTACTAGTCTCTGACTACTAATCCTAATATGAGGCAGAAAAATAACCCAAACATAATAGAAATACAAGCAGTTCAGAGGAGGCATGGTGTATAGTTGGACTTGCCTTTTGCATTTTAAAGGTTAGGGGTTATAAATCTAGACAATTTTTTGTTGCAATAGTTGTCCATGTGGTTTTAAAGATAACAAATATGTGAATTCTTGTCTCTCTTTCTCTGTAGCCCACTCAGCAAATATATTTTTATATACACATAGAGAATCCTACCTGGTACTACACGTACATTCTTGTGAGGTGGCTAACTTGGCAGATACAAATTGAGAGAAAAGATCACTCCTTCTAAATGTCGTTGGAACTGAAAATTCAACCTATGGGTGAGCTTCCAAGTTGAACAAAATTATACACAAATCCATGTTCAGTACAATGAATATTTTTGGATCTGTGGATGATATATATTTCATGGTGAATTTTGATTAGCATATATTGCTATTTTTAATGTCTCTGGGTGTGTATGTGTGTGTGTCTGTGTGTGTATATATATTTATATATATATATATATATATATATATATATATATATATATATACACTCTCTCCTTCTATTTTTCAAAATATGAAATATATGTGTCTTATATACACTCCCTAATTTTATTCATGTTCATGAATGTGGATTTATAATCAACTTTTCACAAGATTATTCTCAAAAAATTTCATCCACCTGAAATACATATTTGCTTCCTAGTACTGAAAACTAACTTCAGTGAATGGTGCATACAAATCCTAATATTTCTATAGTAACTGACACAGTTTATCATCAATGCAAATAGATGCCTATGGGACATGATGTGTTTATCGATGTTCATTTTTATTCAACACTGGGACATTACAATTTCTTCAGTTTATGCACATCATAGGATATATATTTCCTCCACAGGTTAGCAAATTTATAGGCATTTGTTTCACTTTCAATCACTTCCTGCTTTAGAACACATGGATTCCTCCATGTTTCTTGACTGATCTTTTCATGAGATTTCTTTCCAAACACATTATTTTCGAATTCCTTTATCACTTTTGAAGCAAAACGGACACACACTGCATGATAAATCATAACTATAATATCACTATTAGATGTATAACTGGTTGGAATGAATGATTTTATATTAATATAAGATTTCTTATATATTTTCAGATATCAATTCAATACATTTTGTAAAGTGGAACCAGTTATATTATCTATTCACAGTATAGTCTATTCATGCATTATCTCTATATTCATAGACACAGGTTACACCTCTTTGTACCCCCAATACTAATTTATACATCTTCAAAATATTGCTCCCAGAAATGGTGGAAGAAATACTCATGTCACCTGATCTACATATGCATGTTATCACAGTAGTATTCTGGACACAAAATGCAAAAGTCACACGTATGACTGTAACAAAGCCTAAACGGAAACTGAACATGGATTACTAAAAACATCCATGTCCAGGTTGCCTAATGCTCTCAAATGATCATCCTGTTGGTGACTACATATTTGTTTCTTCCTAAGATTATATATTCAACCTCAATACCATTGAAAATGTCTAATTTTTTCACTCACTTTGTACTTTGCCTGATTTCCTAATGTCTCTATTGATATCTACTTTCCTACATATTTTCTCCAGTTCAACATTGTGACTGACCCTTCACATGTGCTGACATTGACATTCACTCTCTAACCGAAACCCTATTGCTTATGAACTTTGGTCCAAATCCTATACTCACTCTTCTTCCGAAACATACTGACTATGTTCCTGATCCTATCGACTATCCCTTTTTGAGTAGATGTTCTCTACTACATTCAATCATCCAAGGTACAAGATCCTATGCCATTGTATATCGATTTTTCTGAAACATGTATCTAGAACGTAATTCAAAGCTACGTATCGCAATCAGTTGCCCAATGCATTTCTGAGCTTCAAATCTTACCTAGATTTCTGTTTTCATACTTATATTTCATCTCTATATTCCTATAAATATTGCAGGTTCCCAATACCATTATTCATCCCGCATAATGATTCCTTGCCCAAATCGAACCTGTTATTAACCCTAACCATACACTGTTGGTTCAATCTAAAATTACAAAAGAGCAGGGACAGAGTTCGCCTTACAATACAGGAATGTAGGGTATCTTCCAACTGCTGAGAACCTCAAAGTTCGATGCAGAAATGATCCCTGGAGAAGATGTAGGCAGCTATGAAGGATCTGAGAGAGCAAAATCCATCTTCATGGAAAACAACCTGAACAGGACGAAGGGATGTGTATGCATCAGCCTTTCTCTTCTTAATGTAGAGAAGATGGACCTAAGCAGGCCTGCGTGGAGAGCTGTTCCCAGGTGCCTATTTTGATATACCATTGTAACAAGTCAAATTGTCACACAAAGTAGGAACAGCCTCCATCTCATGGAACCCTTGGAAGCAACGGTTAGGACAAAGTTGTTGCCAAGGCAGTGACCTCATTCAGTTCCTGAAGGAAGTGTCCTAGCTAACTTCCTTGGTGATGAAACTCTCTGAAATTGTGATGCAAGAAGCCAGGCACCGAGAGCCAGTCCCAGTCCCAGTCCCAGTGGGCTCACTTGTTTGTATTTACCAAGTACAGATTCAGACCTTCTTGGTACCTACTGATTTGAGGATGGCCAAATGCCAATTGAGCTCTGAAGAGAGGCCTTTCCTGAGATAGCAGGTAGTGGCTAACTGCAGGCTCCTCAAAGCATCACAGAGTTGGCCAAGGAGACAAAATCTGAGAGAGGAAAGGCCATTTCGAGAGGAACATAGTATGGCCCACCAGTCAGAGGACACTCCAGATAGTCACAGATCCACTTTTGGGAATGAGGTGACTTTATGTGTGTGGGTGTGAGTTTGTGGTTTTGTCTCATATTCTGCGAATAGGTAATAAAGGTGGTTCGTTTGCTTTGGAGTCTACTGTTGATAGTAACTCTTTTGACAAGGCGAGTGTTTCTATGTCTGTGTATCCACTGTGTCCGTGGTTTTAGACATTAGAAAAGAGAATGCATCAATGGAGGTGTCCTGTCTAGTAGAAAGCTTCCCAGCATTCATCGTTCATAAGTGATGAATAGACTGTGGCTTGTCTTATGGATAGGAAACAACTACTAACTTCCTAAGTTCCGGTTTTCTTCCTGAATTCTGGCCACTCTCCAGAATGAGCTCATGATTTATTGTCCAAGATATGTATAACCTCCATGCTCTGTGACATGGCCATGTTCTTGATAGCTGAAGGGAATGGGAACATCTCAGATATTAGTGTGACCAGTAAAGTCTCATTGGAGAAACCCTGCTTTGGGCCATTTGCTTACCTATGGTTCTGTTGCCTTGAATGTCAGGAAGGTCTTTGTTTCAGGCCACCCCTTTTTGAAGCCTGAAGAAACAGTTTTCAAATGGAAATGAATGGGCATCACCTGTGGCTCATTGCTTAATTTCTTTGGAAAGGGATGTGTCTTAATCAGACACTAGGCCCTGGTTGAGGCTGTGGCTAAGATTCTCAGCTCGTGATAAATCTAAAGAAGATCCCATGTGTGCATCCAAAACCAAAATGGCAAAAGGATCAGTCATTGTGGATGAAGTCTCTTGCCTTCCTCTGTTAGGTTCCTGACGTCCATCAAGTGAGAATAGGATTCCTATAGGTCAAATGAGTTATTCAAAGTCCTGCATAAGTGCTTGGTTTCTCTCATGATGCCAAATCACATAAGCAATCTATACCTGACAGTCAGTAGGCCTCAAATTGGAGAAGCAGAGCAGTATTAACGGCACGCCTATTTGATCACTCTTGGTTCACAGAAAGGGTTTCCAGACCACCCTAAATTTAGACAAATGAGGGGCAATGGTGGATATTTTGGACACTGTCTTGGGCTGCATCCCTCATGGAAACCTCCAGCCAGAGTTTATGATGAGTGCCTATATGGATGAAGATGAGGGCCATGTGGGAATGTTTTGGTTTTAATTGTGGTCATTTGTGTGGCGGTTGGAAGAGATGACAGGGTCCACATGGGCTTGAACTCTGGTGTGATTCTCCTTGGAGACTGAGTTCTGGAACTGACCTCAGAGAAGTATTGCCATTAATTGTGTTGGCATTGTAGGAGGCCACACATGAGAGTTGCCCTTGAAACCTGAGATCTAGGCCCAGGATGGCTTTCCACAGAGAGCTGAAAATCTCAGCAAGGATATCACATGATTTTATTCTGAAAAACTTGGCAGCCATAGTTAGAGTCAAAAGACACATGGACCTCACGTTGTAGACCTCAATGGGCCTGGCTTCATGTGACCTTTTGGCCAGTGTTTGGGAAGCCTTGCCTGTTAGAGTTCCTCAGAGCTTTCATTGAAATGAGCTTCCTCCCCATGTAATGGTTCCTGGATGAATGGAAACCCCAAAGTGCCTCCAACTTCATTCTTGAAAAATGGAAAGAAAAACACCATGAAATTTTTGAAATCCCCAATGACCAGATGGCACTGGAGAACCATTGGATGTCCTGTTGCTGATCATGAGTGTAACAGACAGTGCCTTGATTGACTGGGTTTCATGAAAATGGTGTAGAACAGAGATGCCAGTAAGTTGGAGCCTGCTGAGTAGTGGGCCTAGAGCAGTGGTAGGCAGGTGTGTGATAATACATCTGTGATGTGGCCATGTGGATCTGCCATTGGCGTCCAAATGGCTTGTGACTGACTTGATGCAGCCAGGAGACCATTATATGAAAAGGCATCTTGTTATATGCAGAGTTTTCAGGGCAATGTTCAGAATTAGGTTGCTATGGTCAAGGTGGCAAGCAATGTGGAATAGAAGCCCAGTTGGTGCATTCTCCTGCAGAGCCTGACCCACCACACGTTACAAGACTCCCTCATGCACTGTGTCCCAGTTGAACTCCTTGTATGTCATGAATCAAATACCAAACTCCCAGTGCAGCAGCAAAAAAACACCACGAAAAGTGGAGGATGACCAAATGGCTTCAAAGTCCACACGGGGTGTCACTTTGCCCGAAGAGGCCACAGTTTACCTACAAAGAGACTTCAGCACTGCTGCCTCATGTTCATCGGAAAATAAGAAACCATGTCCTCCAGGTCACATAGATACTGACCCAGGTTTGATGGTCTCACTTCAAAGGAAGCTAAAGCTCCTGACAACAACATATATTTCAAATGCCCAAACTCAGAGGCAGTTTCTCAAGAAGTCTTTAGGCCAGCATAGCTCCATGATTGTGGAGTGTTTACACTGTCCCTTACTTTTGGAAACTCCTCTACCACCTCCAAGGTTGTGAACTCCTGAGCATTTTCCATTCCACATATGTATTCACAGATTTTCTAACTCTTCTTTTCTAATTGTGTTTTACCTGGGGCGAAGATAATTTCAAGGCATTTTTCTGGATGAGAGTGGGAATATTTTTTGTGGCACATATTTGCATACACATTGGATTTATTTTCCTATTTTCCATTTGAAATACTGAATCCGTGACACTAACCCATACCCTACTTGTCTCTGACTACTAATCCTAATAAGATGGAGAAAAATAACCCAAACAGATTATAAATACAAGCAGTTCAGAGGAGGCATGGTGTATAGTTGGACATGGCTTTTGCATGACAAAATGTAGGTGCTATAAATCTAGTCGATTTAAATTGAAATAGTTCTCCATGTATTTTTAAATTTAACAAATATGTGAATTCCTTTCTCCCATTTTATGTAACCTATTGAGCACATCTATTTTTATATGCACATATAGAATACTACCTGGTATCACACATACGTTCTTGTGAGGTGTCTGACTTGACAGATACAAATGATGAGAAGTGATCACTCCACCTAAACGCTATGGGATTTGAAAATTCATCCTATGTGTGAGCCTCCTAGTTGAACAATATTATACATAAATCCATGTTCAGTAAATTGAATATTTTTCTATCTGTGTAAGATATATATATCACGGTGAATTTCGATTGGCATATATATTGCTACTTTTTAATGTCTCTCTCTCTCTCTGTGTGTATATATACACACTCCAGATTTTTTTAAAATATAAAATATATATGCCTTATTATACACTCCCTAAATTTTTTCATATTCATGTATGTGGATTTATAGTCAACATTTCAAAAGGTTATTCTCTGAAATATTCATCCACCTGAAATACATATTTGCTTCCTAGTAATGAAAACTAACTTCAGTGAATGGTGCATACATATCCTAATATTTCTACAATAATTGACCCAGTTTCTCATTAATACAAGTAGATTCATATGGGACATGATGTGTATTTTCATGTTCATTCTTATTCGCCACTGGTACATTACTATTTCTTCAGGTAATGCACATAATAGAGTATATATTTCATCCACAAGTTAGCAAAATTATGGGTATGTGTTTCACTTTCAATAATTTTCTGTTTCAGAACACATGTATTCCTCCATGTTTCTTGACTGGTCTTTTCATGAGACTTCTTACCAAACCCATTTTTTTCGATTTCCATAATCCCTTTTGAAGCAAAACTCACACACCGTTCATGATAAACCATAACCCTAATATTACCATTAGATGTATAACTGGATGGAATGAATGATTGTATATCAATATAAGATTTCTTATATATTTTCAGATATCAAATCAATCCATTATTTAAAGTGGAACCAGTTATATTATTTATTCACAGTATAGTCTATTTATGCATTGTCTCTATATTCATAGACACAGGGTACACCTCATTGTAAACTCAATACTAATTTATACGTATTCAAATTATGGCTCCCAGAAATGGTGGAAGAAATATTCATGTCACCTGATCTACATATACAATTTAACCCAGTAATATTCTGGACACAAAAAGAAAAGGTCACACTTATGTTTCTACCAAAGCCTAAATGTAAAGTTAACATGGATTACTAAAACATCCATGTCCAGGTTGCCTAATGCTCTCAAAAGTCAATCCTATTTGTGACAATATATTCGTTTCTTCCTAAGATAATATATCCAAAATCAACCCTGTTGAAAATGCCTAATTCTATCACACACTTTATACTTTGCCTGATTTCGTAATGTCTCTATTGATATCTGCTTTCCTACATATTTTCCCCAGTTCATCATTGTGATGGTTCATATGTGCTCACATTTACATTCACTCTCTAACCAAAACCCTATTGATAAAAAACTTTTGTTCCAAATCCTATACTCACTCTCCTTCCTAAACATACCAACTATCTTCCTAATCCTACCGACTATCCCTTTTTGACTGGATGTTCTCTTCTACATTCAATCATCCAAGTAATGTTCAGGTGAGCGTCAGAGGAAGAGACCACCAAGAGACTGTCTCATGGAACAGCAAAGGGTTTATTGGGGGTCCAGCATGCTCGGGCTCAGAGCTCCCTTGAATCAAGCAGAGAGCCCTGAGGACATCTTAAGCAGAGCTTATGTGTTTTCCTTGTAGAGGGCAGGGAGGGAAGTTTATTGATGGGTCAGGGCGAGTGGGCAGTTTGCATGCAACCGGGAGAGGGAGTACATTATATATTTTGGAAGTTGGAGACAGCACATTCTGGGAACAAGATTAGCAAACAGTTCTCAAGATTTCAACAGTGTTTTGTTAAGCATACAGAAAAAGAGGAAGTGACAAATACCATTTTATTAACCTTTCATTCCCCACGTCTTCTTCTGGCTACTTTTAATCATAAAAGTGATCATTGGAGTGGTGTCACATTCTATGTCTGCTAGTGGGGTATTACCATAAGTTTAACTTGTCTAATTTGAGGTTGGAGAAATGAAAATACATGGTTGAGCAAACAGGGTTTTATAGTTAGCAAGAATGTGAGTATTATTATTGGACTGGCCAAGGTTGATAAACGTATAGTTAACCAGGGGGACTGTGTGAACCAAGACTCAAACCACCCTTTTTGGGCCTCTCTCTTTCGTTGACACTCTTCAAGGCATCCTTTTATTTTACTCATAAATTTTTTACAACTCCAGTATTGTTGCCATAAAAATAACATTCTTCCCTCAATGCAGCACAAAGGCACCATTCTCTCATGAAGAGGAGGTCCAACCCTCGATTGTTGTATGAAACAACATCAGAGAGAGAGGTTAAAGATTCCCACAAAGCTGTGATGGAGGTTTCTAATATCTTTAAGTTTTGGTCTATTGCTGCTTCTAATTGGGTATTTTGCTGTGTACCATGGACCAAGGCAGTGGTTCCTGTGACCTCCCCTGCAGCAACTCGTATTCCTAATAGGATGGCTGAAGTGAGGGATATATGTTCCCTGTGGAACCGGGTTGTATGCCCCCCTGTTTGATCTTCAAATGAACCTGCATCATGATAGAGCACTCTGGGTAACCTCTGCACCATTACACATTTAATCACCACTGTTGACCATTTAATGAAAACATAAAAATGTTTAAGTATATAGAATTATACTCTTGTAGGAACAGTCAAGACAAGGCACCTAAGATAGCACCAAAGCTAGGGAAACAGTCCTATTTGGTTGCAAACGGATTCAGAGGGCATTGCTTCTGTTGTAATCAATTAATCCCATGAACCCCAAGTTTAGGAAGTTTCAGAATTTTGTACCCAACATGTAAGGGAATGTGCTCAGAAGTTCACAGTCAGCAGAAATTCACAAAAAGCAGTTTTTTTATGTTTTTTTCCTCTGTTCTGAGCAAATTAACTTTTCAAGGACACCTGGGAGGGGGAGAGATATTTCATCCCTTTCTTTTTTCCGCTTGCCAGCTGTTACCATGGAGCCAGTTGGTAACTTCTTTATCATAGAAATGTAGCCATCTCTTTGAAGCCCCAGCTCAAAGCCAGAGTCCTTGTTCACATATTTTGTGAAAAACTAGTAAGGGGGTGTCTAGCTTACAAGTACTGATTGTTTTAGCCAGTGGCCAAGTAGAACAGGGCCACATGAAAACAGGAAGTTTGTCTACACTGAACTCTTTTATAGGGACTCTTTTGCTGAACGTCCTAAAGTCAGCCATGGTGAAGACATCTGGAGAAGATCAGTTAAGACTTTTCTGTGGGTGTGGAACAGAGGGGAAAGAGAGGGAAGGCGGGACTTAGAGCAGTTCCGAGGATCTGAGAATTAGTACGGAGAGATGTAAAAGAATAATGGGAAAGGGGTTTGGGATTTTCTAGCAACAAAAACTTGAGCAGTAGAACATGTAGAAAAGAGTGGAAGATGGGAGTGTGTATCCAAAAAGCCTGTGAGGGACTTTAAATTCTTAGTAACCTGTTTTCAGTGATGACAAAGCAACTTTAAAGACCATTTTTATTACATCTTGGATAGGGGTCTTCTCAGCTATTTTGAGCTTTAGGTTAGCTGGTAAAAGGACCTGGTGAAACCCCGTATGGGTGCTGACAGGAGAAGAGAGGAGTGAGTGGGTAGAGTGGTAACTAAGTACCTGCTACCTCAGCAAGGGGGCAATGGTCTGAGAACCGGCGGATGTTTGGGTTGTTGATCTAGTAACGGGATGGGAGAAATCAGGTTGTTGAGGTGGGAGTGACAGCAGAGAGACTAGAGCAGAAGGCTGAGGGTGAGGATCTATTGGAGAAGCATAGTTCAGGATGTGAGCGAAGGACGGAAAAGGCCTCCACATAGGGGAATCTCTTTTCACGCCTTTGAGCCCTTCCCAAAGTTAAAAAGGTTCCACAGAATTTGAGGATCTAGAGACCCCTCTGGGTGCCATCGATTTAGGTTATCTTATTGGTAATATGGCCAATGCTGTGTACTGAATTTGATTAGGAGTTTGGGTTCCATCGTGCAGCCCCTGTATGCTCACATCCCCTTGATTACAGAAGAAGTCGGCTTTTCCCACACACAGCCATGGCTGTTTGTGGCTTTGATAGTTCACCGGGCAAACATAGTAATCTAGGCTAGCCGACCTGCATCTGGCTCACGTGTCCCTACATCCATAATGTTTGTTTCCATTATATATGATACGGAAGGGATTTAATGGAATTTTAGTGGGATCCTCTTCTTCAGGGATATCTGAATAGGAAAGACATATAGCCAGCTGACAAATGTCTGGGTGGAGAGATGGCCACCAGGTCCCTAAGGGGGCTGTATGCAAGATTGATTAAACTTCTTGTCCAGTAGGATTTGTGATCAGCCATCGCTGCTGAAAGGGGTGATGAGGGTTAGAAATACTGGTGGTCAAGGGGAGAGTCTATAGCCTTATCCACACGGCGAATGTGCAATTTGAAAGGGTTACCAGTCTTTTCCAGTTTCCAGCAAATTCCAGTTTCCAGTCAATGTCTGGACAGGGCGCAGGCTTGAGATGAGAGGCATGCATCCAGGAAGTGATTCCATCTTCCTTTACCACTGTAGGTGTTATAAGTAGCACCTGGAATGGTCCTTTCCAGCGGGGTTCCAGCGATGTCACCTGATGTCGTCTTACGAAGACAAAGTCTCTTACTTGATATCGATGTGGAGTCCCCTCGTCCCCAGTTTGGTAGGCAGTGGCCAGCTGTTTTCACAGGTGTCACTGAATTCTTTCAAGAGCTTTAAGTCTGTCAAGCAAGCTGGTGTGGAAGGGATTGTAAGGTCTTAGAGTTGGTGTTAGGTCCCTTACTGGAGGAGGGGCACCATAGAGAATTTCATAGGGGGTGAGGTTACACTAAAATCAGAGTGAGTATTTTCTTCATTTAACAGTGCATAAGGCAGGAGCATAGTACAATCTTTTATTCCGGTCTCTAAGCTTAATTTTGTTAAGGTCTGTTTAATGGTTTGGTTCATTCTTTCTACCTGTCCTAAACTCTGGGGTCTATAAGCACAATGTAACTTCCAATTAATCCCCAGGGTCCTGGCTAACCCCTGACTTACCTGGGCCATGAACGCCGGTCCATTATCAGACCCTATTAACTTAGGCAGGCTGTATCTTGGAAAAATATCTTCTAGGATATTCTTGACCAAAATTTGCGCTATTTCTTTTCTTTTTTTTTTTTCTTTTTTTTGTGGGGAAGGCTTCAATGCATCCTGAAAATGTATCTACAAAGACTAGGAGATATTTAAGTCCATACCTTGCTGGCTTTATTTCAGTAATGTCCACTTCCCAGTATTGTCCTGGTTTGGTTCCTCGTATGTGCTTTCATACAGGAAGCTTGGAAGGGTAAGCATTTACCAATTGATGAACCCAACAGGCTTTTGTTACCCATTCAGTTATTTTCTTCACTGTGAGTCTGTTAGTGGAAAACTCTGTTCTTGATCCTTCAGGAATGCCTGCAGTTTCTTTGAACCAAGGTGAGTGAGTTGATGTACATTTTCTACTGACATAGTTAGAGCCGTGGCTCTTGGAGTTTTTACTGAAAGATTTAGAAATTCCACTTAAGGGCCTTCAGGGTTAAAATTTATTTTGGCCCAGAGCTTGGTGAGCAGATCTCCGCCGATCAATGGGGCCAGGCATTCTGGGACTACTAGGAAGGAGTGATGGATTTTTCCTTTTCCCAGGTCCATGGTCCTCTTAGTTGTCCAAGCCCGATATTTACTGCCATTAGCCCCTTGAAATAGAGATTTTTTATTTGATAGAGGGCCCAATGTGGCCTTATGGGCTCAGTATATTGCCCCTGTATCCACTTCAAAGTTTACTGGGGTCCCCTCCACTTCAAAAGTTACTCTGAGCTCGGGGAGGGGATCTGAGCCCCGACTTTCTTAGTCATCCTCCAGAGTCAGAATGGCTGGCTGGCGTGGCTGTCGCTTTCTATGTCAATTTTGGCCCAGTGTCCTTTTTGTTTGAGTAGGCACATTGATCTGAGGCCAAGGGTGGCCTCTGTCGTGGGCCAATGTATACCTTCTTGTCTCCCTGTTTCTTAATTTTTGGCCTATTTGTTGTTGTGACCTGGACCTTAGTCAACGCCTTACTCTGCCTTTTGTTTCTTTTATCCTCCATTTGCTCCCTTCTCTTCCTCAGTTTCTCTCTTATAGTATACCTTCTCAGCTTCTCTGACTAAATCTCTCAAAGTCATATCTTGTAATCAATCTAAGCTTTGTAACTTTGTTTTAATATCCAGGGCAGTTTGCCCAATAAGGCCATCGTGACAGATGCCTTTTGATTCTCTGCCTGACGATAAAAAGGATTAGAGCTCCTATATGCCTCCATAATTCTCTCTAGAAACATAGAGGGAGATTCGTCAGGCCCCTGATAATCTCTCTTACCTTGGCCAAATTAGTTGGTCACTAGCGGCTGCTCGGAGACCCACTATTAGAGCCCGGCGATAAGTGGACAGATGCTCCCTACTTTCAAAGGTGTTGGGGTCTTAGTTGGGTCGGTTCAAGGGAAAGCCGGCTTTGATTATGTTGGTAAGTTGTGTCGGATGCAAACCTGGTCCAAGGATTTTTTTTTAGCTTCCTGGAGAATTCCCTTTTTTTCCTCTGTCATGAAGAAAGTCCCTAGCAGTTGTTGGCTGTCATCCGAAGTAGGCTGGTGTGAAAACATCAATGACTCAACCACACCTGAGAGCCGGGTGGGGTCCTCGGTAAAAGGGGGATTGCTATTTTTTAAGTTACATAGGTCTGAAGAGAAGAACGGCCAATACTGGTAGGCTTGAATTTTCCCCCAATGGCCATTGTCAATCATTGGTCCATAGGGTCGAAGGGGAGGCATCCCAAGAGTTCCAGGGTTTTCAATCATTCACCGCCAGCGAGTTCCTTTAGCAGGGCCAGCTTCCTCCATGGGAGGAGGTGCTGTGTGTGCTGCAGGGGAATTACCTGGAGGGCGCTGGGCCGGCTTAGCTTCCTTCAATGGAGGAGAGGCTCAGTCAGCAGCAGGGGTATCACTTAGAGGGTGTTGGGGGTTAGAGGATGAGGGCAGGGGATAAGGAGGGGGAGGAGAGTCCAGTAGACTCAAATCTGGTGACACAGGGAAAACAGAGTGTGGAGGAGGAGGAGGAGCAGAGTGTTTGTGAGTTCCTGGGGGAAGGAGTCATTGCGGGGGCAGGGGCAAGGAAAGGCTTGACCCATTGAGGAGGAAATTTGCAGAGGTCCTGCTGAATTAAAATATATGGCTGTTGATCCAGATGACTATCTGGCCACGGCTGAAAGACAATATCTCTGAATTATAAATTAGTGGGAAGTAGAAAAATCCTTCTAGGGGCCATCCGACTCCAAAGGTGGGCCATTCTGAGGTACAGAGAGTCTACCACATCCGGGGCTTTACTGAAATAAAGAGATTCTGAGCCCTTAAACGGACTTTGGTATAGTGATCAAGGGTCAGGGACAGAGGCATTGAAGTGCTCTGTTCCATAATGAGAGATACACAAACAGTGAAAGCAAGACACATGACACAGGCAAGACAAGACAATAAAGACAGGCAATGGACATTCAACACTGAGACCATGACTGAGTAGCCGGCAAAATCCGATGGACTGGCAATACTGAATCCGAAACAAAATATCACTGAGTCAAGGAGACTATTGTTCCTCAATTTCCCGAGTCCTCTCAGGCATCCTCCAGGGACGTGGCCTGTGGTTCTGTAACACGACTGTCAGCCACCATCAGAGAGAGCTCACACTCTTCATTGACAGCCATTTTGCCAAACCCTAACATGAAACCTGAAACCAGAAAGAGGCGCCTTACTTATCTGAGGGGGGTCCATTGGGGTCTCTCGTCCACCGCTGCTTGATCTCTGTGGAACCTCCATATGTAAAGGTCGGGCTAGTGTCAGAGGAAGGGACAACCAAGAGACTTTAACATGCAACAGCAAAGGATTTACTGGGGGTCCAGCATTCTGGGGCTCAGAGTTCACTTGAATAGAGCAGAGAGTCCTGAGAACAGCTTCAGCAGAGCTTATATACTTTTCTTGGAGAGGGCAGGGAGGGAAGTTTATTGATGGGTAAGGGTCAGTGGGCAGTTAGCGCTTAACCGGGTGAGGGAGTACAATCTGCAGTTTGGCAGATGGGGACAGCACATTCTGGGAACAAGATTAGCAAACAATTCTCAAGATTTCAACAGTGTTTTATTAAGCATACAGAAACACAGGAAGTGACAAGTACCTATTTTATTAAACTTTCACTACCAACTATCCCTTTTTGACTGGATGTTCGCTTCTACATTCAATCATCCAAGGTACAAGGTCCTATGTCATTGTATATGGATTTATCTGAGACAACTTTGCAGAAAGTAATTCAAAGCTAAGTAGTCCCAATCAAGGGACCAATGCCCTTCTGGGCTTCAAATCTTACTTAGATTTCTGTTTTCATACATATATTTTACCTATGTATTCTACATATATTCAAATATATATATATATATATATATATATATCATAGTATATATATTTCATCCAGAGTTTCACAAATTTATAAGAATTTTTTTTCATGTTTAATCAATTCCTTCTTCAGAACACATTTATTCCTCCAGGTCTCTTGACTGGTCTTTTCATGAGACTTCTTGCCAAACACATTATTTTTGACTTCCACAATCACTTTTGAAGCAAAACTCACACACTCTTCATGATAAACCATAACACTCATATTACCATTAGAATGTAACAGGATGGAATGAATGATTGTATAGCAATATAAGATTTTCTGTATATTTTCAGATATCAATTCAAAAAATTATTTAAAGTTGGAACCAGTTATATTATTTATTCTCAGGATAGTCTATTCATGCATTATCTCTATATCCAAAGACTCCAGGTACACCTAATTTTACACCCAACACTTATTTATACGTCTTCAAAATATTGCTCACAGAATTGGTGGAAGAAATACTCATGTCACCTGATGTCCATATACATTTTATCACAGTAATATTCTCGACAAAAAAGCAAAGGTCACACTTTGATTGTACGAAAGCCTAAATGGAAAGTGAGCATGGATTACTAAAAACATCTATGTGCAGGTTGCCTAATGCTCTCAAATGTCAATCCTATTGTTGAGTACATATTTGTTTCTTCCTTAGATTATATATTCAACAACAACCCTGTTAAAAATGCCTAATCCTATCACTGACTTTATACTTTGCCTGATTTCATAATGTCTGTATTCATATCTGCTTTCCTATATATTTTCCCCAGTTCATCATTGTGACTGACTCTTCACATATACTAACTTTTACATTCACTCTCTATCTGAAACCCAATTGCTGAAGAACTTTTGCTGCCAATCCTATACTCACCCTTCTTCCTAAACCTACCAACTATCTTTCTAATAATACCGAATATCCCTGTTTGACTGGATGTTCTCTTCAACATTCAATCATCCAAGGTACAAGGTCCTATGCCATGGTATATCGATTTATCTGACACATCTGTGCAGAACAAAATTCAAAGCTAAGTATCCCAATCAAGAGCCTAATGCTCTTCTGGGCTTCATATCTTACCTAGATTTCTGTTTTCATACTTATATTTCACTTGTATATTCTTGTAAATATCACAGGTACCCAATACCATTATTCATCAATCAGAATGATTCCTAAGCCAAATCGAACCTGTTATTAAGCCTTACCATACACTTTTCCCTCAATCTAACTATACAGAAGAGCAGGGACAGAGTTTGTCTTACAATACAGAAATAGAGGGGATCTTCCACCGGCAGAGAACCTCAAGGTCCATGCAGAAATGATCCCTGGAGAAGATGTATGCAGCTATTTAGGACCTGAGAGAGCAAAAGTCATCTTCCATGGCAAACAACCTGCTCAGAATGAAGGGATTTGTCTGAATCAGCCACTTTCTTCTTTATGTAGAGAAGACGGACCAAACGAGGCTTGTATGGTGAGCTGTTCCCAGGTGCCTATGGTTGATATACCATTTTAACTTGTGAAACTGTCACAGGAAGTAGAGGCAGCCTCCATCACATGAGACCCTTCGAAGCTACTGTTAAAACAAAGTGGTTGCCAAGGTAGTGTCATAATTCAGTTCCTGAAGGAAGTGAACTAACTAATTTATTGGTGATGGAGCTCTCTGAACTTGGGATCCAAGAAGCCTGGCATCCAGAGACAGTCCCAGTCACAGTCCCAGTGGGCTAACTTATTTGGATTTACCAAGAACAGAGTAAGTCTTTTTTGGTACCTACTGATATGATGATGGCCAAATGCCAGGAAAGCTCTGAAGAGGGGTCTTTCATGAAAAAGCAGGTAGTGGTTCACCCCTGGCTCCTGACAACTTCACAGTGTTGGCCAAGGAGACCAGATCTGAGACAGGACAGGCCATTTTGGGGGAACAAATAATGGCCAACCAGTCAGAGGACACTCCGGATATTCACAGACCTTCTTGGGTAAAGAAGTTGCCTTTGTGGGTGTGGGTGTGTGTTTGTGGCTTTGTCACATGTTCTGAGAATTGATAGGAAAAGCAGTTTGTTTGGTTTGAAGTGGACTATTTCTAGTAAGTCATTTGACAAGGCGAGTGTTTCTAGGTCTGTGTATCCCACTGTGTCCGTGGTTGTCGACATTAGAAAAGAGAATGTATCAATGGATGTGTCCTGTCTAGTAGAAAGCTTCCCAGCATTCATTCTGCCCAATTTGTGAATGGACTGCGGTTTGACTTTTCGATTGGCAACACCTCCTATCTCCTTAAGTTTCTGTTTTCTTCCTGAATTGTGGGCACTGTCCAGAATGGGCAAATGGTTTTGTGTTCAAGATATGTACCACCACCAAACTCTGTGACATGGCCATGTACTGGATAGCTGAAGGAAATGGCGAGCATCTCAGAAAACTCAGATACCAGCGTGACCAGAAGAGTCTCAGTGGGAAACCCTGCTTTGGGCCTTTTGCTTACCTATTGTTCGGTTGCCCTGAATGTCAGGAAGGTCTTTGCCTCAGGCCACCCCTTGGTGAAGGCTGAAGCAAACAGTTTTCAAATTGTAATGAATGGGCATCACCTGTGGCTCTTTGCTTAATTGCTTTGAAATGGGATGGGTCTGAATAAGCCTCTTTGCCCTCTGTGATGCTGTGGTTAGATTTTCAGCACCTGAGGGATCTAAAGAAAAATCTCTTCTGAATCCAAAACCAAAATAGCCAAAAGAACAGTCATTGTGGATGAAGTCTCTCGCCTTCCTCTAAGGATCCTGACCTTTATCAATTGTGAATCGGGATCTTTCGGTCAAATGAGTTCTTCAAAGCCCTGCAGAGGCTAGCCCAGAGATGCGTGGGTTTTCTCATAACTCCAATTCACATAAATAATCTAAACCCCAGAGCCAGTAGGCCTCAAATTGGGGAATTGGAACAGTATTAACAGCAGTCCTATTTGATCACTCATGGTTAACAGGAAGGGTGTCCAGGACACCCTGACTTTAGGCAAATGAGGGGCAAGGAAGTTTATTTTGGACACTGTCTTGCACAGCGCCCCTCATGAAAACCCCCAGCCAATGGATATTATGTGTGTCTATTGGAAGAAGATAAGGGCCATGTGGGAGTGTTTTGGTTTTAATTGTGGTCATTTGTTTGGCGTTTGGAAGAGATGACTGGGTCCACCTAGGATTGAACTCAGGTGTGATTCCCCTTAGAGACTGTGTTCTGTAACTGACCTCAGAGAAGTATTGCCATGTATTGTGTTTGGATTTTAGGAGTCCACCCATGAGAGTCGTCCTTGGAAACTGAGATCTACGCCCAGGGGGGCTTTCCACAGAGCACTGGGAATCTCACCCAAGATATGCCATGATTTTATTCTGAAAGATTGGCAGCCGTAGTTGAGAGTAAAAACACACATGGACCTCACATTGTAGACCACAATGTGACCTTTTGCCTACTCTTTGGGAAGCCTTGTCTCTGAGAGTTCTCCAGAGCTTTCATTGAAATGAGCTTCCTCATCATTTAATGGTTCCTGAATGAATTGAAACCCACAATGCCTTCAACTTCATTTATGAAATTTCAAAAACTTCATTTTTGAAATTTCCATGACCAGGTGGCACTGGAGAACCTTAGGATGTCCTGTTGCTGATCATGAGGGTACCAGACAGTGCCTTGATTGACTGTGTTTCATGAAAATGGTGTAGAACTGAGATGTCAGTAAGTTGGAGCTTTCTGAGTAGTAGGCCTAGAGCAGTGGTGTGCAGGTGTGTGATAAAACATCTGTGGTGGGGTCATGTGGATCTTACACTCGCTCCAAATGGCTTGTGAATGACATGGTGCAGCCAGCACACCCTTGTATATAAAGGCATATTGTTACATAGAGAGTTTTCAGGGCAATGTTCACAATCTGGTTGCTATGATCAAGGGGGCAAGCAATGTTGGATAGAAGCCTGGTTGTTGCATTCTCCTGCAGACCCTGACCCCCCACATATTACAGGACACCCTCCAGGACTGTGTCTCAGTTGAACTCCTTATATGCCTTGAAGCAAATACAAAACACCCAGTGCAGGAGCAAGAAATAACACGAACACTGGAGGATGACCAAATGGCTTTCAAGTCCACATGGGGAGACACTTAGCCCTAAGTGGTCACAGTTTAGCTACAAAGAGAAAATTCAACACTGCTGCCTCATGTTCATTGAAAAATAGGAAACCATGTCCTCCAGGTCACATAGATGCAGACTCAGCTTTGATGTTCTCACTAAAAAGGAAGCTAAAGCTCCTGACAACAATGTATATTTCAAGTGCCCAACCTCATTGTCAGTATCTCCAGAAGTCTTTAGGCCAGTAGAGTTCCATGTTTGTGGAGTTTTACCCTGTCCCTAAGTTTTGGAAGCTCCTCTAAAGCCTCAAAAGTTTTAAACTTCTGAGAATTTTCCATTCCATATATGTATTTACAGATTTTCTGACTCTTCTCCTCTAATTTTGTCTTTCTTTGGGCGAAGGTTATGTCAAGCCATTTTCTGAATTAGAGTGGGAAGTTATTTGTGTAACACATATTGCATACACATTGGATTCATTTTCCAATTTTCCATTTGAAATACTGAATCCCTGACACTAACTTATACCCTACTACACTCTGACTACTAATTCTAATATGATGCAGAAAAGTAACCAAATCAGAATTGAAATACAAGCAGTTCAGAAGAGGAATGGTGTATTCTTGAACTTGCCTTTTGCATGATAAAGGTTAGGTGTTATAAATCCAGTCTATTTTTAATTGAATTAGATATCCATGTGTTTTTAAAGTTAACAAATATGTGAATTCCTGTCTCCCTTTGTGTGTAGCCTATTCAGCACATGTATTTTTATATGCACATATCAAATCCCAGCTGGTATCACACCTACATTCTTGTGAGGTGGCTGACTTGGCAGATACAAATTTTGAGAAGGGATCACTCCTCGTAAACGCTGTTGGAACTGAAATTCAAACTATGGGAGAGCCTCCTAGTAGAACAACATTATACATAAATCCCTGTAAAGTAAATTGAATATGTTTGGATCTGTGAATGATGTGTATTTCATGGTGAATTTCGATTGGCATATATGTTGCTGCATTTTAATATCTGTGTGTGTGTGTGTGTGTGTGTGTGTGTGTGTGTGTATACACACACACTCTACAGATTTTTCAAAATATGAAATATATATGTCTTATTTGCACTCCCTAAATTCATTCATGTTCAAGTATGTGGATTTATAATCAACTTTTCACCAGATTATTGTCAGAAATATTCATCCACCTGAAATACATATTTGTTTCCTAGTACTGAAAACTACCTTCAGTGAATGGTGCATACAACTCCTGTTCATAGCTGCAGCCTAAGGGGCCCAGCAAACTTCCAGCTGCCTGCAAACTTTCAGCTGCCGGCTGATGATTGGCTCACAGTGGCCCCAGCAACATCTAGCTGATTGGCTCCTCTGCGGTGATGCTCATTGGAGATGCTCATTGAGCTGTTTCCCCACCCTTTCAGACTGCCAGCTGATATTTGGCTCACAGCGGCCCCAGCAACATCTAGCTGATTGGCTCCTCTGCGGTGATGCTCATTGGGCTGCTTCCCTGCCTTTTCAGATCACAGAGCTGCTCATTGGGGGACTTTTTTGACTCCACACGTGACCCAGCCAATCGGCCTGAAGAGCAGGAGGATTGTGGGAAGAGGAGAGAGGCTTGTGTGGGAGGGAAAGGCTTGTGGGAAGCCGGTGGTGACAGTTGGGGCTCTGAGGGTTTTTCCTGAGAGGCTCTTTTGCTTGGCGTGTGTGGTTCTAAAAATAAAGTTGCTTTCTTTTGAAAAGTGGCTCCTGATTGTGCCCAGCCAGACTGCAGCATTTGGTGGCTCGCATGGGGAGCGACTGAGGGTAACTGATAAGGTAAACTGCTTGCCCCTGAGGGCAGGACAAGAGGATGGGTAGCCATTTTAAGATTCCTCTTTTGTTTTGCTTCACATTTGCTTTAAATTGCCTGTCCCTGGAGACGAGTGAGACGGAAGAAAAACCGCTCACATCTGAGGAAAAACTATTTGTGTCTGAGGAACAGATAGAGAGAAAGGCTATAATGATATTTTGTTTTTCCATTTTTATTTCATTCTATCTCTGTTTTGTTTGGTGTTATCTTGTTGGGTTGTATTATAGTAGAAATATGGCATCAGAAATTAGAAAAAAAAAAACAAACTGAAAAAGTGTTAAGTAAATTGTTAGAGGAAGGAGGCATCCCAGTAAAATTAAGAGCAGTCAGGGCATACGTTGATACAATACAAAAATGTAGCCCATGGCTTTTTAAGGAGGAGTTGTTAAATATATCACAATGGAACCATCATGGTGAAGATTTAAAAAGAATAGAAAAGAAAAGCCCAGGGACTCTGCCAGTTGGCACATTGCCATTGTGGACTTTCGTATCTTGTTTGTTTAGTCAAAAGCCTTCAGTTCAGACAATGGTAGAGGAAGGAGAAGACATATTGATTCAAGTAAAAGAGAAGGTCTCTCAAGTTAGTCAGACAGAGGAAAAAATTCAAGTAAAAGAGAAGGTCTCTCGAACCAGTCAGACAGAGGAAAAAAATCATGTAAAAGAGAAGGCCTCTCAAGCTAGTCAGACAGAGAAAGAAAGTGTAAAACAGTAAAAGCCATCAGGGGGAAATTTACAACAGGAGACTACTACTAACACCTTTCTATCACCAGAGGGTGTAAGTGTCCAACCAACAGAACCACCTCTACAGGAGACTGCTACTAATACTTTTCTATCACCAGAGGACGTAAGTGTCCAACTAACAAGGCCACCTCCATATGCTGGGAAGCCCCCAACCCCCACAGTTGATAGTTGGGATCCTGAGACAAGATCTCAAATATTAACATGCCCTATATTTGAGGTAGGAGGGCAGCGAGTTTACCATGCTTTAAATTTCAAAACAGTGAAGCAGATAAAAGAGGCTGTAACAACCTATGGTCCTCAAGCACCCTTCACTGTAAGCATGGTCGAAACCATTAACAACTTGAACATGAAGCCAGCGGATTGCGCTAATATGTGTAACGTTGTGCTAAATGGAGGACAATACCTGTTATGGAAGGTTGACAATGAGGAATTTTGCAAGGAGACGGCTATGCGAAATGCAGCAGCTGGTTATCCTCAGAGAAATCTAGATATGTTGTTAGGAAAGGGACCTTATGAGGATCAGCAGCAACAAATTGCATATGATTCTGGTGTATGTGCATAAATTGCTGTAGATGCATTTAAGTCATGGAAGACTTTACAAGGACTTGGAGGTTTACAAGGTCAATTATCTAAAGTAATACAAGGAGCTAATTAACTTTATGCTGAATTTGTCGATAGGCTTATTCAAACAGGTACCAGAGGTTCTGGGAAAACAGAACAAGCAATGCTATTACTAAAAAAACTGGCTTATGAGCAAGCGAATAGTTGGTGCAGAGATATAATTAGACCATGGAAACATGAAGATTTAAACACATATATTAAATTATGTAGAGACATTAATGAACAAGAGCAAGTCGTGGCAACTGCAGTAAAACAGGCTTTAGATGCCAGAGACATTAATGAAGAAGGGCAAATTGTGGCAGCTGCACTAAAACAGGCATTAGATGCCAGGCCAAGAACATGCTACAATTGTGAACAAACAGGACATTTTAAAAGGAATTGCCCATAGGAGGAGGGTTTAACAAAATTACTTATATATATTAAAGGTTTTTTTTTTTCAATTCCAATTCATCCTGAGGATAGTCCACGTTTTGCATTTACTATCCCTGCACTGAATCATGAAGGTTCTGATCAGAGATATGAATGGAAAGTACTGCCTCAAGGGATGGCTAACAGCCCAACAATGTGTCAAATTTATTTTAACAAAGTAATCAAGCCACTTAGAAATCAAAATCCTGAACTACAAATATTTCACTATATGGATGATGTATTATTAGCACACAAAGCTAAAAACACATTGCTAGAATGTTATGCCACACTTACAAACTTATTAAAAAATAATCTAGATATAGCAATAGATAAAGTACAATTAAATTTTCCAATTAATTATTTAGGTGTTCTATTATCCTCAACCATGTACCGCCACCAAAAATTCAAATACAAGTAGATCAACTCAAATCACATAACGACTTTCAAAAGTTATTAGGAGACATAAATTGGATAAGGCCTTATCTAGGTATACCAACAGGAGAGTTGGGATATTTATTTGATATCCTAAAAGGTCCATCATATCCCAATTCATGGTACATGTTAACGCCTGAAGCAAGAAAGGCATTAAAAATCATTGAAACATATATGGAAAATATGCAATTGGATAGAATTGATATAAGTTTGCCTTTATTATTTATTGTCTACCAACAAAAAATATTCCTACAGGAGTATTTTTGCAAGAAGGTCCATTATTATAGATACATTTATCTTATTCTCCTAACACTATTCTTACTAGGTACCCTGAGGCTATAGGACAATTAATACCCAAAGGAATAAAAGCAGCAAAGTGAGTGCTTGGGATTGCTCCCAATAAAATTATTACTCCACATACTCTGAATCAAATTGATGAGTTAGTTAATGAGTTAAATACTTGGGCAATAATCATGTGCAAATCTAATGTTTCATTTCATAATCACTTACCATCTAATCCTTTATTGTCTTTTTGGTCATCGCATCCTCTAATTTTTCCAAAATTGACAAGAAAAACACCTATCATGAATGCTCCAAATATATTTACTGATGGATCAAATAATGGTACAGCAGCAATAGTTACACCTGATCAAACTTTTAAATTTCTAGTACCCAAACAATCAGCTCAAAATGTAGAGCTTAATGCAGTATTACAAGCTTTTGTGATGTTTAAAGATTCTGTATTTAATTTATTTTTGATAGTCAGCATATAGTTAATGCTATAGTATGCCTTGAAGATGCTGGTAGGATTTCCCATTCCTCTACTGTTTTCTCCTTGCTTTCCACTATACAAAGTATAATCTGGGACAGAAAAGATCCATTCTTCATAGGACATATCAGGGCACATACAGGATTGCCTGGAGCCATCAGTTTGGGCAATGATTTAGCAAATAAAAGTACACATGACATACATATTTTCTCTACACTAGAAGAAGCTATAAATTTTCGTAAAAAGTTCCATGTCAAAGCTAATACCTTACAAAAGCCTTCTAAAATAACTAAGGAAAAAGCTAGACAAATAATAAAACAATGTCAAAATTGTGTGACCTTTTTACCACAAGTTAATCTTGGAGTCAATCCTAGAGGATTGATACCTAATCATATTTGGCCGATGGACATCACACACTTGCCAGGATTTGGAAAATTAAAATATTTGTATGTTACAGTTGATACTTCTTCTGGATTTTTGATGGGCACCCTTCATGCCGGAGAAAAAACTAAAGATATTATCACTCATTGCTTACAAAATTTTGCCACTGTGGGCGTTCCCAAACAGTTAAAAACAGATAATGCCCCTGGTTATACTTCTACCTCTTTTAAACAATTTTGGTCATCATTTGGCATTACTCATATAACATTAATCCCATACAATCCAAAGGGACAAGGCATAGTTGAAAAAGCTCATCAAACTATTAAAAAGTACTTATTAAAGCAAAAAAGACGCAATTGGGAAAGGGTATATATTCCCCAAAGACAAACTTAAAATAACCCTTTTTATTCTAAACTTTTAAAATTTGGATTCATCAGGACTTAGTGCTGGGGAAAGGCATATGTGTCCAAAAAATGTGCATAAGCCCAAGGTTCTTTGGAAAGATATTCTAACAGGACAATGGAAAGGTCCTGACCCAGTAATTGTCTGGAGTCGGGGGTCTGTTTGTCTGTTTCCACAGGAAAAACAGTAGCCGATTTGGATTCCAGAGAGATTAACCAAGGTCCTGACCCAATGATTGTCTGGAGCCAGGGGCTTGTTTGTGTGTTTCCACAGAGAGAACAACAGCCGATTTGGATTCCAGAGAGATTAACTGAAGCGATTTCTACAGAACAAAAAGAAGATGATTTGACTCAAGTCCATATCAGCTGATATCCAAAATTCCAGTTTGGCTACCCTTACATCTAAGATAGAACCAGGATGCTTTTTTCAATATCTATTTTATTATTGCCTTTTCCCACATTTTATTTTGTTTTTTTGAGCTCATACATACCTAGTTTAATGTTTTGGTGATCAGTTCTATTTTTTGACAATAGAGTTTTTAAACATTGCAATGGAGATTTCACATGTAAAAAGTTATAAGGCCTTTACTATTAGGTTATGTGTTGTATGTATTATATTATGTGTGCACACTTGTGTTTTGTGTTATATGTTTGAATGTTCATATGTCCATATATCATATATGATGAGGGCTCATGAAAAAATTGATCCAAATATTTTTTTATTGACATTATTTAAATGGTTTAATTTAAATTGGGTAAACAGCTGTTGAGGATTGTTTTAAAATGTGAACAAAAAAGGAGGTTAACAGATCTGTTTGTTTTCTTTCACATTTCCTTTTCATTATATTTAATAATTCTCTCCAAGACAATGTAAATTGTTAAGAAAATTGTTTTCTTTCATTGTTTTCTGGAATGTTACATAATTTTTTCTTTAGCCATTATTGCCAGAATTTCTATCTTCGTCACAGTGCTGGTGAAATCAAAGATAAAACCAATCTACAGCTTCTGCAATAGCCATCACTGAACTGCTTGCAGAACTTGCCTGGACACATTGTGAACTCACATGTATGCATTGTAAACTATCTGTTTGTGCAGCAACTTGTGGTAGTGTTGGGTTATATTTGCTGATGATGTCATTGGTGGTACAATTTTTTCAAAAGGAGCCGTCAATTGGCTTGGTGTATCTTCCTCCCTTCTGAGATTCCAAAAGTAAGGGACAGGGTAAACACTCCACAACCATGGAGCTCTGCTGGCCTAAAGACTTCTTGAGAATCTGCCTCTGACGTTGGGCACTTGAAATATATGTTGTTGTTGGGAATTTTAGCTTTCTTTGTAGTGAGACCATCAAATCTGGGTCTGCATCTATGTGACTTGGAGGTCATGGTTTCTTATTTTCCAATGAACATGAGGCAGCAATGTTGAATTCTCTCTTTTAGGGTAAACTGTGGCCACGGGGGGCTAAGTGTATCCACATGTGGACTGTGAAGCCATTTGGGCATCCTTCACTTTTTGTGGTGTTTCTTGCTGCTGAAATGGAATTTTTGTATTTGCTTCACGAAATACAAAGAATTCAACTGTTACCCAGTGCGTGAGGGAGATCTGTCACCTGTGGTAGGTCAGGGTCTGCAGAAGAATGCATCAACCAGGCTTATATTCCACATAGCTTGCCCCCATGACCATGGCAACCCGATTCTAAACATTGCCCTGAAACCTCTCCATATAACAAGATGCCTTTACATAGAAGGGACTGCTGGCTGCACCATGTCTGTCACAAGGCATTTGGAAGCCAATGGGAGATCCACATGGCCCCACCACAGATGTTTTATCACACACCTGCCCACCACTGCTCTATGCCCACTCCTCAGCAGGCTTCAACTTCTTGGCATCTCTGTTCGGCACCATCTTCATAAAAACCAGTCAATCAAGGCACTGACTGGTATACTCATGATCATCCTCAGGATATCCAAAGATTCTCCAGTGCCACCTGGTCATGGGAATTTTAAAAATTTCATGGTATTTATCTAGCCACTTTTCAAGGAGGAAGTTGGAGGCACTGTGGGTTTCAATTTATTCTGGAACCATTAAATGGTGAGGAAGCTCATTTCAATGAAATCTCTGGAGAACCCTCACAGGAAGGTTCCCAAACAGTGGCCAAAATGTCACATGAATCCAGGCCTATTGAGGTCTACAATGTGATGTCCATGTGTGTTTTGACTCTCAATTATGGCTGCCAAGTTTTTCAGAATAAAATCATGTGATATCCTGGCTGAGATTCCAAGTGCTCTGGGAAAAGCCTCCCTGGGCCAAGATCTCAGTTTCCAAGGGTGACTCTCATGCGTGGCCTCATAAAATCCCAACACAATTTATGCCAGTACTTCTCTGAGGTCTGTTCCAGAACTCATTCTCTAAGGGGAATCACACCAGAGTTCAAGTCCAGGTGGACCCAGGCATCTGTTCCAACTGTCACACAAATGACCACAATTTAAACCAAAACACTCCCACATGGCCCTCATCTTCGTCCATACAGACACTCATCATAACCTCTGGCTGGAGTTTTCCATGAGGGGTGCAGCACAAGACAGTGTCCAAAATAACCTCCCTTGCCCCTCATTTGCATAAAGACATGTTGGCCTGGACACCCATCTTGGGAACCAGGAATGATCAAATAGGCCTGCTGTTAATACTGCTCTGCTTCTCCAATATGAGGCCTACTGACTGTCAGGTATAGATTCTTTTTTTTTTTTTTTTTAGAAAGAGTGAGAGAGTGAAAAGACGGGGAGAGAGAGAGAATTTTAATACTTTTCTTTTTTAGTATTTGGCGAACACAACATCTTTGTCTGTATGTGGTGCTGAGGATCGAACCCGGGCCGCACGCATGCCAGGCGAGCACGCTAGGGCGTGAGCCACATCCCCAGCACCAGGTATAGATTCTTCATGTGATTTGGATTCAGTTGAAACCCAAGCACCTATGGGCTAGTTTCTGCAGGGCTTTGAAGATCTTATTTGAACCAAAGGTTCGTATTCTTACTTGATGGAGGTCAGGAACCTTACAGAGAAAGGCGAGAGAATTCTTCCACAATGAATGCTCTTTTAGCCAATGTAGTTTATGATGCACACATGGGATCTTTCTTTAGATGCATCAGGTGCTGAGAATCTAAGCCACAGCCTCACAGAGGACCTATAGCCTGATTCAGACACATTCCTTTCCAAAGCAATTAAGCAAAGAGCCACATGTGATGCCCATTCATTTGCATTTGAAAACTGTTTTCTTTATGCTTCCCAATGGGTGGCCTGAGGCAAAGATCATCCTGACATTCAGGGCAACAGAAAAATAGGTAAGCAAAAGGCCCAAAGCAGTGTTTCTCCACTGAGACTTTTCCTGATCACAGATATCTGAGTTTTCTGGGACGCTCGCCATTCCCTTCAGCTATCAAGTACATGGCCATGTCACTGAGTTTAGAGGTGGTACATATCTTGGAAACAATATCATGAGCCTATTCTGGAGAGTGGCCAGGATTCAGAAAAAAACCCAGAAACTTAGTAAGATATCAGGGGTTGCTCATTGATAAGGCAAGCCGCAGTCCATTCATAAATTGGGAAGTATGAATGCTGGGAAGCTTTCTACTACACAGGACACATCAATTGAAGCTTTCTGTTTTCTAAAGTCTACAACCACATACACGGTGGGATACACAGACCTAGAAACACTCGCCGTGTCAAAGGACTTACTAGAATCAGTTCACTCCAAAGTAAACAAACCGCCTTTCTTACCTATTCTCAGAACATTAGACAAAACCACAAACCCACACCCACACCCACAAAGGCACCTCCTTCCCCCAAGTAGGTCTGTGACTATCCGGAGTGTCCTCTGACTTTTGGGCCATACTATGTTCCCCCAAAATGGCCTGTCCTGTCTCAGATCTGGTCTCCTTGGCCAACTCTGTGAAGTTGTCAGGAGCCAGCGGTGAGCCACTACCTGCTTTCCCAGGAATAGCCCCGCTTCAGAGCTTTCTTGCATTTGGCCTTCCTCACATCTGTAGGTACCAAGAAAGACTGACTCATACAGGAACATGAATGAATTTAGGGAATGTATAATAAGACACACTTATTTCATATTTTGGAAAATCTGGAGAGTATATATATATATATATATATATATATATATATATATATAGACACACACACACACACACACACACACACATTAATATTTAGCAATATATATGCCAATTGAAATTCATCACGAAATATAATACATCCACATGTCCAAAAATATTCATTTTACTGAACATGGATTTATGTATAATGTTTTTCACTAGGAAGCTCACCCATAGGTTGAATTTTCAGTTCCATCAGTATTTAGGGGAAGTAATCTCTTCTCACAATTTTTATATCCAAAGTCAGTGAGCTCACAAGAATATACGTGTGTTACCAGGTAGGATACTATATATGCTTAAAAAAATACATGTACTCAATAGGCTACAGAAAAAGAGAGACAGGAATTTACATATATGTTAACTTTAAAAGCTCAGGGAAAAATACTACAATGAAAACTTGACTAGATTTATAACACATACTCTTGATAAAGCAGAAGGCAAATCCAAGCATACACCATGCTTCCTATGAAAGGCCTGTATTTCTATTTAGTTAGGTTTCTTTTTCTCCATTATATTAAGATTAGTAGTCAGAGTCTAGTAGGGTATGGGTTAGTGTCAGGGATTCAGTATTTCAAATGGAAAATAGGAAAATGAATCTAATGTGTATGCAAATATGTGCTACACAAAAATCTTCCCACTCTCATCCAGAACGAAGCCTTGACATAACCATTGCTCCAAGTAAGACACAATTAGTTGAGAGGAGTTAGAAAATATGTGAATACATATGTGGAATGGAAAATGCTCAGGAGTTCACAACACTGGAGGTGGTAGAACAGTTTCCAAAAGTAAGGGAGAGAGTAAATACTCCACAAACATGGAGCTGTGCTGGCCTAAAGACTTCTTGAGAAACTTCCTCTGAGGTTGGGCACATGAAATATATGTAATTGTTAGGAGAATTAGCTTCATTTGTAGTGACCCCATCAAATCTGGGTCTGCATTTATGTGACCTGGATGACATGGTTACTTATTTTCTAATGAACATGAGACAGCAGTTATGAATTCTCTCTTTGTCGGTAAACTGTGGCCACTGGGAGCTAAGTGTCTCCCCGTGTTGTCTGTGAAGTCAGTTGGTCATCCTCCAGTTTTAGTGGTGTTTCTTACTGCTGCACTGGGAGTTTGACATTGGCTTCACGAAATACAAGGAGTTGAACTGGGACAAAATGCTGGAGGGAGTTCTGTCACGTGTGGTTTGTCAAGGTCTCCAAGAGAATGTACAAACCATGCTTCTATTCCAAATAGTTTTCCCCTTGACTATAGCAACCTGATTCTGAACATTGCCCTGAAACCTCTCCATATAACAAGATGCCTTTACATATAAGGATCTGCTGCCTGCACCATGCAAGTCACATGTCTTTGGAAGCCAATGGCAGATCCAGGTGGTCCTACCAAAAATATTTATTCACACACCTACAGTCCACTGCTCTACACTCACTACTCAGCAGGCTCCAACTTATTGGCATCTCTGTTCTACACCATTATCACGAAACCCAGTCAATCAAGGCCCTGTCTGGTACACTCATGATCTGCAACCGGACATCCACAGGTTCTCCAGTGCCACCTGGTCATGGGAATTTCAAAAGTTTCATGGTATTTATATCACCATTTTTCAAAGATGAAGTTTGAGGCACTGTGGGTTTCAATTCATTCAGGAACCATTAAATGGTGAGGAAGCTCATTTAAATGAAAGCTCTGGAGAACTCTCACAGGCAAGCCTTTCCAAAGAGTGGCCAAAAGGTCACATGAATCCAGGACCATTGAGGTCTAAAATGTGAGGTCCATGAGTGTTTGGAATCTCAACTATGGCTGCAAAGTCTTTAAGAATAAAATATTGGGATATCGTGGCTTAGATTTCCCAAGCTCTGTGGAAAGCCATCCTGGGAATAGATCTCATTTTCCAAGGGCGATTCTCATGCATGGCCTCCTAAAATTGCAACACTATTTATTGCAATACTTCTCTGAGGTCAGTTCTAAAACTCAGTCTCTAAGGGGAATCATACCAGAGTTCAAGCCCAGGTGGACAAAGTCATCTCTTCCAACCACCACACAAATGACCACAGTTAAAACCAAAACACTCCCATATGGCCCTCATCTTCTTTTATATAGACACTCATCATAACCACTGGCTGGAGGTTTCCATAAGGTGCGCAGACCAAGACAGTGTCCAAAATATGTTCCCTTTCCTCTCATTTGCCTAAAGTCAGGGTGGCCTGGACACTTGCTGTGAACCTGGAGTAATCAAATACTCCTGTCATTAATTCAGGTCCACTTCTCCAATTTGAGGCCAACTGACCGTGGGGTTTAGAATCTTTATTTGAATTGGAGTCATGGAAAACCCAAGCACCTATAGCCTAGCCTCTGTAAGTTGGAAAAATTCATTTCACTCAAAGAATCCCTATTCTCACTTGATGGAGGTCAGGAACCTTACAGAGGAAGGCGACAGACTTCATCCCAAAGACTGCTCTTTTGGCCATTTTGGTTTGGGATGCACACATGGGAAATTTCTTTAAATCCATCAGGTGTTGAGAATCTAAGCCACAGCCTCACTCAGGGCCAAGGGGCTGATTCAGACAATCCCTTTCCAAAGCAATTAAGCAAAGAGCCACAGGTATACCCATTCATTTCCATTTGAAAACTGTTTTCTTCAGGCTTCACAAAGGGATGGCCTGAGTCAAAGACCTTCCTGACATTCAGTGCAACAGAACAATAGGTAAGCAAAAGGCCCAAAGCAGGGTTTCTCCACTGAGACTTTCCTGGTCACACTGATATCTGAGTTTTCTGAGATGCTCGCCATTCACTTCAGCTATCCAGTTCATGGCCATGTTACAGAGTTTGGAGGGGGTACATATCTTGGACACAAAACTATGGGCTTATTCTGGAGAGTGGCCAGAATTCAGGAAGAAAACAGGAACTTAGAAAGATAGTAGGTGTTGCCCATCCATAAGGCAAGCTACAGTCCATTCATCAATTTGGCTGGATAAATGCTGTGAAGCTTTCTACTAGATAGGACACATCCATTGATGCATTTTTTTTAATGTCTACAACCCCGGACACAATGTGATACACAGACATAGAAACACTCGCCTTGTCAAACGACTTATTAGAAACAGTCCACTCCAAACTAAACAAACCTACTTTTCTACCTATTCTAAGAACATGACACAAGACCACAAACTCATAACCACAAAAAAAAAGGCACCTCCTTCGCCCAGGTAGGTCTGTGACTATCCGGAGTGTCCTCTGACTTGTGGGCCAATAATGTTCCCCCGAAATGGCCTGTCCTGTCTTAGATCTGGTCTCCTTGGCCAACTCCGTGAAGTTGTCAGGAGCCAGGGGTGAGCCTCTACTTGCTTTCTCAGGAAAAGCTCTGCTTCAGAGCTTTCTTGCATTTGGCCTTCCTCACATCTGTAGGTACCAAGAAAGAGTGACTCTGTCTTTGTAAATCCAAACAAGTGAGACCACTGGGGCTGGGACTGGGACTGGCTATGGGTGCCTGGCATCCTGGATCCCAAGTTCAGAGAGTTCCATCACCACTGAAGTGTGATGGAACTGTTTTTAGTTCCTCCTTCAGGAACTGAATGAGGTCACTCTCTTGGCAACCACTTTGTCCAAACGTTGCTTCCAAGGTTCCCATGAGATGGAGGCTGGCCCTAATTCCTGTGACACTTTAACAATTTTGAATTGTATATCAACCATAATCTCCCAGGAACAGATCTACACACAGGCCTGGGTTGGCTCATGTTCTCTGCTTTAAGAATAGAAGCTGATTCAGACACAACCCTTTATCCTGACCAAGCCATTTGCCATGGAAGATGCCTTTTGCTCTCTCAGGTCCTTCATAGCTGCCTACATATTCTCCAGGGATCATTTCGCCATGGACATTTGAGGTTATCACCAGGTGGAAGATCCATTATATTCCAGTATTATAAGACCAACTCTTTCCCTGCTTTTCTGTAAAGTAAGATTGAGGGAATACTGTATGGTTAGGGTTAATAACAGGTTCGATTTGGGTTAGGAATCATTTTGCTGGGTGAATAATGGTATTGGGAACCTGCGATATTTATAACAATATAGAGGTGAAATGTATGCATGAAAACAGAAATCTAAGTATGATTTGAAGCCCAGAAGGGCATTGGGCCCTTGCTTGGGATACTTAGCATTGAATTAACTTCTGAACAGATGTCTCAGATAAATCGATATACAATGGCATATGACCTTGTACCTTGGATGATTGAATGTAGAAAAGAACATCCAGTCAAAAAGGGATAGTCAGTAGGATTAGAAAGATAGTAGTTAGGATTAGGAAGGAGAGTGCATGTAGAATTTGCAACAAAAGTTCTTTAGCAATAGGTTTTCGGTTAGAGAATGAATTTAAATGTCAGCACATGTGAAGAGTCAGTCACAATGATGAAATTGGGAAAATATGTAGGAAAGCAGATATAAATAGAGACATTAGGTAATCAGGCAAAGTATATAGTGAGTGATAGGATTAGACATTTTCAACAGGGTTGAGGTTGAATATATTATCTTAGGAAGAAACAAATATGTAGTCACCAATAGGATTTACATTTGAGAGCATTAGGCAACCTGGACATGATATTTTTAGTAATCCATGTTCACTTTCCATTTAGGCTTTGGTACAATGATAAATGTGAACTTTGAATTCTGTGCCCAGAATATTTCTGTGATTAAATATATATATATATATATATATATATATATATATATATATATATATATATATACATATATATATATATATATATGTAGATCATTTGACATGAGTATTTCTCCACCATTTTTAGGAGCAATATTGACTGACTACTACTGACTGATAGGTATAGATTCTTTATGTTATTTGGCGTCATGAGAAAACCCAAGCACCTCTTCATGGCTTGAAGAACTCATTTGACGCAAAGAGCCACAAGTGATGCTCATTCATTTCCGTTTGAAAACAGCTTTCTTCAGGCTTCACAAAGGGGTGACCTGAGGCAAAGAACTTCCTGATATTCTGAGCAACAGAACAGTAGGTAAGCAAATGGCCCAAAGCAGGGTTTCTCCACTGAGACTTTCCTGATCACACTCTCCCAGCTCACGTGTAAAGTTAGATTGAGGGAAAAGTCTATGGTTAGGGTTAATAACATATTCGATTTTGGTTAGGAATCATTCTGAAGGATGAATAATGGTATTGGGAGACTGGGATATTTACAAGAATATATAGGTGAAATACAAGTATGAAAACAGAAATCTAGGTACAATTTGAAGCCCAGAAGGGCATTGGGCCCTTGAGTGGGTTACTTAGGTTTGAGTTATGTCCTGCCCAGATGTCTCAGATAAATCGATATTCAATGGCATAGGACCTTGTACCTTGGATGATTGAATGTTGAAGAGAACATCCAATTAAAAAAAGAAAGTCCGTAGGATTAGGAAGATAGTTGCTAGGTTTAGAAACAAGAGTGAGTATAGGATTTGGACAAAAAGTTCTCTAGCAATAGGTTTTCAAGTAGAGAGTGAATGTAAATATCAGCACATGTGAAGAGTCAGTCACAATGAGAACTGGGGAAAATATGTAGGAAAGCAGATGTCAATAGAGACTTTAAGAAATCAGGCAAAGTTTAAAGTGAGGGATAGGATGAGATATTTTCAACAGGCTTGAGATTGAATATATAATCTTAGGAAGAAACAAATATATCGTCAACAATAGGATTTACATTTGAGAGCATTAGGCAACCTGGACATGGATGTTTTTAGTAATGCATGCTCACTTTCCTTTTAGGCTTTGGTACAATCATAAGAGTGACCTTTGTTTTCTGTGTCCAGAATGCTACTGTGATAAAATGTATATGTAGATTAGGTGACATGAGTATTTCTTCCACCATTAGTGGGAGCAATATTTTGAAGACGTATAAATTCGTATTGGGGGAACAAAGAGGTGTACCATGTGTCTATGAATATAGAAATAATGCATGAATAGACCATACTGTGAACAAATAATGTAACTGGTTCCAACTTTAAATAATTGATTTAATTAATATCTGAAAATGTAAAGGAAATCTTAAATTGATATACATACATTCATTATAACCAGTCATAAATCTAACGGTAATATTAGGGTTATGGTTTATCAAGAAGAATGTGTGAGTTTTGCTTCAAAAGTGATTATGGAAATCGAAAATAATGTGTTTGAAAAGAAGTCTCATGAAAAGACCAGTCAAAAAATCTGGAGGAATATATGTGTTCTGAAGCAGGAAGTGATTGAAATTGAAACAAATGCCTATAAATTTGTGAACTTGTGGATAAAATATATATCCTATGATGTGCATAAACTGAGAAAATAGTAATGTACCACTGTTGAATAAAAATGAACCGGAAAATACACATCATGTCCCATAGGAAACTACTTGCATTGATATTAAACTGGGTATTACTGTAGAAATATTAGGATTTGTATGCACCATCCACTGAAGTTATCTTTCAGTACTAGGTAACAAATATGTATTTCAGGTTGATGAATATTTCTGAGAATTATCTTGTGAAAAGTTGATCATAAATCCACATACATGAATATGAATGATTTTAAGGAGTGTATAATAAGACTCATATATTTCATATTTTGAAAAATTTGTAGAGTGTGTATTCCAATCAAAATTCATCATGAAATATATATGTCATCCACAGATGCAAAAATATTTATTTCACTGAAAATGGATTTATGTATAATGTTATTCTACTAGGAAGCTCACCCATATTTTGAATTTTCAGTTCCAACAATGTTTAGGAGGAGTGATCTCTTCTCATAATTTGTATCTGCCAAGTCAGCCACCTCACAAAAATGTACATGTGATAACAGATAGGATACTATATGTGCATATAAAAATACATGTGCTGAATAGGCTACAGAGAAATGAGACAGGAATTTGTTGAGAGCCACAGCTGAAGGGGCCCCAGCAAACTTCCAGCTGCCAGCAAATTTCCAGCTGCCGGCTGATTATTGGCTCACAGCGACCTCAGCATCATCTAGCTGATTGGCTCCTCTGTGGTGATGCTCATTGGGCTGTTTCCCTGCCCTTTCAGACCATGGAGCTCCTCCTTGGAGAACTTTTTTGGCTCCACCCAGCCAATCGGCCTCAAGAGCAGTAGGATTGTGGCAGGTGAAGAGGCTTGTGTGTGTGAGAGAGACTTTACAAGGAAGCCAGTAGTGGCAGTTGGGCTCTGAGGGTTTTTCCTGAGGAGTTGTTTTGTTTGCCGTGTGTGGTTCTAAAAATAAAGTTAGTTTTTTGTTTTTTTTTGACAAGTGGCTCCTGAATCATGCCCAGCCAGACTGCAGCATTTTGTGGCTCACATGGGGAACGACTGAGGGTAAGTGATAAGGTAAACTGCTTGCCCCTGTGGGCAAGGTGAAAGGATGGGTAGCCATTTTAAGATGACTCCTTTGTTTTGCTTCACTTTTGTTTTAAGTTGCCTGTTCCTGGAGATGAGTGGGATGGAAGAAAAACCACTCACATCTGAGAAAAAACTATTTACGTCTGAGGAACAGATAGGTATAAAGGACGGATGCACATGTCAGGAGGATAGAAAGGCTATAATGACTTTTTGTTGTTCCCTTTTTAATTCATTCTGTCTCAGTTTTGTTTGGCGTCATCTTGTTGGGTTGTATTATAATAGAAATACGGGATCAGAAATTAGTAAAAAAACAAACTGAAAGAGTGTTAAATAAATTGTTAGAGAAAGGAGGCATCTCAGAAATATCAAGGACAGTCAGGGCATTTGTTGATACAATACAAAAATGTAGCCCATGGCTTTTGAAGGAGGAGTTATTAAATATATCACAATGGAACCATCATGGTGAAGATTTAAAAGGATTAGAAAAGAGCAGCCGAGGGACTATGCCAGTTGGCACATTGCCATTGTGGACGTTCATATCTGGTTTGCTTAGTCCAAAGCCTTCAGTTCAGACAAAGATAGAGGAACCAAGTTTAGAGCATAAAAAGCAATCAGGGGCAAAGTTAAAAAAGGAGACTGCTACTAACACCTTTCTGTCACCAGAGGATGTAAATGTCCAACTAACAAGGCCACCTCCATGTGCTGGGAGGCCCCCAACCCCAACAGTTGATAGTTCGGATGCTGAGACAGGATCTCAAGTATTAACATGCCCTGTATTTGAGGTAGGAGGGCAGCGAATTCACCATGCTTTAAATTTCAAAATAGTGAAGCAGCTAAAAGAGGCTGTAACAACATATGGTCCTCAAGCACACTTCATTGTAAGCTTGGTCGAATCTATTAACACCTTGAACATGACGCCAGCAGATTGGGCTAATATGTGTAAAGCTGTGCTAAATGGAGGTCAATACCTATTATGGAAGGTTGCCAATGAGGAATTTTGCAAAGAGATGTCTAGGCGAAATGCAGCAGCTGGTTATCCTCAGAGAAATCTAGATTTGTTGTTAGAAAAGAGACCTTATGAGGATCAGCAACAACAAATTCAATATGATCCTGGCATATACGCACAAATTGCTGTAGAGGCAGTTAGGGCATGGAAGACTTTACAAGGACATGGAGGTTTACAAGGTCAATTATCTAAGGTAATACAAGGAGCTAATGAATCTTACGCTGGATTTGTAGATAGGCTTATTGAAACAGCTACAGAGTTTTTGGAAATACAGAACAAGCAATGCCATTATTAAAACAACTGGCTTATGACCAAGCGAATCATTGCTGCAGAGGTATCATTAGACCATGGAAACATGAAGATTTAAACACATTTATTAAATTTGGTAGAGACATTAATGAACAAGAGCAAGTCGTGGCAGCTGCAATAAAACAGGCTTTAGATGCCAGAGACATTAATGAAAAAGGGCAAATTGTGGCAGCTTTAGTAAAACAGGCTTTAGAAGACAGGCCAAGAACATGCTACAATTGTGAACAAACAGGACTTTTTAAAAGGAATTGCCCCATAGGAGGAGGGTTTAACAAAACTAGGTATCAAAGGACTAGAATACCGGGTATTTGGCCACAATGACGTAGAGGGAGACATTGGGCTAATGAATACCATTCTCAAACCACCATAGAGGGTACTTCATTATCAAAAAACAAACAAGCACCAGGTGTTTATCCACGATATCATGAAGAAAGGCATCCGGCTCCATTGCCAAAAAAATGGACAGGGGGGCCCAATGCTCTGGGGCCCGAAACCGCAAATATATGGAGCACTGGAGGAAACCAGCAACCCCATCAGTGTAGTGCCCACGACACATTGTTCATCAGATCCCTCATCAGACAAACCAGAGGGAGCGCAGGGTTGGACATCTGTGCCTCCGCCAGATCAATACTAACTCCAGAGATGGGAGTTCAAATCATTCCCACAGGGGTGAAACGACCTCTTCCCAAAAGAACAGTAGGCTTATTATTGGGATGCAGCTCTTCTACTCTAAAAGGACTTATGATGAGTCCTGGGGTAATTGATCCCGATTATGAAGGTGAAATAAAAATTATAGCCAGTTTTCCAAAGGGTATATCAGTAATTTCTCCAGGAGATAGAATAGCACAATTAATAATAATACCCAGCCCACATGATAAATTTTACAGTTATGCTGTAGAAAGGGGTTCCAAAGGATTAGGCTCCACAGGTGTAGATTGGGCTATGCTTTCTTTAAATTTATATTCTCGCCCCATGCTAAAACTAAATATTCAAGGACATGAATTCAATGGGCTACTGGATACAGGTGCAGACCTTAGCATCATCTGTCGTCAAGAATGGCCAAAACATTGGCCATTACAACAAGCCACTCAAACGCTTCGAGGCCTAGGAGTGGCGACTAATCCCCATAAAAGTGCAACGGTATTAGATTGGAAGGATCCTGAAGGATGTGAAGGAACTATACAGCCATATGTATTGGAACATCTTCCCGTAAATTTATAAGGATGAGATGTCCTAGATCAATTAGGTTTGACATTAACAAATAACATCAATCAAAATTCACCCACTATTATGGCTAGACAAGATTTTAGGAAAGGAAAAAGATTAGAAAAGCAAGAACAAGGTATAGCAACACCAATACAAAAAGATCAAGGAACAGATAGATATGGGTTGGATTTTCAGAAAGGGCCACTGAGACAATAAATATTACTTGGAAATCAGAAAGACCAGTATGGGTTCCTCAGTGGCCCCTGACTAAAGAAAAGATACAAGTAGCCCATGACCTGGTCAAACAACAATTAGCGGAAGGACATATACAACCTTCTGTGTCTCCCCATAATACTCTCATTTTTGTCCTTAAAAAGAAATCTGGTAAATGGAGATT
Source organism: Callospermophilus lateralis (assembly GCF_048772815.1). Taxonomy (NCBI): domain Eukaryota; kingdom Metazoa; phylum Chordata; class Mammalia; order Rodentia; family Sciuridae; genus Callospermophilus; species Callospermophilus lateralis. Next base: position 366,556 of record NW_027514453.1, on the reverse strand, counting down.
ATTGCAAGATTTAAGAGCCATTAATAATGGGATGGTTTTTATGGGACCTGCTCAATCAGAGATTACTCAATTGTGTGCTTTGCCAAAAACTTGGTATGTTTTCGTTGTAGATATTAAAGATCGTTTTATTTTCAATTCCAATTCATCCTGAGGATATTCCAAGTTTTGCATTTACTATACCTGCACTGAATCATGAAGGTCCTGACAAGAGATATGAGTGGAAAGTACTCCCTCAAGGGATGGCTAACAGCCCAACTATGCGTCAAATTTATGTTAACAAAGTAATCCAGCCAGTTAGAAATCAAATTCCTGAAATACAAATTTTTCACTATATGGATGATGTATTATTAGCACACAAAGTTAAAAACCCATTGCTAGAATGGTATGCCACACTTACAAACGTATTAAAAAATTATAACCTAGAGATAGCAATAGGTAAAATACAATTAAATTTTCCAATTAACTATTTAGTAGCTCTATTATCCTCAACCATGGTCAGTCAACCAAAAATTCAAATACGAGTAGATCAACTCAAATCAATTAATGACTTTCAAGAGTTATTAGGAGACTTAAATTGGATAAGGCCTCATCTAGGTATACCAACAGGAGAGTTGGGACCTTTATTTGATATCCTAAAAGGACCATGAGATCCAAATTCACTCAGAATGTTAATGCCTGAAGCAAGAAAAGCAATAAAAATCATTGAAACATATATGGGAAATATGCTTTTGAATAGAGTTGATATAATTTTGCATTTATTATTTATTGTACTAACAACAAAAAAAATATTTCTACAGGAGTATTTTGGGAAGAAGGTCCATTATTATGGATACATTTATCTTATTCTTCTAACACTATTATTACTTGCTATCCTGAGCCTGAGGGAGAATTAATACTCATAGGAATAAAAGCAGCAAAAAGAGTGTGTGTGGAATTTCACCCAATAAAATTATTACTCCATATACTATGAATCAAATTGATGAATTAGCTAATTAGTTAAATACTTGGGCAATAATCGTGTGTAAATCTAATGTTTCATTTGATAACCACTTACCATCTTATCTTTTATTGTCTTTTTGGTCATCGCATCCTGTAATTTTTCCAAAAATGACAAGAAAACACCTATCATGAATGCTCCAAATATATTCACCGATGGGTTAAATAATGGTACAACAGCAATAGTTACACCTGATCCAACTTTTATATTTTTAGTACCAAAACAATCAGCTCACAAGGTAGAGCTTAGTACAGTATTACAAGCTTTTGTGATTTTTAAAGATTCTGTATTTAATTTATTTTCCGATAGTCAGTATATAGTTAATGCTATAGTATCCCTTGAAGATGCTGGTAGGATTTCCCCTTTCTCTACTGTTTTCTCTTTGCTTTCCACTATACAAAGTCTAATCTGGGACAGAAAAGATCCATTCTTTATAGGACATATCAGGGCACATACAGGATTGCCTAAAGCCCTTAGTTTGGGCAATGATTTAGCAGATAAAACTACAATTGACATACATACATATTTTCTTTACACTAGAAGAAGCAATAAATTTTCTTAAAAAGTTCCATGTCAATGCTTATACTTTACAAAAGCATTTCAAAAAAACTAAGGAACATCTAGACAAATTATAAAACAATGTCAAAATTGTGTGACCTTTTTACCACAAGTTAATCTTGGAGTCAATTCTAGAGGATTGATACCTAACCATATTTGGCAGATGGACGTCACACACTTGCCAGAATTTGGAAAATTAAAATATTTGCATGTTACAGTTGATATTTGTTCTGGATTTTTAATGGGCTCCCTTCATGCTGGAGAAAAAAACTAAAGATGTTATAGCTCATTGCTTACAAAATTTTGCCACTGTGGGCATTCCAAAACAGTTAAAAACAGATAATGCCCCCGGTTACACTTCTAACTCTTTTAAACAATTTTGCTCATCATTTGGCATTACTCATATAACAGGAATCCCATACAATCCACAGGGACAAGGCATAGTTGAAAGAGCACATCAAACAATAAAAATGTACTTATTAAAGCACAAAGACGGAATTGAGAAGGGGTATATATTCCCCAAAGATAAACTTAAATTAACGCTTTTTACTCTAAACTTTTTAAACTTGGATTCATCAGGACTTAGTGCTGTGGAAAGGCATATGTTTCCAAAAAATGTGCATAAGCCCAAGGTCCTTTGGAAGGATATTCTAATAGGACAATGGAAAAGTGTTGACCCAGTAATTGTCTGGAGTCGGGCGTCTGTTTGTGTGTTTCCACAGGAAGAACAGCAGCTGATTTGGATTTTGGAGAGATTAACTAAAGTCCTGACCCAGTGATTGTCTTTAGTCAGGGGTCTGTTTGTGTGTTTCCACAGGAAGAACAGCAGGCAATATGGATTCCAGAGAAATTAACTAAAGTGATTTCTATAGACCAAAAAGAAGATGATTTGGCTCAAATTCTTAACAGCTGATATCCAAAACTCCAGTTTGGCTATCCTTACATCTGCGACAGAACCAGGATGCTTTTTTCAATATCTATTTTATTATTGCCCTTTCCCACATCATGAAGTTCTATTTTCTATTTTTTTTTTTTGAGCTCATACAGACCTAGGTTAATGTTTTGCTGATCAGTTCTATTTTTTGACTATAGAGTTTTTAGACATTCCAATGGTGATTTCACCTGTAAAAAGTTATAAGGCCTTTACTATTATGTTATCTGTTGTATATATTATATTATTTGTGCACACTTGTGTTTTGTGTTTTATGTTTGAATGTACATATATCCATATATCATATATGATGTGCGCTCATGAAAAAATGGATCCAATTTTTTTTTATTCACGTGATTTAAATAGTTTAATTTAAATTGGGTAAATAACTGTTGAGGATTGTTTTAATATGTGAACAAAAAAAGGAGTTTAGCAGAACTGTTTGTTGACTTTCACCTTTCCTTTTCATTATATTTAATAATTCTCTTCAAGATAATGTAAATTGTTAAGATAATTGGGTTTTTTAGTGCCTTCTGGAATGGTAAGTAATTTTTTCTTTAGCCATTATTGCCAGAATTCCAATCTTCAACCCAGTGCTGGTGAAGACAAAGATAAAACCAATCTACAGCTTCTGCAATAGCCATCACTGAACTGCTTGCAGAACTTGCCTGGAATATATATCACTTGTATGCATTGTGAACTAACATGTATGCATTGTGAACTATCTGTTGGTGCAGCGACTTGTGGTAGTGTTGGGGTAATTTTGCTGATGCTCTCATTGGTGGTACAATTTTTCCAAAAGGAGACATCAATTGGCTTGGTCTATCTTCCCTATTCTCACTTTATAGAGGTCAGGAACCTTACAGAGGAAGGCGAAAGACTTCATCTGCAATGACTGTACTTTCGGCCATTTTGGTTTTGGATGCACACATGGGATCTTTCTTTAGATCCATAAGGGGCTGAGAATTTAATCAACAGCCTCACACAGAGCTAAGAGGCTGATTCAGACACATCCCTTTCCAAAGCAATTAAGCAAAGAGCCACAGGTGATTTCCATTCATTTCCATTTGAAAACTGTTTTCTTCAGGTTTCACAAAGGGGTGGCCTGAGGCAAAGAACTACCTGACATTCAGGGTAACAGAACAATATGTAAGCAAATGTCCCAAAGCAGGGTTTATCCACTGAGACTTTTCTGGTCACAGTGATCTGAGTTTTCTGAGATTCTCGCCATTCACTTCAGCTATCCAGAACATAGCCATGTCACAGACCTTGGAAGTGATTCATATCTTGGACACAAAACCATGAGCCTCTTCTGGAGAGTGGCCAGAATTCAGGAAGAAAACAGCAACTTAGGAAATTAGCAGGTGTTGCCCATCGATAAGGCAAGCCAAAGTCCATACATAAATCGGGCAGGATGAATGCTGGGAAGCTTTCTACCAGACAGGACACATCCATTGAATCATTCTCTTTTCTAATGTCTACAACCACGGACACAGTGCGATACACAGACATAGAAACAGTCGCCTTGTCAAATGACTTATTAAAAACAGTTCACTACAAACCAAACAAACCACCTTTCCTACATATTCTCAGAATATGAGACAAACCAAAAAACCACACCCACATAACAAAGGCACCTCCTTCCCTCAAATGGGTCTTTGACTATCCGGAGTGTCCTCTGACTGGTGGGCCACAATATGTTCCCCTGAGATGGCCTGTCCTGTATGAGATTAGGTCTCCTTGGTCAACTCTGTGAACTTGTCAGAAGCCAGGGGTGAGCCTCTACCTGCTTGCTCAGAAAAGGCCCCTCTTGAGAGCTTTCCTGTTATTTGGCCATTCCCACATCGGTAGGTATCAAGAAAGATTGACTCTATCCTTGGAAAATCAAAACAAGTGAGACCACTAAGACTGGGACTTGGACTGGCTCTGGGTGCCTGGCTTACTGGATCTAAGTTCAGAGAGTTTGATCACCACGGAAGTGACGTAAGTCACTTCCTTCAGGAATTGAATGAGTTCACTGCCTTGGCAACCACTTTGTCCTAAGAGTTGACTCCAAGGGTCCCATGAGATGGAGGCTGCCCCTGCTTCCTGTGACACTTTCACAAGTTAGAATGGTATATCAACCATAGGCACACAGGAACAGCTCTCCACACAGGCCTGGTTTGGTCCATCTTCTCTACATTAATAAGTGAGAGGCTGATTCATACATATCCCTACATCCTGACCAGGTTGTTTTCCATGGAAGATGACTTTTGCTCTCTCAGGTCTTTCATAGCTGCCTACAACTTATCCAGGTGTCATTTATGTAGGACATTTGAGGTTCTCAATAGGTGGAAGATCGCCTACATTCCTGTATTGAAATACCAACTCCTTCCCTGCTCTTCTGTAAAGTTAGATTGAGGGAAGAGTGTATGATTAGGGTGAATAACAGGTTCGATTTGGGTGAGGAATCATTCTGAGGGTTGAATAACAGTATCGGGAACCCGTGATATTTACAAGAATATATAGGTGAAATATAAGTATGAAAACAGAAATCTAGTTAAGATTTGAAGCCGAGAAGGGCATGGGAACTTGATTGGGATACTTAGCGTTGAATTACGTTCTGAATAGATGTCTCAGATAAATCGATATACAATGGCATAGGACCATGTACCTTGAATGATTGAATGTAGAAGAGAACATCAAGTCAAAAAGGAATACTCGGTAGGAACAGGAGATAGTAGTTTTAGGAAGAAGAGTGAGTATAGGATCTGGACCAAAAGTTCTTTAGCAATATGGTTTCAGTTGAGAGTGAATGTAAATGTTAGCACATGTGAAGAGTCAGTCACGATGATGAACTGGGGAAAATATGGAGGAAAGCAGATATTAATAGAGACATTAGGAAATCAGGCAAAGTATAAACTGAGTCATAGGACTAGACATTTTCAACAGGGTTGAGTTTGGATATATAATGTTAGAAAGAAACAAATATGTAGTCACCAATAGGATTGACATTTGAGAGCATTAGGCAACCTGGACATGGGTGCATTTAGTAATCCATGCTCATTTTCCATTTAGGCTTTGGTACAATCATAGGAGTGACCTTTGTTTTATGTGTCCAGAATATTACTGTGATAAAATGTATATGTAGATCAGGTGACATGGGTATTTCTTCCACCATTTCTGGGAGCACTATTTTGAAGAAATATAAATTAGTATTGGGGGTAAAAAGGGTATACCCTGTGTCATAGAATATATTGATAATGCATCAATTGACCATCATGTGAATAAATAATATAACTGGTTCCACTTTAAATAATGGATTGAATTGATATCTGAAAATATATAAGAAATCTAATATTGATATACAGTCATTCATTCCAACGAGTTATACATCTAATGGTAATATTAGGGTTATGGGTTATCATGAAAGGTGTGTGGGTTTTGCTTCAAAAGTGATTACGGAAATCGAAAATAATGTGTTTGGAAAGAAGTCTCATGAAAATATCAGTCAAGAAACATGGAGAAATACATGTGTTCTGAAGCAGGAAGTGACTGAAAGTGAAACAAATGCCTATCAATTTGCTAACTTGTGGATGAAATATGTATCCTATGATGTGCATAAACTGAAGAAATAGCAATGTACCAGTGTTGAATAAAAATGAACTTCAAAATACACATCATGTCCCATAGAAATCTACTTGAATTAATGTTAAACAGGGTCAGTTACTGTAGAAATGTTAGGATATGTATGCACCATTCAACGAAGTTAGTTTTCAGTACTAGGAAACAAGTATGTATTTTAGGTGGATGAGTATTTCTGAGAATAATCTTGTGAAAAGTTGATTATAAATCCACATACATGAATATAAATGAATTTAGGGAGTCTACAATAAGACACATGTTTCATATTTTGAAAAATCTAGACAGAGTGCATATATATATATATATATATATATGTATATATATATATATATATATATATATATATATATATATATATATACATATATATATATATACACACAGAGAGAGAGAGAGACATTAAAAATTGCAATATATATGCCAATCGAAATTTATCGTGAAATATATATCATCATCAGATCCAAAAATATTAATTTCACTGAACATGGATTTTTGTATAAGGTTGTTCAAATAGGAAGCTCACCCATGGGTTGTATTTTCAGTTCCAACAGCGTTTACGAGGAGTGGTCATTTCTCACAATTTGTATCTGCCAATCAGCCTCCTCATGAGACTGTATGTGTGATAACCAGGTAGGATTCTATATGTGCATATAAAAACACATGTTCTGAATAAGCTAGAGAGAATGGGAGACAGTAATTTACATATTTGTTAACTTTAAAAACACATGGAAAACTATTTCAATTAAAAATTGACTAGATTTATTACTCCTACCCTATATAATGCAAAAGGCAAGTCCAACTATACACCATGCCTCCTATGAAATGCTTGTATTTCTATTTTGTTTGAGTTATTTTTCTCCATCATATTAGGATTAGTAGTCAGAGTCTATTAGGATATGGGTTAATGTCAGGGATTCAGTATTTCAAATAAATGCTGCACACAAATTTTTGCACTCTCATACAGAAAAATGCCTTGACATTACCCTCGCCTGAAGTAAGACACAATTAGAGGAGAAGAGTTAAAAATTCTGTGAATACATATCTGGAATGGAATACGCTCAGGAGTTCACAACCTTGGAGGTGGTAGAGGAGTTTCCAAAAGTAAGGGACAGGGTAAACACTCAACAAACATGGAGCTCTGCTGGCCTAAAGACATCTTGAGAAACTGCCTCTGAGGTTGCACACTTGAAATATAAGTATTTGTCAGGAGCTTCCTTTGTAGTGAGACCATCAAAGCTGGGTGTGCATGTATGTGACCTGGAGGACATAGTTTCTTATTTTCCACTGAACATGAGGCAGCAGTGCTGATTTCTCTCTATGTAGGTTAACAGTGTCCACTGGGGGCTAAGTTTCTCTCTGTGTGGACTGTGAAGCCATTTGGTCATCCTCCACTTTTCGTGGTATTTCTTACTGCTGCACTGGGAGTTTGTTATTTGCTTCACGAAATACAAGTAGTTCACCTGGTACAGTGCTGGAGGGAGTTCTGTCACCTGTGGTGGGTAAGGGTCTGCAAGAGAATGCACCAACCATGCTTCTATCCCACATAGCTTTTCCCTTGACCATACCATCCTGATTCTGAACATTGCCCTGAAACCTCTCCAAATAACAAGATGCCTTTACATATAAGGGTCTGCTGGCTGCACCATGTCAGTCACAAGCCATTTGGAAGACAATGGAAGATCCCCATGGCCCCACCACAGATGTTTTATCACACACCTGCCCTCCACTGCTCTAGGCCCACTACTCAGAAGGCTCCAACTTACTGGCATTTCTGTTCTACACTATTTGCATGAAACCCAGTGAATCAAGGCACTGTCTGTTATACTCATGATCAGAAACCGGACATCCAAACTTTCTCCAGTGGTACCTGGTCCTGGGAATTTCAAAAATTTCATGGTATTTATCTAGCCATTTTTCAAGGATGAAGTTGGAGGCACTGTGGGTTTCAATTCATTCAGGAACCTTTAAATTTTGAGAAAGCTGATTTCAATGAAATCTCTATAGAACTCTCACAGACAAGGCTTCTCAAAGAGTGGCCAAAAGGTCACATGAAACCAGGCCCATTGAGGTCTACAGTGTGAGTTTCATGTGTGTTTTGACTCTCAACTATGGCTGCCAAGTCATTCAGAATAAAATCATGTGATATCCTGGCTGAAATTTCCAATGCTCTGTGGAAAGCCACCCTGGGCCTAGATCTCAGTTTCCAAGGGCAACTCTCATGTGTGGCCTCTTAAAATCCCAACACAATTCATGACACCTCTTCTCTGAGTTCAGTTCCAGAACTCAGTGTCTAAGGGGAATCACACCAGAGTTCACACCCAGGTGGACCCAGTCTGTTAGGGTAAAAGAAATTGAAGTTAAAGTGTAAAATAGCGGGTGTTGTAAAGTTTCTAAGCTGCAAAGCCTGAGTTAAAATGTAAAGGACCAGGTATTGTTAAGTTCCCATGCTAAACCTAAAACCTGAAATTCCTGTAGCTGTTAGGACAATCCTTTCACTGCCCATTAAATATTCCCCCTGACCATCCAGTTGTTTAATAATCTAGGACCCTGTGCAGCTTGGCACCTAAGCATATCAGGGCCCAAACCAATCAGTTTGAATGTACCCCCCTCCTTAGGATCGACCTATCACCCCCGCCCGACCTGATTCCACCAATGAATGTGCTAATCAAGTTGGAGAGTTGTTGTTCGATTTTCCGGCTGATCAAGATGATTTCCTCTGATATATATAAAGCCTCTGCCTACCCAAAAAGTGTACTGAAGCACTGCTTAACCTCTTCTCGGGGATCTGGGCCGCTGTTGCTTGTTGAGTGAGCACAGAGCCCCAGCGAACTGAATTGGATCCTCAAGAAATCCCCATTGCTGTTGCATGAGCCAGTCTCTTGGTAGTCTCTTTCTCCGACGTCTGCTGGAATCTTACAAGTAATCTCTTCCAACTGCCACACAAATGACCACAATTAAAACCAAAACACTCCCACATGGCCCTCATATTCTTCCATATAGACACTCATCATATCCTCTGGCTAAAGGTTTCCATGAGGGGCGCAGCCCAAGACAGTGTCCAAAATAAGCTCCCTTGCCTCTGGTTTGCCTAAAGTCAGGGTGGCCTGTACAACCTTCCTGTGAACCAGGAGTGGTCAAATAGGCCTGCCATTAATACTACTTCGGTTCACCAATTTGAGGCCTACTGACTGTGGGGTTTAGATTCTTTATGTGAATTGGAGTAATCAGAAAACCCAAGCACCTATGGGCTAGCCTCTGCAGGGCTTTTAAGAACTCAATTGACCCAAAGGATCCCTATTCTCACTTGATGGAGGTCAGGAACCTTACAAAGGAAGGTGAGAGACTTTATCCATAATGACTGCTCTTTTGGCCAGTTTGGTTTGAATGCACACATGGGATCATTCTTTAGATCCATCAGGTGCTGATAATCTAAGCCACAGACTCACAAAGGGCCAAAAGGCTGAATCAGACACATCTCCTTCCAAAGAAATTAAGAAAAGAGCCACAGGGGATGTCCATTCATTTCCATTTGAAAACTGTTTTCTTCAGGTTTCAAAAAGAGATGGCCTGAGGCAAAGACCTTGCTGACATTCAGGTCAACAGAACAATAGGTAAGCAAAAGGCCCAAAGCAGGGTTTCTCCAATAAGACTTAAATGGTCACTCTGATATCTGAGTATTCTGAGATGCTCTCCATTCCCTTCAGCTATCCAGTACATGGCCATGTCACAGAGCTTTTAGGTGGTACATATCTTGGAGAGAAAACCATGAGCCTATTCTGGATATTGGCCAGAATTCAGGAAGAAAACAGGAACTTAGAAAGATAGCAGGTGTTGCCCATCGATAAGGAAAGCCTCAGACCATTAATAAATTTGGCAGGATACATGCTGGGATGCGTTCTACTAGACAACACAAATCCATTGATCCATTCTCTTTTCAACTGTCTACAACCACGGACACAGTGGGATTCAGAGACATAGAAACACTCGCCTTGTCAAATGACTTACTAGAAACAGTTCACTCGAAACCAAACAAACCGCCGCTACTACCTATTCTCAGAACATTAGACAAAACCACAAACACACACACACACATACAAAGGCACCTCCTTCCCCCAAGTAGGACTGTGACTATCCAGAGTGTCCTATGACTGGTGGGTCATACTATGTTCCACTGAAATGGCCTGTCCTTTCTCAGATCTGGTCTCCTTGTCCAACTCTGTGAAGTTGTCAGGAGCCAGTGGTGAGCCACTACCTGCTTTCTCAGAAAAGGCCCCTCTTCAGAGCTTTCCTGGCATTTGGCCATCCACACATCAGTAGTTACCAAGAAACTCTGACTCTATCCTTGGTAAATCAAAAAAATTGAGACCCCTGGGACTGGGACTGTGACTGGCTCTGAGTGCCTGGCTTCCTGGATACCAAGTTCAGACAGTTCCATCACCAAAGAAGTGTGATGAGGTCACTTCCTTCAGGAACTGAATGAGGTCACTATCTTGGCAACCTCTTTGCCTTCACAGTTGCTTCCAAAGGTCCCATGATATGGAGGCTGCCCCTACTTCCTGTGATACTTTCACAGGTTATAATGGTATATCAACCATAGGCACCTAGGGACAGCTCTCCACATAGGCCTGTTTTGGTCCATCTTATCTATATGAAAAAAAGAGAGGCTCATTCAGACACAACCCTTTATCCTGACCAGGTTATTCACCATGGAAGATGTCTTTTGCTCTCTCAGGTCCTTCATAGCTGCCTACATCTTCTCCATGGATCATTTCTGCATGGGCCTTTTAGGTTCTCAGCAGGTGGAGAATCCCCTACATGCCTGTATTTTGAGACCAACTCTGTCCCTGCTCTTCTGAAAAGTTAGATTGAGGGATCAGTGTATGGTTAAGGTTAATAACATATTTGATTTGGGTTAGGAATCATTCCGCTCAATTAATAATGGTATTGGGAACCTGTGACATTTTTAAGAATATATAGGTGAAATATAAGTATGAAAACAGAAATCTAGGTAAGATTTGAAGCCCAGAAGGGCATTGGGCCTTTGATTGGGATACTTAGCATTGAATTATGTTATGCACAGATGTCTCAGATAAATCGATATACAATGAAATAGGACCTTGTACCTTGGATGATTGAATGTAGAAGAGAACATCCAATCAAACAGGGATAGTCTGTAGGATCAGGAAGATAGTCGGTAGGTGTTGAAACGAGGGCGAGTATAGACTTTGGACCAAAAGTTCTTTAACAATAGGGTTTCGGTTAGAGAGTGAATGTCAATATCAGCACATGTTTAGGGTCACTCACAATGATGAACTGGGGAAAATATGTAGCAAAGCAGATATCAATAGAGATATTAGGAAATCAGGTATAGTTCAAAGTGAGTGATAATATTAGACATTTTCAACAGGGTTGAACTTGACTGTATAATCTTAGGGAAAAATAAATATGGAGTCACAAATAGATTGACATTTGAGAGCATTAGGCAATTTAGACATAGATGTTTTAGTAATCCATGGTCAATTTCCATTTAGGCTTTGCTACAATCATAAAGGTGAACTTTGCATTTTGTGTCCAGATTATTACAGTGATAAAATGTATATGTAGATCAGGTGGAGTATTTCTTCCACTGTTTCTGGGAGCAATATTTTGAAGATGCATAAATTAGTATTGGGGGTACAAATGGGTGTACCATGTGTTTATGAATATTGAGATAATGCATGAAGAGACCATACTGAGAATTAAAAATATAACTGGTTCCAACTTTAAATAATGGAATGAATTGATATCTGAAAATATACATGAAATCTTATATTGATACACATACATTCATTACAACCATTTATACATCTAATGGAAATATTAGGGTTATGGATAATCATGAAAATTGTGTATATTTTGCTTCAAAAATCATTATGAAAATCAAAAATAATGTGTTTGGAAAGAAGTTTCATGATAAGACCAGTCAAGTAACCTGCAGGAATACGTGTGTTCTGAAGCAGGAAGTGATTGAAAGTGAAACAAATACCTGTAAATTTGATAACTTTTGGATTAAATATATATCCTATGATGTGCAAAAAAAGAAGAAATAGTAATTTACCAGTGTTGAATAGGAATAAACGTCAAAATACATAACATGTCCCATAGGAATCAACTTGCTTTGATATTAAACTGGGTCAGTTACTATAAAAATATTAGGATTTGTGTGCACCGTTCACTGAAGTTAGCTTTCAGTACTAGGTAACAAATATGAATTTCAGGTGGATGAATATTTCTGGAATAATCTTCTGAAAAGTTGATTATAAATCCAAGTACATGAACATGAATAAGTTTATGGAGTGTATAAAAGACACATATATTTCATGTTTTGAAGAACCTGGAGAATATATATATATATATACAAAAAACACACACAGAGACATTAAAAACTGGCAATATATATGCCAATAGAAATTCATCATGAAATATATATCATCCATTGAAGCAAAAATATTTATTTTACTAAACATGGATTTAAGTAAAATGTTGTTAAACTAGGAAGCTCACCCATAGGTTGAATTTTCAGTTCCAACAGTGTTTAGGAGGAGTGATCTCTTCTCACAATTTGTATCTGCCATGTCATCCACCTCACAAAAATATAAGTGTGATACCAGGTAGGATTCAATATGTGCATTAAAAATACATGTTCTGAATAGGCTTCAGAGAAAGGGAAACAAGAATTCACATATTTGTTAACTTTAAATCACATGGAGAACTTTTTCATTTAAAAATTGACTAGATTTGTAACACCTACCCTTTATCATGCAAAAGGCAAGTCCAACTATACAACAGGCCTCCTCTGAACTGGTTGTATTTCTATTTTGTTTGGGTTATTTTTCTCCATCATATTAGGATTAGTAGTGAGAGTCTAGTAGGGTATGGGTAAGTGTCAGGGATTCAGAATTTCGAATGGAAAATAGGAAAATTAATCTCATGTGTATTCAAATATGTGCTACACAAAAATCTCCCCACTCTGATCCAGAACAATGCCTTGACATTTCCTTCACCACAAGTAAGACACAATTAGAGGAGAAGAGTTAGAAAATTTGTGAATACATATCCGGAATGGAAAATGCTCAGGAGTTCACAACCTTGGAGTTGGGAGAGGAGTATCCAAAAGTAAGGGATAGGGTAAACACTCCACAAACATGAAGTTCTTTTGGCCTAAAGACTTCTTGACAAACTGCCTCTGAGTTTGGGCACTTAAATTATATGTTGTTGTCAGGAGATTTAGCTTCCTTTGTAGTGAGACCATCAAATCTGGAATGGCATCTATGTGACCTGGAGGACATGGTTTCTTGTTTTCCAATGAACATTAGGCAGCAGTGATGAATTCTATCTTTGTCGGCAATTTTTGGCCACCTGGGTCTAAGTGTCTGCCCGCGTGGACTGTGAAGTCATTTGGTCATCCTCCACTTTTCGTGGTGTTTCTGGCTGCTGCACTCGTAGTTTGGTGTTGCTTCAAAAAATACAAGGAGTTCATCAGGGACACAGTGCTGGAGGGAGTTCTGTCAGGTGTGGTGGGTCAGGGTTTACAGGAGAATGCACCAACCAGGCTTCTATCCCACATAGCTTGCCCCCTTGACAAGAGCAACCTGATTCTGAACATTGCCCTGAAACCCCTCTATATAATAAGATGCCTTTACATATAAGGGTCTGCTGGCAGCAGCATGTCAGTCACAAGCCATTTGGAAGTCAAAGACATATTCACATGGCCCCACCACAGATGTTTATCACACACCTTCACACCACAGCTCTAGGCCCACTACTCAGCAGGCTCCAACTTACAGGCATCTCTGTTCTACTCCATTTTCATGAAACCCAGTCAATCAAGGCATTGTCTGGTACACTCATGATCAGGAACCAGATATCCAAAGGTTCTCCAGTGCCACCTGGTCATGGGAATTTCAAAACTTGCATGGTATTTATCTAGCCATTTTTCAAAAATGAATTTGAGACACTCTGGGTTTCAATTAATTCAGGAACCATTAAATGGTGAGGAAGCTCATTTCAATGAAAGCTCTAGAGAACTCTCATAGGCAAGGCTACAGAAACAGAGGCCAAATGGTAACATAAGCAAGGCCCATTGAGGTCTACAATGTTAGGTCCATGTGTGTTTTGACTCTCATCGATGGCTGCCAAGTCTTTCAGAATAAAATCATGTGATATCCTTGCAAAGATTCCCAGTTTTCTGTGCAAAGCCACCCTGGGCCTAGATCACAGATACCAAGAGCGAATCTCATGCGTGGCCTCCTAAAATCTCAAAACAATTCATGGCAATACTTCACTGAGGTCAGTTCCAGAAAGCAGTCTCTAAGTGGAATCACACAACAGTTCAAGCCCAGGTGAACACAGTTATCTCTTCCAACTGACACACAAATGACCACAATTAAAACCAAAACACTTCGACATGGTCCTCATTTTCTTCCATATAGACACTCATCATAACCTCTGGCTGGAGGTTTTCATGAGGAGCGCAGTCCAAGACAGTGTCCAAAATAAGCTCCCTTGCCACTCATTTGCTAAAGTCAGGGTGGCCTGGACATACTTTCTGTGAACCAGGCGTGATGAAATAGGCATGCTGTGAAGACTACACCGCTTCTCTACTTTGAGGCCAACTGACTCAGAGGTTAAGATTCTTTATGTGAATTGGAGTCATGAGAAAACCCAAAAACCTCTGCAGGGCTTTGGAGAACTCCTCTGACCCAAAGGATCCCTATTGATGGAAGTCAGGAACCTCACAGAGGAAGGCGAGACGTCATCCACAAGGACTGCTCTTTTGGCCATTTTGGTTTTGGATGCACACATGGGATCTTTCTTTAGATCCATCAGGTGCTGAGAATCTAAGCCACAGCCTCACACAGGGCCAAGAGGCTAAATCACACACATCCCTTTCCAAAGCAATAAAGCAAAGGGCCACGGGTGATGCCCATTCATTTCCATTTGAAAACTGTTTTCCTCAGGCTTCACAAAGGGGTGGCCTGAGGCAAAGAACTTCTTGAAATTAAGGGCAACAGAACATTATGTAAGCAAAAGGCCCAAAGCAGGGTTTCTCCACTGATACTTTACTGGTCACACTGATATCTGAGTTTTCTGAGATGCTCGCCATTCCCTGCAGATATCCAGTACATGGCCATGTCACAGAGCTTGGAGGTGGTACATATCTTGGACAAAAAAACATGAGCCAATTCTGGAGATTGGAAAGAATTCAGGAAGAAAATTGGTAATTAGGAAGATAGTAGGTGTTGCCCATCCTTAAGGAAAGCCGCAACCCATTCATAAATTGGGCAGGTTGAATGCTGGGAAGCTTTCTACTAGACAGGACAAATACATTGATGCATTCTCGTTTCTAATGTATACAACCACGGACACAGTGGAATACACAGACATAGAAACACTCGCCTTGTCAAACGACTTACTAGAAACAGTACACTCCAAAAAAAAAAAAAAACTAACCGCCTTTCCTACCTATTCTCAGAAGATGAGACAAAATCATAAACCCACAACCACACCCACAAAGTCACCTCCTTCCCCCAAGTAGGTCTGTGACTCTACGGAGTGTCCTCTGACTGGTGGGCCATAAAATGTTTCCCCGAAATGTCCTGTCCTGTCTCAGATCTGGTCTACTTGGCCAACTCTTTTAAGTTGTCAGAAGGGAATTTTGAGCCACTACCTGCTTTCTCAGGAAAGGCCCCTCTTCAGAGCTCTCCTTGCTTTTGGCATCATAATATCAGTAGGAACAAAGAAAGACTGACTCTGTCTTTGGTAAATCCAAGCAAGTGAGCCCACTGGGACTGGGACTGGGACTGGCTCTGTGTGCCTGGCTTCCAGGATCCCAAGTTCAGAGAGATCCATCACGAAGGAAGTGAGGTGAGGTCACTTCCTTCAGGAACTGAATGAATTCACTGTCTTGTAAACCATTTTGTCCTAATAGTTGCTTCCAAGGGTCCCATTAGATGGAGGGTTCCCCTATTTCCTCTGAAATGTTCACAAGTTAGAATGGTATGTCAACCTTAGGAACCCAGGAATAGCTATCCACACAGGCCTGGTTTGGTCCTTCTCCTCTACATTAAGAAGAGAGAGGCTGATTCAGACACATCCCTTCATCCTGACCAGGGTGTTTGACATGGAAGATGACTTTTGCTCTCTCAGGTCCTTCATAGATGACTATATCTTCTCCAGGGTTAATTTCTACATGGATCTTTGAAGTTCTCAGCAGGTGGAAGATCCCCTACATTCCTGTCTTGTAAGACCAACTCTGTCCCTGCTTTTCATTAAATTTAGATTGAGGGAACAGTGTATTCTTAGGGTTAATAAAATGTTTGAATTGGGTTAGGAATCATTCTGCGGGATGAATAATGGTATTGGGAACCTGCGATATTTATAAAAATATAGAGGTTAAATATATGAATAAAAACAGAAATCTAGGTAATTTTGAAGCCTAGAGGGCATTGGGCCCTTGATTGGGATACTTAACTTTGATTTACATTGTGCACAGATGTCTCAGAAAAATAGATATATAATGGCATAGAACCTTGTACCTTGGATGATTGAATGTCGAAGAGAACATCCAGTCAAAAACGGATAGTCGGTAGGATTAGGTAGATAGTAGGTTTAGGAAGAAGTGTCAATATAGGATTTGGAATATATGTTCTATCGCAATAGTGTTTTGGTTAGAGAGTGAAAGTAAACATAACTTCATGTGAAGGGTCAGTCACAATGATGAACTGGGGAAAATATGTAGGAAACCACATATCAATAGAGACATAATGAAATCAGGCAAAGTATAAAGTGAGTGATATGATTAGGCATTTTCAACAGGGTAGAGTTTGAATATATAATCTCTGGAAGAAACAAATATGTAGTCACCAACAGGATTGATAATTGAGAGGATTAGGCAACATGGACAGGAATGTTTTTAGTAATCCATGTTCACTTTCCATTCAGACTCCGGTACAATCATAAGTGTGACATTTACTTTTTGTGTCCCGAATATTACTGTGATAAAATGTGTATGTAGATCTGGTGACATGAGTATTTCTTACACCATTTCTGGCAGTAATATTTAGAAGACATATACATAAGTATTGGTTGTACAAAGAGGTGTGCCCTGTGTCTATGAATATAGAGATAATGCATGAATTGACCACACTGTGAATAAATAATATAGCTGATTCCACTTTAAATAATGGATGGAATTGATATCTGAAAATATTTAAGATATTTTATATTGATATAAAATCATTCATTCCAACCAGTTATACATCTATTGTTAATATTAGTGTTATTTTTTATCATGAACGGTGTCTGAGTTTCGCTTCAAAAATGATTATGAAAATTGAAAATAATGTGTTTTGTAAAGAAGTCTCATGAAAAGACCAGTCAAGAAACATGGATGAATACATGTGTTCTGAAGAAGGAATTGATTGAAAGTGAAACAAATGCCTATAAATTTGCGAAACTGTGGATGAAAAATATATCCTATGATGTGCATAAACTGAAGAAATCATAATGTACCAGTGTTGAATAAAAATGAACGTCAAAACACACAGCATGTCCCATTGGAATCTACTCGCATTGATGTTAAACTGGGTCAGTTACTGTAGAAATATTAGGATTTGTATGCAACATTCACTGAAGTTAGTTTTCACTAGTAGGAAAAAATATGTATTTCAGGTGGATGAATATTTCTGAGAATAATCATGTGAAAATTTGATTATAAATCCACATACATGAATATGAATGAATTTAGGAAGTGTGTAATAAGACACATATATTTCATATTTTGAAAAATCTGGAGACTGTATATATATATATATATATATATATATATATATATATATATATATATATATACACACAGACATTAAAAAGTAGCAATATATATGCCAATCGAAATTCACCATGAAATATAAATCATCCACAGATGCAAAAATATTCATTTTACTGAACATGGATTTATGTATAATGTTGTTCATCTAGGAAGCTCACCCATAGGTTTAATTTTCTGTTCCAACAGTGTTTAGGAGCTGTGATGTCTTCTCGCAATTTGTATCTGCCAAGTAAGCCACCTCACAAGATTGTACGAGTGGTACCAGGTAGGATTCTGTATGTGCATATAAAAATACATGTGCTGAATATGCTACGGAGAAAGGGAGACACGAATTCATACATTTGTTTACTTTAAAAACACATGGAGAACTCTTTCAATAAAAAAATTAACTAGTTTATACCTTCTACCCAATATAATGCAAAAGACAATTCCAACTACACACCATGCCTTCTCTGAACTGCTTGTATTTCTATTCCGTTTGGGTTATTTTACTCCACCATATTAGGATTAGTAGTCAGAGTCTAATAGGGTATATGTTAGTGTCAGGGATTTAGTATTCTGAATGGAAAATTGGAAAATGAATCCAATGTGTATGCAAATATGTGCTACACAAAATTTTTCCCACTCTCATCCAGAACAATGCCTTGACAATACTTTCACCCCAAGTAAGACACAATTAGGGAAAAAGAGTTAGGAATTCTTAAAATACAAATCTGGAATGGAATATGATCAGTAGTTCACAAACTTGGAGGTGGTAGAGGAGTTTCCAAAAGTAAGGGACAGGGTCAAAACTCTCCATATAACAAGATGCCTTTACAAATAAGGGTCTGCTGGCTGCATCCTGTCAGTCACAAGGCATTTGGAAGCCAATGGCAGATCGAAATGGCCCCAGCGCATATTTTGTGTCACACACCTGCCCAACATTGCTCTAGGCCCACTGCTCAGCAGGCTCCAACTTACTGGCATATCTGATCTACACCATTTTCATGAAACCCAGTCAATCAAGGCACCGTCTGGTATACTCATGATCAGCAACAGGACATCCAAAGTTTCTCCAGTGCCACCTGGTCATGGGAATTTCAAAAATTTCATGGTATTTAGCTAGCCATTTTTCAAGGATGAAGTTGGAGGCACTATGGGTTTCAATTAATTCAGGAACCATTAAATGGTGAGGAAGCTCATTTCAATGAATGCTCTGAAGAACTCTCACAGGCAAGTCTTCCCAAAGAGTGGCCAAAAGGTCACATGAAGCCAGACCCATTGAGGTCTACAATGTGAGTTCCATGTGTGTTTTGACTCTCAACTATGGCTGCCAAGTCTTTAAATATAAAATCATGTTATATCCTGGCTGAGATTCCCAGTGCTCTGTGGAAATCCACACTGGCCTTAGATCTCAGTTTCCAAGGGTCACTCTCATTCGTGGCCTAATAAAATCCCGACAAAATTTATGGCAATACTGCTCTGAGGTCAGTTCCAGAACTCAGTCTCTAATGGGAGTCACACCAGAGTTCAAGCCCAGGTGGACCCAGTCATCTCTTCCAACCACGATACAAATGTCCACAATTAAAACCAAAACACTCCCACATGGCCCTCATCTTCTTCCATATAGACACTAATCATTACCTCTGGTAGCAGGTTTCCATGAGGGGCGCAGCCCACAACAGTGTCCAAAATAAGCTCCCTTTTTCCCTCATTTTCCTAAAGTCTGTGTGGCCTAGACACCCTTCCTGTTAACCAAGAGTGATCAAATAGGCATGCCGTTAATGCTGCTTTGCTTCTCCAATTTGAGGCCGAATTACTGTGCGGTTTAGATTCTTTATGTGAACTGGAATCATGAGAAAACACATGCACCTATAGGCTAGCCTCTACAGGGCTTTAAATATCTCATTTGACCCAAAGTATCACTATTCTCACTTAATGGAGGTCAGGAACTTTACATAGGAAGGCGAGAGACTTCATCTACAATATCTGCTCTTTTAGCCATTTTTGTATTGGATGCACACATGAGATATTTCTTTGGATCCATCTAGTGCTGAGAATCTAAGCCACAGCCTCACACAGTGCCAAGAGGCTGATTCAGACACATCCCTTTCCAAAGCAATTAAGCACAGAGCCACAGGTGATGCCCATTCATTTCAATTTGAGAACTCTTTTCTTCAGGCTTCACAAAGGGGAGGCCTGAGGCAGAGACCTTCGTGACATTCAGGGCAATAAAACAATAGGTAAGCAAAAGGCACAAAGCAGGCTTTCTCCACTGAGACTTTACTGGTCATACTGATATCTGAGTTTTCTAAGAAGCTCGTCATTCCCTTCAGGTATCCAGTACATGTCCATGTCACAGAGCTTGGAGGTGGTACATATCTTGGGCACAAAAGCATGAGCCTATTCTTTAGAGAGGCCAGAATTCAGGAAGAAAACAGGAACTTTGGAGGATAGCAGATGTTGCCCATCCATAAGTCAAGTAGCAGTCCATTCATAAATTGGGCAGTATGAAGGCTGGCAAGCTTTCTACTAGACAGGACACATCCATTGATGCATTCTCTCTTCTTATGTCTACAACCACGAACACCGTTTTATATACAGACATAAAAACACTCGCCTTGTCAAAGTACTTACCAGAAAGAGTTCACTCAATCCAAACAAACCGCCTTTGATACCTATTCTCAGAACAAGTGAAAACCACAAACCTACACCTACACCCATAAAGGCACCTCCTTTCCCTAAGTAATTCTGAGACTATTTGGAGTGTCCTCTGACTAGTGGGCCACAGTATGTTCCCTTTAAATGGCATGTTCTCTCTCAGATCTGTCCTCCTTAGCCAACTCTGTAAAGTTGTCAGGAGCCAGCATTGAGCAACTACCTTTTTCTCAGGAAAGGCCCCTCTTCAGAGCTCTCTTGGCATTTTGCCATCCTCACATCAGTAGGTACCAAGAAAGACTGACTCTGTCTTTGGTAAATCCAAACAAGTGAGACCACTGGGACTGGGACTGGGACTGGCTCTGTGTGCCTGGCTTCCTGGATCCCAAGTTCAGATAGTTCCATCAACAAGGAAGTGAGGTGAGGCCAATTCCTTCAGGAACTGAATGAGGTCACTGCCTTGGCAACCACTTTGTCCTAACATTTGCTTCCAAGGGTCCCATGAGATGCAGGCTGCCCCTACTACCTGTGACAGTTTCACAAGTTAGAATGGTATATCAACCATAGGCACCCGGGAACAACTCTCTAAACAGGCCTGGTTTGGTCCATCTTCTCTACATTAAAATTTGAGAGCCTGATTCATACACAACCCTTCATACTGACCAGGTTGTTTTCCATGGAAGATGACTTTTGCTCTCTCAGGTCCTTCATAGCTGCCTACATCTTCTCCAGTGATCATATCTGCATGGATCTTTGAGGTTCTCAGCAGATGAACAATCCCCTACATTCCTGTATTGTAATACCAACTCTGTGCCTGCTCTTCTATAAAGTTAGATTGAGGGAAGAGTGTATGGTTATGTTTAATAACATGTTTGATATGGGTTAGGAATTATTCTGCTGGATGAATAATGGTATTGGGAACCTGAGATATTTATAAGAATATAGAGTTGGAATATTGTAATGGTCGGGCAGGCATAGGAGGAAGAGACCACCAAGAGACTGTCTCATGCAACAACAAAGGGTTTATTGAGGGTCCAGCATGCTGGGGCTCAGAGCTCACTTGAATAGAGCAGAGAGTCCTGAGAACAGCTTAAACAGAGCTTATATACTTTTCTTGGAGAGGGCAGGGAGGGAAATTTATTGATGCGTCAGGGAGAGTGGGCAGTTTGCTTTCAACGGGATGATGGAGTACATTCTGCAGTTTGGCAGTTGGGGACAGCACATTCTGGGAACAAGATTAGCAAACAGTTCTCAAGATTTCAACAGTGTTTTATTAAGCATACAGAAAAATAGGAAGTGACAAGTACCTATTTTATTAACTTTTTATTCCCCAATTCTTCTTCTGGTTACTTTTAATCATGAAAGTGATCATTGAAGGGTGTCACATTTTATGTCTCCTAGTGGGGTATATTGTTGTCTGATTACCATAAGTTTAAATTGTCCAATTTGAGCTTCGAGAAAGGAAACTACATGGTTGAGCCAACAGGGTCCTACAGTTAGCAATAATATGAGGATTATTAATGGACAGGCCTGGGCTTATGAAAGCATAGTTAACCAGAGGGACTGTGTGAACCAAGACTCAAACCACCCTTTTTGGGCCTCTCTCTCTCGTTGACACTCTTAAAGGCATTTTCTTAATATACTCATAGGTTCTTATACAACTCCAGTATGGTCGGCATAAAAACAACCTTCTTCCCTCAATGCAGCACAAAGTCCTCCTTCTCTCATGAAGAGAAGGTTTAACCCTCGCCTGTTCTGTAAAACAACTTCAGAGAGAGAGGTTAAACTTTCCTGTAAAGCTGTGATGGAGGTTTTATTATCTTTAATTTTTGGTCTATTGCTGCTTCTAATTGGGTCATTTGTTGTGTCCCATGGACTAGGGTTCCTGTGCTCACTCCTGCAGCAACTCCTATTCCTAATAGGATGGCTAAAGTGAGAGATACAGGTTCCCGGTGGAAACAGGTTGTATGCCCTCCGATTTGATCTTTAAATGAACATGCATCATCCTAGAACACTCTGGGAAACATCTGCACCATTACATAATTAATCACATCTGTTGACCATTTCATGAAAACATAAACAATGTTTAAGTATATAGAATTATACTGTTGTAGGTACGGAAAAGAAAAGGAATCTAAGATAGCACCGAAGACAGGGAAACAGCCCTATTTGGTTGCAAACGGATTTAGAGGGTATTGCTTCTGTTGTAATCAATTAATCTTCTGAACCCCAAGTTTAGGTAGTTTCAGAATTTGTACCCAACATGTAAGGGAAGGGGCTCAGAAGTTCACAGTCTGCAGAAGTTCACAAAAAGCAGTTTTTGTTTCTGTTATTTTTTCCTCTGTTCTCGGCAAGTTAACTTTTCAAGGACACTTGGGACAGGGAGAGATTTTTTTTTCTCTTTTTTTTCTCCCTGCCAGCTGTTACCATGGAGCCTAGTTGGTAACTTCTTTACTTAGAATTGTAGCCATCTCTGAGAATCCCCAGCTCAAGGCCATAGGCCTTGTTCACTTATTTTGTGAAAAACTCGTAAGATGGTGTCTAGCTTAGGAGTGCTGATTTTTCCAGCCACTGGCCAAGTAGAACAGGGCGACATGAAAACACGGAGTTTATCTACATTGAATTCTTTTATAGGGACTCTTTTGCTGAAAGTCCTAAAGTCAGCAATGGTGAAGACTTCTGGAGAAGGTCATATAAGACTTTTCTGTGGGCCTGGTGAAGAGGGGCAAGACGTGGAAAGCAAGGCTGAGAGCAGCTCCGTTTATCTGAGAATTAGGAAGGAGAGATGTAAAAGAATATTGGGAAAGGGGTTTGTGATTTTCCTGGCAACAAAAACTTGAGCAGTAGAACAGGTAGAGCAGAGGGGACGACAGGAGTGAGTATCCCAAAAAGCCTGTGAGGGACTTTAAATTCTTAGTCACCTGTTTTCAGTGATGACAAGGCAACTTTAAAGGTCACTTTCATTACATCTTGGATAGTGGTCTGAGGGATCTCCTCAGCTGGTTTGAGCTTTGGGTTAGCTGGTAAGAGGACCTGATGGGACCTGCTCTGGGCACTTACTGGAGAAAAGAGGACTGAGTGGGTGGAGGGGTACCTCAGTACCTGATACCTCAGCAAGGGCGCAATTGTCTGAGAACCGGCCGAGGTTTGGTTTTTTGATCTAGTAAATGGAGGGGAGAAATCAGGTTGCTCAGGTGGGAGTGAAAGCAGAGAGTCTGGAGCAGAAGGCTGAGGGTTAGGATCTATTGGAGAAGCATAGTTCAGGACGTGAGTGAAGGAGGGAAAAGGTCTTCACATAGGGGAATCTCCTTCCACCCTTTTGATCACTTGTAGAAGTTAAAAATGTCATGCATAATTTGAGGATCTAGAGAGCCTTCTGGGGTCCATCAGTTTTGGTTGTCTAATTGGTAATATGGCCAATGCTGTGTACTGAATTTGATGGGGAGTTTGGGTTCCACCAGGCAGTCCCTGTATGCTAACATCCCCATGACTTACAGAAGAAGTTGGCTTTTTCCCCTCACAGCCGTGGCTCTTTGTGGCTTTGATAGTCTGCCATGCAAACATAGTAATCTGGGCTAGCCAACCTGCATCTTGCTCGCGTGTCCCTACATCCATAATGTTTGTTTCCATTATCGATGATACAGAAGGTATTTAATAGAATTTTAGTGGGATCCACTTTATCAGATATATCCCAATAGGAAAAACCTATAGCCAGCTGACAAATGTCTGGGTGGAGAGATGGCCACCAGGTCCCTATGGGGGCTGTAAGCGAGATAGACCATACTTCTTCTCTAGTAGGATTTGTGATCAGCCATCGCTAATGAACCACCTGATGAGGTTTAGGACTACTGGTGGCCAAGGGGAGAGTCTATAGCCTTATTCATATGGTGAATACACAATTTGAAAGGGTTACTAGTCATTTCCAGTTTCCAGCAAGAGTCTGGACAGAGCGCAGGCTTGAGGTGAGAGGCATGGATCCAGGAATTGATTCCGTATACATTTACTGATGTAGGTGTTATAAGTAGTACCTGGTATGTTCCTTTCCATCGGGGTTCCAGGAATGAAACCTGATGTCTTCTTATGTAGATGAAGTCTCTTACATTATATTGAAGTGGAGTCCCCTTGTCCCCAGTTTGGTAGGCCGTGGCCAGCTGTTTGAACAGATATCAATGAGTTCTTTCAAGAGCTTTAAGTCTGTCAAGCTAGGGGGTGTGGAAGGGATCCTTAGGTCTTAGAGTTGGGGTTAGGTCCCTTACTGGAGGAAGGGCACCATAGAGAATTTCACAGGTGGTGAGGTTACACAAAGAAACAGAGGGAGTATTTCTTGCATGAAACAGTGGATAAGGCAGGAGCATAGTCCAATCTTTTATGCAGGTCTCTAAGAGTAATTTCGTAAAGGTCTATTTAATGGTTCTATTTATTTTTTCTACCTGTCCTGAGTTCTGGGGTCTATAAGCATAATGTAACTACCAATTAATAACCAGGGTACTGGTTAACCTATTCTCAGAACATGAGACAAAAAAAGAATCCCACACCAACACCCACAAAGGCACCTGCTTCCCCCAAGTACATCTGTGACTATCTGGAGTATTCTCTGACTGGTGGGTCATACTATGTTCCCCAAAAATAGCCTGTCTTGTCTCAGATCTGGTCTTCGTGGCCAACTCTGCGAACATTTCAGGAGCCAGCATGAGCCACTACCTGCTTTCCAGGAAAGGCCCCTCTTCAGAGCTCTTCTGGCATTTGGCCATCCCCACATCAGTAGGTACCATGAAAGACTGACTCTGTCCCTGGTAAATCCAAAGAAGTGAGCCCACTAGGAGTAGGACTGGGACTGGCAATGGGTGCCTGGCTTCCTGGATCCCAAGTTCAGAGAGTTCCAACACCAAGGAAGTGACGTGAGGTCACTTCCTTCAGAAACTGAAAGAGGTCACTCCCTTGGCAACCACTTTGTCCTAACAGTTGCTTCCTATGGTCTCTTGAGATGGAGGATGCCCCTACTTCCTGTGACACTTCTACAAGTTAGAATGGTATATAAACCATAGGCACTCAGGAATAGCTCTCCACACAGGCCTGGTTTGATCCATCTTCTCTACATTAATAAGAGAGAGGCTGATTCAGATACACTCCTTTATCCTGACCAGGTTGTTTGCCATGGAAGATGACTTTTGCTCTCTCAAGTCCTTCATAGCTGCCTACATCTTCTCCAGGAATGATTTCTGCATGGACCTTTGAGTTTCTAAGCAGGTGGAAGATCCCCTACATTCCTGTATTGTAAGACCAACACTGTCCCCGCTCTTCTGTAAAGTTAGATTGAGGGAACAGTGTATGTTAGGTTTAATAACATGTTCAATTTGGGTTAGGAATCATTCTTCGGGATGAATAATAGTATTGGGAAACTCTCTCAGATCTGGTCTCCTTGGCCAACTCAGTGAAGTTTTCAGGAACCAGTGGTGAGACACTGCCTGCTTTCTCATGAACTGGCCCTCTTCAGAGCTCTCCTGGCATTTGGCCATCCTCACATCAGTAGGTACCAAGAAAGTCTGACTCTGTCCTTGGTAAATACAAACATGTGAGCCCACTGGAATTGGGACTGGGACTGACTCTGGGTGCCTGGCTTCTTGGATCCCCAGTTCAGAGAGTTCCATCACCAAAGAAGTGAGGTAGGTCACTTCATTCAGAAACTGAATGAGGTCACTGCCTTGGCAAACACTTTGTCCTAAAAGTTGTTTCCTAGGTTCCCATGAGATGGAGCCTGCCCCTACTTACTGTGACACTTCAAGCTAAGAATTGTATATCAAAAATCGGCACCCGGGAACAGCTCTCCACACATGCCTGATTTGGTCCAACTACTCTACATTAAGAAGAGAGAGGCTGATTCAGACACATCCCTTCATTTTGACCTGGTTGTTTTCCATGGAAAATGAATTTTTCTCTCTCAGGTCCTCCATAGCTGTCAACATCTTCTCCAGGGATCATTTCTGTAAGGACCTTTGAGGTTCTCAGCAGGTGGAAGATCCCCTACATTCCTGTATTGTAAGACAAACTGTGTCCTTACTCTTTTGTAAAGTTAGATTGATGGAAGAGTGTATGGTTAGGATTAATAACATATTCGATTTGAGTTAGGAATCATTCTGCAGGATGAATAATGGTATTGGGAATCTGCGATATTTACAAGAATAAATAGGTGAAATGTAAGTATGAAAACAGAAATCTAGGTAAGATTTGAAGCCCAGAAGGGAATTGGGCCTTTGATTGTGACACTTAGCTTTGAATTATGTTCTGCACAGATGTCTCAGATAAATCGATATAAAATGGCATAGGACCTTGTACCTTGGATGATTGAATGTCGAAGAGAATATCCAGTCAAAAGGGGACAGTAGGTAGATTAGGAAGATAGTAAATAAGTTTAGAAAAAAGAATGAGTATAGGAATTGGACCAAAAGTTCTTTAGCAACAGGGTTTCGGTTAGTGAGTGAATGTCAATGTCAGCACATGTGAAGAATGAGTCACAATGATGAACTGGGGAAAATATGTAGGAAAGCAGATATCTATAGAGACATTATGAAATCAGACAAAGTATAAAGTGAGTGATAGTATTAGATATTTTCAACAGGGTTGAATTTGAATATATAATCTTAGGAAGAAACAAATATGTAATCATTAATAGGATTGACATTTGAGAGCATTAGCCAAATTGGACATGGATTTTTTTAGTAATCCATGTTTACATTCCATTTAGTCTTTGGTACAATCATAAGTGTGAACTTTGCATTTTGTGTCCAGAATATTACTGTGATAAAATGTTTATGTACATCAGTTGACAGAGTATTTCTTCCACCATTTCTGGGAGCAATATTTTGAAGACATATAAATTAATATTGGGGGTACAAAGAGGTGTACCCTGTGTCTATGTATGTAGAGATAATGCATGAAGAGACCATACTGTGAATAAATAATATAACTGATTACACTTTAAATAATCGATTGAATTTATATCTGAAAATATGCAGAAAATCTTATATTGATATACAATCATTAATTCCAACCAATTATACATATAATGGTAATATTACTTTAATGGTTTATCAAGACGGGTGTGTGAGATTTGCTTCAAAGCGATAATGGAAATTGAAAATAATGTGTTTGGAAAGAAGTCTCATGAAACGAGCAGTCAAGAAACATTAAGGAATACATGTGTTCTGAATCAGGAAGTGATTGAAAGTGAAACAAATGCCTATCAATTTGATAAATTGTGGATGAAATATTTATCCTATGATGTGCATTAACTGAAGAAATAAATGTACCAGAGTTGAATAAAAATGAACGTCAAAATACACTTCATGTCCCATAGGAATCTATACGCATTGATGTTAAACTGGGTGAGTTACTGTAGAAATATTAGGATTTGTGTGCACCATTCACTGAAGTTTGTTTTCAGTACTAGGAAACAAATATGTATTTCAGGTGGATGAATATTTCTGATAATAATCTTGTGAAAAGTTGATCATAAATCCACATATATGAATATGAATGAATTTAGGGAGTGTATAATAAGACACATATATTTCATATTTTGAAAAATCTGGAGAGTATATATATATATATATATATATATATATATATATATATATATAACACACACACACACACAGACATTAAAATGTAGCAATATATATGGCAATCTAAATTAATCATGAAATATATATCATCCACAGATCCAAAAATATTCATTTTACTGAACATGGGTTTATGTATAATGTTGTTCAACTAGGAAGCTCACCCATAGGTTGAATTTTCAGTTCCAACAGCGTTTAGAATGAGTGATCTATTCTCACAAATTGTATCTGCCAATTCATCCACCTCACAAGAATGTACGTGTGGTACCAGGTAGGATTTGATATGTGCATATAAAAATACATGTGCTGAATAGGCTACAGAGAAAGGGAGACAGGAATTCAAATATTTGTTAACTTTCAAACACATGGAGAACTATTTAAATTGAAAATTTGCTAGATTTATAACTCCTACACTACATAATGCAAAAGGCAAGTCCAACTATGCACCATGCCTCCTCTGAACTGCTTGTATTACTATTTTGTTGGGGTAATTTATCTCCATCATATTTGCATTAGTAGTCAGAGTCCAGTAGGGTAGGTTTTAGTGTCAGGGATTAAGTATTTCGAATGAAAAATTAGATAATGAATCCAATGTGTATGCAAAAAATCTTCCCATTCTCATCCAGAACAATGCCTTGCCATTACATTCGCCCCAAGTAATACACAATTAGAGGAGAAGAGTTAGAAAATCTGTGAATACATATCTGGAATGGAAAATGCTCAGGAGTTCACAAGCTTGGATGTGGAAGGGGAGTTTCCAAAAGTAAGGGACAGGGTTGATAGACCCAACCTGATCATTTATTAAAATTGGGAGCCCACTTGCCAGAAAGCCATGAAAAGATAATTTTGGATTTATTATAAATTACTGCAAATTCTGAACCTGCTTGGAATGTTTGCCCATGCCTTAAACTCACCCATGCCTGGCTCTCTGACCAGATTGCAGCCCTCTCTGAAACTTTAGTGACACCTCATAAATATTTTCTTTCCCTGGCCAGACAACGAGTCTCTGAGGCTCTAATGGTCCTCATAATTTCTGATGTTGGGGTGAGCTTAAAAAAAATGTAAACTACCGTTAGTGTGATGCTTGTTAAAGTTCTGTTATCTGTAACCCCCTTTTTGTGCATCTTTCTGGGCTATATAGCTGGGCTATAGGAAAGGTGGGTTTGCTGTCTTGCTCCTGCCATTTTGGGAGGGAGAGGTAGCCTTTCCCTTTGAAATAATTAGCTTGCCTTAATTTGATTTTTCTAGGAGTCAGTGGTCTTTACATGCGTTCCTGGTCTAATATTTTGGAGTTCCCCAGTGAGATGACCCTGCCGGACAAGATCACAAGACCAGACTGCTGTAAATTCTGAAGTTGGCCTTCCTTCCAGGGCTCCAAGCTTGAGAGCAACTCTAGGGTTTGTGCAACTTGAGATGGTCCAAGGCCTTGGAGTTAGCCTTCAGTTCAGGGAGCACTGCAGTGAACCACCGCATTAAAACTATTAGCAAGCACCTGGTGGAGGAGGCATCCATAGGTAATTGGTGCCTTTATAACATCTGATATCCGGTTAAGGGAGATCTCTTCTGATGACAGAGAGGTGGACTGAGGAGGCTCACATATACTGCTGTCTGGGACAGTAACAAGAATCATTCTGTCATCTGTTCTGTTCTCTAGGGAATTCATCTGGAAGGGTAGAGAGGTGCCAACGGGCACGCATGCGCTCCTACGGGGAGCTTTAGGAAGACATTGCATTGCTCCTCTGTTTTCCTGTTTCGGCGCCGGATTTCTGTTTTTTTTTTTTTGTTGTTGTTGTTTTGTTCTGTGTTCTATATGTTTTTTGTTTGTTTGTTTTTATGCATTTTGTTGTGTGATTTCTGTGGTGAAAACTTAAGGATATCGGACATGAAAATAAAGCAAGTAAGCCTGACACCCTTTGGACTGAGTTTAAAGGAACTGCATTGAACTTTACACCCGTTTGTTAAGCAGTATGATAGAAGCCCCTAGCTGGCTGCCTGGAGCACACTCACTGCAGAGGGCAGTGCCTGCGGGGGACCTAAGAACTGAGTATCTCCCAGGTTAATAAGTGAAACTCCTTTAAAATCCCTTGTCCCTCCAGATAAAGAGAGTCACAACCTTTTGGCAGAGTCCCTGTGTTTATCTTTGTTAGCAAAGCAATAAACCTTCGTTTTTCTTTTTCTCAAAACCCTGTCCTCATTTTTAAATTGGCATTAATTGGCTTCAAGTTCAGGAACCCAACTTTAAGTTACAAATTTTGATAACCCACCCGCACCCTGGAACTTTTTGAGAGCTGACTACAGAAATGTTAGGAGATGGAGCATGCTTGTGGTGGAACTGAAACAGAGGAGCAAATCCTGTAAGTAAAAGGAGGGACTGAGGGACTCCCAGCAGCTGCTGAAGCCTTATTTTTTCAGAGAATTCCCTAGGTCTTTCCCTGCAATTTAACGATAATGCCACCTCTGTCATCTTAAAAAAGAGGGAAAAAAAGGGGACACTAAATGCAGGAAAGTCACTATGGAGACCCTTGATTTTACATTTCAGGATGCTCCTCTGTGAAAACATCTGGTCCCCTTGTGGGGACATCTGTGGTGCAACTGGTGTAGGAGATTTTTCTCTTATCTGCTCTGTTTTAAAGGCTTCTGTCTGTCAGTCATAGTCTGGAGCTCCTTTCTGTCTGTCGTGTGTCTTTGTTTCTGGCACTTTAAGACATGTGCAATAATGTGTTGATATTATATATTGTTTCTTGGGAATGATTTTACCTGAATGTGTGTCTAAATGATGATGTTTTATTGTAACAATCTGGTAGCTTATTGGGTTTTTGAAGCATTGCAGAATCTTGCCGTTAAAAGTCAGATTGAGATAATTGTTTAGTTTATGATTTCAGATAATTCATGCCAGAGAACTTAAATACTTAGGATGGAAAACTAAAGAACTCTACTTCCAAGTTGGCAAGAAATTTTCCAATCATTCAGTCTTTTTTTTTTCACCAATTTTTAATTGGGTAGCCTGGGAAAATGTCACTGTGTGTACCAGTGCATTAATTTGGACAAGGATAGTAAATCATAGTATGGTATCTGTTGACAACACAAGATGTAAAGATATAAAATTTTGTAAATTTTGTCTTAAGCTTGTATCAAAATTTTCAACATCCTATCTGGAAAATTATGGTTAAAATGCGTTAGGCCTGAGGTGTCTGCTCAGAATAGCAGTTTTTTCCTGCTCCTTCCAGACCTCAGCCAGGACTTAGATTGAAATGCAAATGAAAGAAGCCTGCAAGATCAGTAGGAGACTGATATGAGGCTTAAGGAAAAAAAAAGTAAATAGTATGGTATTTACTAATTACTGGTCAGTTATTTTTTCTAGGACTCTTATTTTTTTCCTTAGATCCTTTAATTTTTCTAACTCATAATTTTGATCCTACAGACCTAGGTTAATGTTTTTCTGATCAGTTCTATCTTTGACCAACTGTGGAGTTTTTAAAACATGGCAATGGAGATTTCACCTGCTAAAAGCTACAAGGCCTTTACTATTATTATGTGTGCACACTTTTGTTATTTGTTGTATGTCTATATATATATATATTCTTAATCATATATATGATACAGAAATTAACATATATAAGGAGCGCTCATAATAAAAAAAGCACTCATAAAAACAAATTTTAAGGGATGCCCTCTCTCACCACTTCGGTTCAACATAGTTCTCGAATCACTGGCCAGAGCAATTAGACAGACGAAAAAAATTAAAGGCATAAAAATAGGAAAAGAACTCAAATTATCACTATTTGCAGATGACATGATTCTATACCTAGCAGACCCAAAAGGGTCTACAAAGAAACTACTAGAGCTAATAAATGAATTCAGCAAAGTGGCAGGATATAATATCAACACACATAAATCAAAGACATTCCTGTATATGAGCCACAAATCCTCTGAAATGGAAATGAGGACAACCACCCCATTCACAATATCCTCAAATAAAATAAAATACTTGGGAATCAACCTAACAAAAGAGGTGAAAGACTTATACAATGAAACCTACAGAAACCTAAAGAGAGAAATATAAGAAGATCTTAGAAGATGGAAAAATATACCCTGTTCATGGATAGGTAGAACTAACATCATCAAAATGGCGATATTACCAAAAGTTCTCTATAGGTTTAATGCAATGCCAATCAAAATCCCAACGGCATTTCTTGTAGAAATAGAGAAAGCAATCATGAAATTCATATGGAAAAATAAAAGACCCAGAATAGCAAAAACAATGCTAAGCAGGAAGTGTGAATCAGGCGGGATAGCTATACCAGACTTCAAACTATACTATAGAGCAATAGTAACAAAAACAGCAGGGTACTGGTACCAAAACAGGTGGGTGGACCAATGGTACAGAATAGAGGACACAGAAACCAATCCACAAAACTACAACTATCTTATATTCGATAAAGGGGCTAAACGCATGCAATTGAAGAAGGATAGCATCTTCAACAAATGGTGTTGGGAAAACTGGAAATCCATATGCAACAAAATGAAACTGAATCCCTTTCTCTTGCCATGCACAAAAGTTAACTCAAAGTGGATCAAGGAACTTGATATCAAATCAGAGACATGGCGTCTGATAGAAGAAAAAGTTGGCTATGATCTACATACTGTGGGGTTGGGCTCCAAATTCCTCAATAGGACACCCATAGCACAAGTGTTAATAACTAGAATCAACAAATGGGACTTACTCAAACTAAAAAGTTTTTTCTCAGCAAAAGAAAGAATAAGAGAGGTAAATAGGGATCCTACGTCCTGGGAACAAATCTTTACTCCTCACACTTCACACAGAGCCCTAATATCCAGAATATACAAAGAACTCAAAAAATTAGACAAAAGATAACAAATAACCCAATCAACAAATGGGCCAAGGGCCTGAATAGAAATTTCTCAGAGGAGGACATACAGTCAATCAACAAGTATATGAAAAAATGCTCACCATCTCTAGCAGTCAGAGAAATGCAAATCAAAACCACCCTAAGATACCATCTCACTCCAGTAAGATTAGCAGCCATTAGGAAGTCAAACAACAACAAGTGCTGGCGAGGATGTTGGGAAAAGGGTACTCTTGTACATTGCTGGTGGGACTGCAAATTGGTGCGGCCAATTTGGAAAGCAGTATGGAGATTTCTTGGAAAGCTGGGAATAAAACCACCATTTGATCCAGCTATTCCCCTACTCGGTCTATTCCCTAAAGACCTAAAAAGAGCACACTATAGGGACACTGCTACATCCATGTTCATAGCAGCACAATTCACAATAGCAAGACTGTGGAAGCAAAACCTAGATGCCATTCAATAGACGAATGGATAAAAAATATGTGGCATTTTTACACAATGGAGTATTACTCTGCATTAAGAAATGACAAAATCATAGAATTTGGAGAGAAATGGATGGCATTAGAGCAGATTATGCTAAGTGAAGCTAGCCAATCCCTCAAAAACAAATGGCAAATGTCTTCTTTGATATAAGGAGAGTAACTAAGAACAGAGTAGGGACGAAGAGCATGAGAAGAAGATTAACATTAAACAGGGATGAGAGGTGGGTGGGAAAGGGAGAGAGAAGGGAAATTTCCTGTAAATGGAAGGAGACCCTCAGGGGTATACAAAATTACATACAAGAGGAAGTGAGGGGAAAGGAGGAAAAATATGAGGGGGGAGAAATGAATTACAGTAGAGGGGGTAGAGAGAGAAGAGGGGAGGGGATGGGGGAGTGGGGATAGTAGAGGATAGGAAAGGCAGCAGAATACAACAGACACCAGAATGGCAATATGTAAATCAATGGTTGTGCAACTGATGTGATTCTGCAATCTGTATATGGGGTAAAAACGGGAGTTCATATCCCACTTGAATCAAGTGTGAAATATAATATATCAAGAACTATGTAATGTTTTGAACAACCTACAATAAAAATTAATTTAAAAAAAGTGGATCCAAAGATCTTTAATTCACGTGATTAAAATTGTTCAATTTAAATTGGATAAACAGATAAAAATAAATGTTTTTAAATTTAAGCTTACAAGTTTTTATAGGTGTTCAAAAATCTAATAAAATATTAATATCTACAAAATGTCTAAAATGCCTTGATTCTAGGACTTTTCCTTCAACAAAAAAATGGTTTACACTCTTCAATACATTTGTCTAATATTTTAATAAATAAGTAAAGTAAATTTGAGGTGGAATTTCTCATTCTTGAGTACATTTGTTAGATACCCGATTGATTTACTAAGGTCTGTATCAGATTGTAAAAATCAGTCATGTGTTAAAGAGACAAAAATTTCTGAAAACATAAGTTTACCCATAACATTGTGTTTATTAAGTTTTATTTTTTCTAGAGCAAGCAACCATAAAAATTAAACAACTGATTAAATAAGAACTGTTATTTTAGAGCACTCTACTGCCATTTCTTTAAAAGCTAAACTTGGTTAATCTAGAAATATCAATGTAATTTTGATGCTATTAATGTGCTCATATCTTCCAGGTATACAAGTCTGTAAGTTAGAAACATTTAAAGAGCATTATATCAAGCTGGTATTCTGAAGTTGTATGGTAAAAAAAATGTACTGGGGATTTATTTACCTGTTATCAATAAGATATGTAAAGTTTTATGTTACTTTTTTCATTGGGGAACAATTTAAATGTATTTTTAAGTTAATCAGAGCCTAATATATGTAAAGGTTAAAATCTTTCAGCCTTTCTTTAATCCATGTTTTAAATGTGATGTCATATGATGTTAGATAATGTTCATGTGACCTCAAACAATTTATGTAAACTTTGTAAAATGATATTTAAAAAACAATGATCAGCTTTAGAACTAAAACACTTAATATTTATAAAGAGGCCTGCCTTACCTGAGATAAGGCTCTGTGTCCCATCTTACTACATGTGAGAATGACTACAAAAGGAGTAGGTCAGATTTTATTTCATTTAAAGTTATGTTCAAAAGTTCTTTTGTTTTTCTGTGAAGATTACTAGGATCTCAAACAGGGCATATAATGTATAACTCAGCCAAAAAATTCAGGGTAGCTATTACAGAAACTAAGTATTTTTACTCTTGTTAAAAAATTTTATTTTTAATTTGCTTATAAGTTATCTAAAGATTCCCTGTTAGTCTTTTACAGAAGTGTTGCTTTAATAACACAACATGGGTTAATTTAAGATAATAAGTCATCATCTACAAGACAGACAGAATAATACATATCCCAATTAATGAAAAGATAAATAATAATTAAGTTATAGATATTAAAGCCCAGTACTCTCAATATAAGGCTGTTAAAATTTATTTGCTGGATGTTTAAGATTAGGATTTAAAATTAAAGTTAAATGAATCGGCCAAGAAAACAAATATTAATATTTTAAGGTATACACTTTATGTTAGCCTCCCAAAATAAGTAAGACTGGAGGTTACAAAGAAGGATTCTCAGACAGGAATGCCTGATAACAATAAAAAGAGACTATTAAGAGGAGCTGCCAGAGGCAGAAAATTTAGTTTAGGGCCTACAGATATTCCTAACCTACAGAGGTAGGCTTGGTGTTTGCTAGTACGATTATCCAGCCCTGAGTAACAGAATTAAAGGTTTCTCTATTAGACACAGAGGTCATACTAGAAAAAGGATTTTGCAAGATCAGATGACATTAAATTAATAAACTGTATCTTATGGGGAGGGACAACTGTAAAACAAAAAATTAAATATTAAGTTGACAGTCCTGATAACTGAGGATATTAAAGAATGGTGAGGGAACTTCTATACGGTGACATGTTCCAGCTGCTGCAACATTTATTCATTACTCATGGTTTTTGTTACTCTCATAGAAGAACCCATTCCCAGATGACTTTACAACCTGTTCTTCCCCAACCAGACTTCAAACCAAGCTGAAATCTAAAAGGCAACTCATGTCCCTCAACTAAATTCTAAAAGGCAACTCATGTCCCTCATGCCATGACCCTTACGTCACCCTCTCTCAGCGCAGAAGAATCCAAAATGCGTGAGGCCTCCCTTCTTACAACAATGGAGCCAAAAATAAATAGACTATCAATATACGTAATTAATTAAGTCAGGTAAAATCAGGGAGACCCATTTTGGGTGAGTTCTAGAAATTTGGAGACTGTTACCTGAGGGATTTAAATTTCCTCAGTGCACTTCCCTTAATCTATCAAAGATTTGAAAGGAACACATAAGAAAAGGGGGGAATGATAGGCCCAACCTGATCTTTTATTAAAATTGGGAGCCATATTGCTACAAAGCCATGATAAGATAATTTTGGCTTTACTATAAATTACTGCAAATTCTGAACCTGCTTGGAATGCCTGCCCATGCCTTGAACTCACCCATGTCTGGCTCTCTGACCAGATAGCAGCACTCTGTGAAACATTAGCGACACATCATAAATATTGGCCTTCCCTGGACAGACAATGACCATCTCTGAGGGTCTAATGGTCCTCACAAATTCTGATGTTGGGGCCAGCAAAAAAAAAAAAAAAAAAAAAAAAAAAATATATATATATATATATATATATATATATATATATATATATATATATATATATATATATATATAAACTACCATTAGTGTGATGCTTGTCCGAGTTCTGTTATCTCTAACCCCCCTTTTGTGTAACTTTCTGGGTTTAAAGCTGGGCTGTAGGTAAGTTGGGGTTGCTGTCTTGTTCCGGCCGTTTTGGGAGGGAGAGTTAGCCTGGCTGGTGAAAATAATAAGATTAGTTTAATTTGATTTTAATTGGAGTCAGTGGTCTTTTCTTGCATCCTTGTCTAACAGGTAAACACTCCACAAACATGGAGCTCTGCTGGCCTAACGACTTTTTGAGAAACTGCCTCTGAGGTTGGGCACTTGAAATATATGTTGTTTTCAGGAGCTTTAGCTTCCTTTGTTGTGAGACCATCAAAGCTGGCTCTGCATCTATGTGACCTGAAGAAATTGGTTTCTTATTTTCCAATGAAAATGAGGCAAAGTGCTGAATTCTCTCTTTGTAGGTAAACTGTGGCCACTGAAGGCTAAGTGTCTCCCTGTGTGGACTGTGTACCCATTTAGTCATCCTCCACTATTCATGGTGTTTCTTGCTGCTGCACTGGGAGTTTGGTATTTGCTCTACGAAATACAAGAAGTTCAACTGGGACACAGTGCTGAAGGTAGTTCTGTCACGTGTGGTCGGTCAGAGTCTGCAAGAGAATGCACCAACCAGGATTCTATCCCACATAGCTTGCCCACTTGAAGATAGCAACCTGATTCGTAACATTGCCCTGAAACCTCTCCATATAACAAGATGCCTTTACATATAAGGGTCTGCTGGCTGCACCATGTCAGTCACAAGCCATTTGGAAGTCAATGGTAGATCCAAATGGCCCCAACACAAATGTTTTATCCCACACCTGCACACCACAGTTCTGGACCCAATACTCAGCAGGCTCCAACATACTGGCATTTCAGTTCTACACCATTTTCATGAAACCCAGTCAATCAAACCACTGTCTGGAACACTCCTGATCAGCAACAGGACATCCAAATGTTCTCCTCTGACACCTGGTTATGGGAATTTCAAAAATTTCTTGGTATTTATCTAGCATTTTTCACGGATGAAGTTGGAGGCACTGTAGGTTTCAATTCTTTCAAGAACCATTAAATGGTATGGAAGCTCATTTCAATGAAAGCTCTGGAGAATTCTCACAGTCAAGGCTTCCCAAAGAGTGGCCAAAAGATCACATGAACCCAGGCCCATTGAGGTCTAGAGTGTGAGGTCCATGTTTGTTTTGAATCTCATCTATGGCTGCCAAGTCTTTCATAATAAAATCATGTGATATCCTGGCTGAGATTCCCGATGCTCTGTGGAAAGCCACCCTGGGACTTGATCTCAGTTTCCAAGGGCGACTCTAATGCGTGTCCTCCTAAAATCCCAAGAGAACTCATGGCAATATTTCTCTGAGGTCAGTTTCAGAACTCAGTCTGTAAGGGGAATCACACCAGACTTCAAGCCCAGGTGGACCCAGTCATCTATTTCAACCACCACACAAATGACCACAATTAAAACCAAAACACTCCCAAATGGCCCTCATCTTCTTCCATATAGACACTCATCATAACCTCTGGCTGGGGTTTTCCATGAGGGGCAAAGCTCACGACAGTGTCCAAAATAAGCTCCCTTACCCCTCATTTGCCTAAAATCAGGGTGGCCTGGACACCCTTCCTGTGAACCAGTAGTGATCAAATATGCCTGCCATTTGTACTGCCCAGCTTCTCCAATATGAGGCCTACTGACTGTTTGGTATAGATTTTTTATGTGAATTGGAGTCATGAGAAAACCCAAGCAATTACGGGCTAGCCTCTGCAGGGTTTTGAAGAACTCATTTGACCCAATGGATCCCTCTTCTCACTTGATGTAGGTCAGAAACCTTACAGAGGAAGGCGAGGGACTTCAACCACAATGACTGCCCTTTTGGCCATTTTGGTTTTGGAAGCACAAAAGGAATGTTTCTTTAGATCCATCAGGTGCTGAGAATCTAAGCCACAGCCTCACACAGGGCCAAGAGGCTGATTCAGACACATCCCTTTTGGAAGAAATTAAGCAAAGAGCCACAGGTGATGCCCATTCATTTCCATTTGAAAACTG
The DNA here is from genome assembly GCF_048772815.1 of Callospermophilus lateralis. NCBI lineage: Eukaryota > Metazoa > Chordata > Mammalia > Rodentia > Sciuridae > Callospermophilus > Callospermophilus lateralis. Next base: position 327,665 of record NW_027514453.1, on the reverse strand, counting down.
TTTTCTTCAGGCTTCACAAAGGGTTGGCCTGAGGCAAAGACCTTCCTGACATTCAGGGCAACAGAACATTATGTAAGAAAAGGCCCAAAGCAGGGTTTCTCCACTGAGATTTTACTGGTCACACTGTTATCTGAGTTTTCTGAGATGCTCGCCATTCCCTTCAGCTATCCAGTACATGGCCATGTCACAGAGCTTGGAGGTGGTACATATCTTGGACTCAAAACCATGAGCCTGTTGTGGAGAGTGGCCAGAATTCAGGAAGAGTACAGAAACTTAGGAATATTGTAGGTGTTGCCCATCCATAAGGCAAGCCACAGTCCTTTCATAAATTGGGCAGGATGAATGCTGTTAAACTTTCTCCTGGAGAGGACAAATCCATTGATGCATTATCTTTTCTAATGTCTACAACCAGAGATACAGTGGGATACACAGATATAGAAACACTTGCCTTGTCAAACAACTTACTAGAAACAGTCCACTCAATACCAAACAAATAGCCTTTCCTACCTATCACGCCTTTCCTACTGTATCAACATACACTAGTTATTCATCACCCCCTGCCCCGGTTATTTTGCTGCAGTGGGACTGCTGCAGATGGTGGCCCATACAGGGAGCCCTGGGACACTTGGGGGTAAGTGACGAATAAAAGCTGCCCATCCATAGATAGGATGGGAGCAAATCTGCTCATCCCTAGGCAGATAGGGGGAGAGAAAAAACGGTCATTTCAAAAAATGGAGAAAATTGATACAGTATGATTGTGTCTTGTTTTATCTCAGTGTATTGTATTGTCTTTGTGATGAAAATAAGGAAGGGGTGAGAAGTAAATTGATAATGGAAAGAGGCACCCCAGTGGAAACAAGTGCAATTAGGGCATGTGTTGATGGAAGCCCAGGAAGTCTAATCAGAAAGAAAAAGAAAGTTAAGAAGAAGAAGGATTATCAGGAAAAAAGTTTCAGCAAAAGGCTGTTACTGAATACTTTTCGTTTCCGGAGTGTGTGTGAATAGGCGCCTCGGCTGCCACATGCTCAAGCCAGTCACTGTGCAGCAAGGGCTTTTCAAGCAGTGGCAGCCGGCAATTCCCCGCCCCCAGCCTGGGGAGCGGGGCCCCGTGGCAGTTTGAGTCCTGGACACTCCCCAGGGCCATCTGTGGCTGCCCAGGATGCTACAGCCAGCCATAGATGCTACTGGCTCCCTGATGTTTGGTCATTTTCAATGCCAATAACTAAGCTACAATGGTTCTCCCACACCCGGAAGATAATAAATAATAAGCACTATTAAGGCTTTTTTCAAATGTAAAAAACCTTGAGATAATGTACTAAATTTTTCAGAAGGTTGTTTTCTTAGCACCTGGTGGAATACTATAGGATTTTCTTTAGCCAGTGGTAGGAGTTCCTGCCTTCATCCCAGTGCCGGTGAGGACAAGGGTGGAAGAATTTCCAGTGTTGCTGAAAACCGGAGGAGACTTCGGCTGAGAAACGGAGGAGACTTTGGATCAAGCTAGCTGCCTTCAGAACTTTCCTGGGCTGTGATTTAAGCTAGCTGCCTGCAGAATTTACATGGACTGTGATTTAAGCTAGCTGCCTGCAGAACTTACCAGGACTGTGATTTAAGCTAGCTGCCTGCAGAACATACCTGGACTGTGGTTTACCTGAACTGTGAGTTAATCTATTGAGACACTGCTTTACCTGGACTGAGACAACAAACTGTAATCTATAACAAATTTTAACTCGGTGTCTTTGCTAACAGTGTCATTGCTGGTATTATTTCTCCAAGTGCTTCATCAATTGGCTTGTATTGTGACATTTTGTATCCTCCCTTTCTGTTTGTAGCACGTTATTTATGGTGTTTCTGTAAAAACCACTGTGGTCTTTATTTAAATTAAATAAAAGGGGGAAATGTTAGAGTCTGTAAACATGTCAAAATAACACCTGGCATTTTGCCAGGGGAATGTTAGAGTGTGTAAACAAGTCTGGATGATGCCTGGCAAAATGCCAGAGGGAGTGGTTTGAGATGTAACAAAAGCGAGCCATTAAGTGTGGAGATTCCTGATTGGTTGACTGCAGTATCTAGTTTATGTTAATTAGATAACCTGGGTGGAATGTATAAATACCTCTATTGTCCTACAATAAATGGCTTCCACTCCTGCTATATCAACATACACATGTTATTCATAACCCCCACCCCCCGGTTATTTTGCTCCAACCGGACCGCGGCAGTATCTGCCAAGTCAGAAACCTCTCAAGTATGAACATGTGATACCAGGTAGGATTCTATATGTGCATATAAAAATACATGTGCTGAATAGGCTACACAAAAAGGGAGAGAGGAATTCACATATTTGTTAACTTTAAAAACACATGGAGAACTATTTTAATTAAAAATTGACTAGATTTATAACTCCTACCCTATATAATGCAAAAGGCAAGTCCAACTATACAACATGACTCCTCTGAACTGCTTGTATTTCTATTTTGTTTGGGTTATTAATCTCCATCATATTAGGATTAGTAGTCAGAGTCTAGTAGGGTATGGGTTAGTGTCCAAAATAAGCTCCCTTGCCCCTCATTTGCCTAAAGTCATGGTGGCCTGGACACCCTGCATGTGAACCAGGAGTGATAAAATAGGACTGCAGTTAATACAGCTCTGCTTCTCCAATTTGAGGCCTACTGAGTGTCAGGTAACAATTCTTTATGTGATTTGGAGTCATGAGAAAACAGAACCACTTCTTCAGGGCATTGAAGAATTCATTTGAACCAAAGGATTCCTATTCTCACTTGATGTAGGTCAGAAACCTAACAAAGGAACGCAAGAGACTTCATTCACCATAACAGATCTTTTTGCCATTTTGGTTATGGATGCACACATGGGATCTTTCTTTAGATCCATGAGGTGCTGAGAATCTAAGCCACAACCGCACACAGGGCCAAGAGGCTGATTCAGACACATCCCTTTACAAAGAAATTAAGCAAAGAGCCACAGGTGATGCCCTTTCATTTCCATTTGAAAACTGTTTTCTTCAGGCTTAACAAAGGGGTGGGCTGAGGGAAAGAACTTCCTGACATTCAGGGCAACAGAAATATAGGTAAGAGAATGGCCAAAGCAGGATTTCTCCACTGAGACTTTCCTGGTCACACTGATATCTGAGTTTTCTGTGATTCTCCCATTCCATTCAGCTGTCCAGTACATGGCCATGGCACAGAGCTTGGAGGTGGTATATATCTTGGACACAAAACCATGAGCCTATTCTGGAGAGTGGCCAGAATTCAGGAAGAAAACAGGAACTTAGGAAGATAGTAGGTGTTCCCCATCCATAAGACACACCGCAGTCCATCCATCAGTTGAGCAGGATGAATGCTGGGAAGCTTTCTACTAGACAGGATGCATCCATTGGTGCATTCTGTTTTTTAATGTCCAAAACCACGTACACAGTGGGATACACCGAACTAGAATCACTCACCTTGTCAAACGATTTACTAGAAACAGTCCATTCCAAACCAAACAAACCACCTTTCCTACCTATTTTCAGAACATGAGACAAAACCACAAACTCACACCCACACCCACAAAGGCATCTCCTTCCCACAAGTAAGTCTCTGACTCTCCAGTGTGTCCTCTGTCTGTTGAGCCAAACTATGTTCCCCGAAATGGCCAGTCCTGTCTCAGTTCTGGTTGCCTTGGCCAACTCTGTGAAGTTGTCAGGATCCAGTGGTGAGCCACTACCTGCTTTCTCAGGAAAGATCCTCTTCATATCTGTCCTGGCATTTGGCCATTCTCTCAGCAGTAGGTACCAAGAAAGACTGACTCTGTCCTTGGTAAATCCAAACAACTGAGCCCAGTGGGAGTGGGACTGGGACTGGCTCTGGGTGTCTGGCATCTTGGATCCCAATTTCAGAGAGTTCCAATACCAAGGAAGTGAGGTAGGACACTTCCTTCAAGAACTGAATGAGTTCACTCCCTTGGCAACCACTTTGTCCTAACAGTTGGTTCCAAGGGTCCCATGAGATAGAGGCTGCCCCTACTTCCTGTGACACTTTCGCAAGTTAGAATGGTATATCAACCATAGGCACCCGGGAACATCTCTCAACAAAGGCCTGGTTTGGTCCACCTTCTCTACATTTAGAATAGAGAGACTGATTCAGACACGACCCTTCATCCTGACCAGGTGGTTTGCCATGCAAGGTGACTTTTGCTCTCTCAACTCCTTCATAGCTGCCTACATCTTCTCCAGGTATCATTTCTGCATGGACCTTTGAGGTTCTCAGCAGGTTTAAGATGACCTACATTCCTGTATTGTAAAAACAACTCTGTCCCTGCTCTTCTGTAAACTTAGATTGAGGGAAGAGTGTATGGTTAGGGTTAATAAAAGGTTCGATTTGGGTTAAGAATCATTCTGCAGGATGAATAATTGTATTGGGAACCTGTAATATTTACAAGAATGTAAAAGTGAAATACTAGAATGAAAACAGAAATCTAGGTAAGATTTGAAGCCCAGAAGGGTATTGGGCCCTTGATTGGGATACTTAGCTTTGAATTATGTTCTGCAGAGATGTCTCAGATAAATCGATGTACAATGGCATAGGACCTTGTACCTTGGATGATGGAATGTCGAAGAGAACTTCTAGTCAAAAAGGGATACTCGGTATTATTTGAAAGATAGTCAGTAGGTTTAGAAAGCAGAGAGAGTGTAGGATTTAAACCAAAAGTTCTTTAGCAATAGGGTTTCGGGTAGAGAGTGAATGAAAATGTGAGCACATGTGAAGAGTCAGTCACAATGATAAACTGTGGAAAATATGTAGGAAAGCAGATATTAATAGAGACATTAGTAAATCAGGCAAATGATAAAGTGATTGATAGGATTAGACATTTTCAACAGGCTTGAGGTAAAATATATAATCTTAGGAAGAAACAAATATGTAGTGACCAATAGGATTCACATTTGAGAGCGTTAGGCAACCTGGACATGGATGTTTTTAGTAATACATACTCACTTTCCATTAAGGCTTTGGTAAAATCATAAGTGTGAACTTTGCTTTTTGTGTCCAGAAAATTACTGTGATAAAATGTATATGTAGATCAGATGACATAAGTATTTATTCCACCGTTTCTGGGAGCAATATTTTGAAGATATATAAATTAGTACTGGCGTTACAAATGGGTGTACCCTGTGTCTAGGAATATAGAGATAATGCATGAATAGACAAAACTTTGATTAAACAATGTAACAAGTTCTAAATTTAAATAATGGATTGAATTGATATCTGAAAATATACAGGAAATCTTATATTGATATGCAATCATTCAATCCAACCAGGTATCCATCTTATTTTAATATTAGGCTTATGGATTATCATAAAGAGTGTGTGAATTTTATTTCAAAGGTGATTATGGATTTCAGAAATAATGAGTTTGGAAAGAAGTCTCATGAAGAGACCAGACAAGAAACCTGGAGGAATACAAGAGTTTTGAATAAGGAAGTTATTGAAAGCGAAACAAATGCCTATAAATTTGTGAACTTGTTAATGAAATATATATCCTATGATGTGCATAAACTGAAGAAATAATAATGTACCAGTTTTGTTAAAAAATGAACGTCAAAATACACATCATGTCCCATAGGAATCTACAAGCATTGATGTTAAACTGGGACAGTTACTGTAGAAATATTTGGATTTGTATGCACCATTCACTGAAGTTTGTTTTTAGTACTAGGAAACAAATATGTATTTCAGGTGGATGAATATTTTTGAATAATAATCTTGTGAAAAGTTGATTATAAATCCACATACATATACATGAATGAATTTAGGGAGTATATAATAAGACACATATGTTTCATATTTTCAAAAATCTGGAGAGTGTATATCTATCTATCTATCTATCTATCTATACACACACACACACACACACTCAAACAGACATTAAAATATAGCAATATATATATATCATGAAATATATATAATCCACAGAGCCAAAAATATTAATTTTACTAAACGTGGATTTATGTATAATGTTGTTCAACTAGGAAGTCACCCATAGTTTGAATTTTCACTTCCAACAGCATTCAGAGGAGTGATCTCTTCTGACAATTTGTATCTGCTAAGTCAGCAACCTCTCAAGAATGTACATGTGATACCAGGTAGGATTCTAAATGTGCATATAAAAATACATCTTCTGAATAGGCTACAGAGAAAGGGAGAGAGGAATTCACATGGTTGTGAACTTTAAAAACACATGGAGAACTGTTTCAATTAAAAATTGACTAAATTTATAACTCCTACCCTATATAATGCAAAAGGCAAGTACAACTATACAACATGAATCCTCAAAACTTCTTGTATTTCTATTCTGTTCGGGTTATTATTCTCCATCATGTTAGGATTACTAGTCAGAGTCTAGTAGGGTATGGGTTAGTGTCCAAAATAAGCTCCCTTGCCGCTCATTTGCCTAAAGTCATGGTGGCCTGGACACCCTGCATGTGAACCAGGAGTGATAAAATAAGACCGCAGTTAATACTGATCTGCTTCTCCAATTTGAGGCCTACTGACTGTCAGGTATAGATTCTTTATGTGAATTGGAGTCATAAGAAAACCCAAGCACTTCTTCAGGGCTTTCAAAAATTTATTTGAACCAAAGGATCCCTATTCTCACTTGATGTAGTTCAGGAACCTAACAAAGAAAGGCAAGAGACTTCATCCATCATAACTGATCTTTTTGAAATTTTGGTTTTGGATGCACACATCGGATCTTTCTTTAGATCCATCAGGGGCTGAGAATCTAAGCCACAACCGCACACAGGGCCAAAGGGTGATTCAGACACATCCCTTTGCAAAGAAATTAAGCAAAGAGCCACAGGTGATGCCCATTCATTTTCATTTGAAAACTCTTTTTTTCAGGCTTCACATGAGGGTGGCCTGAGGCAAAGAACTTCCTGACATTCAGGGAAACAGATACATAGTAAGAGAATGGCCCATAGCAGGGTTTCTCCACTGAGACTTTCCTGGTCACACTGATATCTGAGTTTTCTGAGATTCTCCCATTCCCTTCAGCTGTCCAGTACATGGCCATTTAACAGAGCTTGAGGTGGTACATATCTTAAACACAAAACTATGTGCCTATTCGGGAGAGTGGCCAGAATGCAGGAAGAAAACAGGAACTTAGGCAGATAGTAGGTGTTGCCCATCCATGAGGCAAGCCGCAGTCCATTCATCAATTGGGCAGGATGAATGCTGCGAAGCTTTCTACTAGACAGAACACATCAACTGATGCATTCTCTTTTCTAATGTCGACAACCACGGACACAGTGGGATACACAGACATAGAAAGACTCGCCTTGTCAAACGACTTACTAGAAACAGTTCACTACAATCCAATCAAACCGCCTTTCTTTCGTATTCTCAGAACATGAGACAAAACCACAAACCCACACCCACACCCGCAAAGGCACCTCCTTCCCCCAAGTAGGTCTGTCATATCCGGAGTGTCCTCTGACTGGTGGGCCATACTATGTTCTCCCAAAATGGCCTGTCCTGTCTCAGATCTGCTATACTTTGCCAACTCTGTGAAGTAGTCAGGAGCCAGCGGTGATCCACTACCTGCTTTATCAGGATAGGACCCTCTTCAGAGGTTTCCTGGCATTTGGCCATCCTCAAATCAGTAGGTACCAAGAAATATTGACTCTGTCCTTCGTAAATCCAAACAAGTTAGACCACTGGGACTTGGACGGGTTATGGCTCTGGGTGCCTGGCTTCCTGGATCCCAAGTTCAGAGACTTCCATCACCAAGGAAGTGAGGTGAAGTCACTTCCTTGAGGAACTGAATGAGGTCACTGCCTTGGAAACCACGTTGTCCTAACATTTGCCTCCAAGGTTCCCATGAGATGGAGGATGCCCCTACATCCTGTGACACTTTCACAAGTTCGAATCGTATATCAAACATAGGGACCAGGGAACAGCTCTCCACACAGGCATGGTTTGGTCTATCTTCTCTGTATTAAGAAGAATGAGGCTGATTCAGAAACATTCCTTAATTCTACCAGGTTGTTTGCCATTGAGATGACTTTTGCTCTCTCAGGTCCTTCATCGCTGCCTACATCTTCTCCAGGGATCATTTCTGCATGTACCTTTGAGGTTCTCAGCAGGTGGAAGATCCCATGCATTCCTGTATTGTAAGACCAACACTGTCACTGCTCTTCTGTAAAGTTAGATTGAGGGAACAGTGTATGGTTACGGTTAATAACATTTTCATTTTCGGTTAGGAACCATTCTGCTGGATGAATAATGTTATTGGAACCTGTGATATTTATTAGAATACAGACGTGAAATATATGTACATAAACAGAAATCTAAGTAAGATTTGAAGCCCAGAAATCATTGGGCCCTTGATTGGGATACCTATCGTTGAATTACATTCTGCAAAAATGTCTCAGAGAAATCGATATACAATGGCATAAGACCTTGTAACTGGATGATTGAATGTAGAAGAGAACCTCCAGTCAAAAAGTGATAGTCGGTAGGATTAGGAAGATAGTAGGTAGGTTTTAAGAAGAAGAGTGAATATAGGATTTGGACCAAAAGTTCTTTAGCAATAGGATTTCGATTAGAGTGTGAATGTAAGTTTCAGAACATGTGAAGATTTAGTCACAATGATGAACTGTGGAAAAGCAGATACCAATAGAGACATTACAAAAACAGGCAAAGTATAAAGTGAGTGAGAGGATTAGACATTTTCAACAGGGTTGAGTTTGAATATATAATCTTTGGAAGAAACTAATTTGTAGTTACCAATAGGATTTTCATTTGAGAGCATTAGGCAACCTGGACATGGATGTTTTTAGTAATCCATGTTCACTTTTCACTTAGCTTTGATACAATCATAAGTGTGACCTTTGCTTTTTGTGTCCAGAATATTTCAGTGATAAAATGCATATGTAGATCAGGTGACATGGGTATTTCTTCCAACATTTCTGGGAGCAATATTTTGAAGACGTATAAATTAGTGTTGGGGGTACAAAGAGGTGTACCCTGTGTCTATGAATATAGAGATAATGCATGAAAATACCACATTGTGAATAAATAATATAACTGGTTCCACTTTAAATAATGGATTGAATTGATATCTGAAACTAAGTAAGAAATCTTATATTGATATACAATCATTCATTCCAACCAGTTGTACATCTAATGGTAATATTAGGGTTATGGTTTATTATGAGGGGTGTGTGAGTTTTGCTTCAAATGTGATAATGGAAATCGAAAATAATGTGTTTGGAAAGAAGTTTCAAGAAAAGACCAGTCAGAAACGGAGGAATACATGTTTTCTGAAGGAGGAAGTGATTGAAAATGAAATAAATGCCTATAAATTTGTGAACGTGTGGATGAAATATATATCCTATAATGTGCATAAACTCAAGAAATAGAAATGTACCAGTGTTGAATAAAAATAAACTTCAAAGTACATATCATGTCCCATAGGAATCTACTTGCATTGATGTTAAACTGGGTCAGTTACTGTAGAAATATTAGGATTTTTTTTTTTTTGGTGTTATACTACAATTTATTTTAGCACTAGAATGCCACAGAATGTAGAGGAAAGAGCAATGGATTTTTAGTTATAGCACTAATAATCCAACATTTAATGACTTTTTTGGGGAGTCTAGAAATTACATAAGGCTATGTAACATATATTTTATTATTTAACATTCATAAATGCTTGGGATTTTAGTAATATTTCTAGTTTTTTATTTTTTATTTTTTAAGTTGTTGATGGATCTTCATTTTCTTTATTTGTATGTGGTGCTGAGAATAGAACCCAGTTCCTCACACATACTAGGCAAACATGTTAACACTGAATCACAAACCCAGCCGCTCCACTTTTGTCTTAACATCGAACACGCCTCTCCCTCTTCTTTACTCACTTTCTTCCTCATTTTTCCCCTTCTCTCTCTTCCTTTTTCGTTTTTCCTCCATATCTATTTTTCTCTCATGGCATTACAAACAGTTGTATGCTATGAAATTTAAATTTGAGACTGTTTTTTATAGTCACTATTTTTTTTAAAAAAAATTAATAATTATAATCACCTGATAGATATATTACAATACATTTATTATACATATGTGTCTATATTCATGCATATGCATTACATATATTATGTATATATATATATATATATATATATATATATATATATATATATATATATACATATATATTTAAAAGTACTTTGATTAGCCTGTTAGAAATAATATACACCAAGACTTTCTTAATTCTGAAGTCTTCCAGAATTAACATCTTACAATGAAAATCAAATAAACATATTTAATAAAAAAGGTATCATTCTTTATTATCAATATTGATAATTTAATGTTTTTTATCACGTTACGCTGTAATATGGCATATTATATCTTATGAATTAGAGAAATTTTTTTGAACAACCTATTATTTAAGGACCATATGCACTGACATTTTAAATGGCTTTCTTATGATTTCAATTTCTATCAATTATGTATTAATTGCCAAATACTTATTTTAGTACTTTTCATATTCATAATTGATATAAAGTGAATTGTTTAATTTTTCTGGTAATTAGTTACTTATTACAGTAGGGACATTTTTAATAGTTCTAAATTTTTATAAGTAAATGGTACAAAGATATTTTCATGCAAAATTAAGAATAATTGCATGCTCTAAATGTTTGATTGTTGATACATATAATACAGAGCTTTTGATGAGTCTCTTCCCAGTAAAACATAAAATGCAAATATATCGTTGGGTATGTATGTCCAAATAAAGATAATGAAAAATACACATTATCAGCTAGAAACTATTAAATAAAAGATGAAAAGAACAATCCAACACATTGTACCAACTTATCAGATGAGGCAGTATTCTGAAAGAATAGCCTAAGACTAGACCTGGTCCATGACAAAATATTTACCAAAAATTGAAATATGAAAAATATAGGAAATGCTATGAATTTTTCATGAAGGTAGGTGGATTATCCTTTAATCTCAATTAAGTGTATTTTCAAAAGCCAGTTTTCTGGTAAAATAAATTTGTGATAGATACAACTACACAAAACAAAGTTTCTGCTTAGCAAAATGAATGCATCTCAACACTTTTTTAGCTGATTTCTTGCCACTCAATTTTAAACCTTTATTTATTTATTTATTTTTATTGATTGTTCAAAACATTACAAAACTCATGATATAATATCTTTCATCCATTTGACTCAATTGGGTTATGAACTCCCATTTTTCCCCAAATACGAATTGTAGAAGCACATTGGTTACACATTCACATTTGTACATAATGGCATAATAGTGATGTTGTATTCTGCTACCTTTTCTATCCCCTACTATCCCCCCTCTCCTCCCCTCCCATCTTTCCTCTCTACCTCATCTACTGTTGTTCAATTCTCTCCATTGTTTTCCCCCCATTTCCCCTCACAAGCTCTTATATGTAATTTTGTGTAACATTGAGGGTCTCCTACCATTTCCATATGCTTTCCCTTCTCTCCCCCTTTCTATCCCCCCACTCGTCTTTGTTTAATGTTAATCTTTTTCTCATGCTCTTCCTCCCTGTTCTGTTCTTAGGTGCTCTCTTTATATCAAAGAAGACATTTGGCATTTTTTTAAGGATTGGTTAGCTTAGCTTAGCATAATCTGCTCTAATGCCATCCATTTCCTTGCAAAGTCTATGATTTTGCCATTTTTTAGTGCTGAGTAATACTCCATTGTGTATAGATGTCACAGTTTTTTAACCATTCATCTATTGAAGGACATCTAGGTTGGTTCCACAGTCTAGCTATTGTGAATTGTGGCGCTATGATCATTGATGTGGCAGTATCCCTATAGTACGCTCTGTTAAGACCCTCTAGTCCGAGAAGGGTGATAGCTGGGTCAAATGGTGCATTCATTCCCAGCTTTCCAAGAAATCTCCATACTGCTTTACAAATTGGCCTTATCAATTTTCAGTACCACCAGTAGTGTACAAGTGTACCCTTTTCTCCACATCCTCGCCAACACTTATTGTTGTTTGACTTCATAATGGCTGCTAATCTTACTGGAGTAAGATGGTATCTTAGGGTGGTTTTGATTTGCATTTCTCTGACTGATACAGATGGTGAGCATTTTTTTATGTACTTGTTGATTGATTGTATGTCCTCCTCTCTGAAGTGTCTGTTCAGGTCCTTGGCCCATTTGTTGATTGGGTTATTTGTTATCTTATTGTTTAATTTTTTGAGTTCTTTGTATATTCTGGATATTAGAGCTCTATCTGAAGTGTGAGGGGTAAAAAATTGTTCCCAGGATGTAGACTCTCTATTTACCTCTCTTATTGTTTCTCTTGCAGAGAAAAAACTTTTTAGTTTAAGTAAGTCCCATTTGTTTATTGTTGTTATTAACTCTTGGGCTATGGGTGTCCTATTAATGAATTTGGAGCCCGACCCCACAGTATGTAGATCATAGCCATCTTTTTCTTCTATCACATGCAGTGTCTCTGATTTCATCACTAGCTCCTTGATCCATTTTGAGTTAACTTTTGTGCATGGCGAGAGAAAGGGATTCAGTTTCATTTTGGTGCATATGGATTTCCAATTTTCCCAGCACCATTTGTTGAAGATGCTATCCATCTCCCAATATGCTTTTAGCCTCTTTATCATATATAAGAATGTTGTAATTTTGTGGATTGATTTCTGTGTCCTCTATTCTCTACCACTGATCCACCTGCCTGTTTTGGTACCAGTACCACGCTGCTTTTATAATTATTGCTTTGTAGTACAGTTTGAACTCTGGTATCGCTATACCTCCAGATTCAAATTCCTGCTTAGAATTGCTTTTGCTATTCTGGGTCTTTTGTTTTTCCATATGAATTTCATGATTGCTTTATCATTTCTACAAGAAATGCCGTTGGGATTTTGATTGGCATCCATTTTAACCTGTAGAGAACTTTGGGTAATATCACCATTTTGATGATGTTAGTTCTGCCTATCCATGAACAGGGTACATTTTTCCATCTTCTAAGATCTTCTTCTATCTCTCTCTTTAGGATTCTGTAGTTTTCATTATATAAATCTTTCACCTCTTTTGTTAGGTTGATTTCCAAGTATCTTATTTTCTTTGAGGATATTGTGAATGGAGTGGTTTTTCCTCCTTTCCATATCAGAAGTTTTGCTCCTGATATACATAAATGCCTTTGATTTATGCGTGTTGATTTTATATCCTGCCACTTTGCTTAATTCATTTATTATCTCTAGCAGTTTCTTTGTAGACCCTTTTGGGTCTGTTATATATATTATCATGTCATCCACAAATAGTGATAATTTAAGTTCTTGTTTTCCTATTTTTATGCCTTTAATTTCTATTGTCTAATTGCTCTGGCTAGAATTTCAAGAACTAAATTGAATAGAAGTGGTGATAGAGGGCATCCCTGTCTTGTTCCAGATTTTAGAGGCAATCCCTTCAGTTTTTCTCCATTTAGGATGATGCTAGCCTGAGGTTTAGCATATATAGCTTTTACAATGTTGAGGTAAGTTCCTGTTATCCCTAGTTTTTCTAGTGTTTTGAACATAAAGGGATGCTGTACTTTGTCAAATGTTTTTTTCTGCATCTATCGAGATGATCATATGGTTCTTGTCTTTAAGTCTATTGATGTGGTGAATAGTATTTATTGATTTCCGTATATTGAACCAGCCTTGCATCCCAGGGGTGAATCCTACTTGATCATGGTGCACAATTTTTTTTGATATGCTTTTGTATTCGATTCATCAGGATTTTATTGAGAATTTTTGTATCCAAGTTCATTAGAGATATTGGTCTGTAGTTTTGTTTCTTTGAAGTGTCTTAGTCTGATTTCAAGATCAGGGTGATTTTGGCCTCATAGAATGAATTTGAAAGAGCTCCTTCTTTTTCTATTTCTTGAAAGAGCTTGAAAAGAATTAGTATTAATTCTTCTTTGAAGGTTTTGTAGAACTCCGCTGTTTACCCATCCGGTCCAGGGCTTTTTTTCGTTGGTTATCTTTTGATGGCTTCTTCTATTTCTTCCTTTGTCATTGGTCTGTTTAAATTGTGTGTGTCTTCCTGACTCAATCTGGGCAGATCGTATGACTTAAGAAATTTATTGATATCTTCACTATCTTCTATTTTATTGGAATATAGGGTTTCAAAATACTTTCTAATTATCTTCTATATTTCTGTAGTGTCTGTTGTGGTATTGCATTTTTCACCCCCTATGTTAATAATTTGAGTTCTCTCTCTTCTTCTCTTCGTTATCATGGCTAAGGGCCTGTCAATCTTATTTATTTTTTCAAAGAAACAACTTTTAGTTTATCAATTTTTTCAATGATTTTTTGTTTCAATTTCGTTGATTTCTGCTCTTATTTTAATGTCGTCTACTACATTTGCTGTTGTTTTGCTCTTCCTTTTCTAGGTTTTTGAGGTGTAGTGTGAGTTCATTTATTTGTTGTTGTTTTTTTCTTTTTTTGAGGAAAGAACTCCAAGAAATGAATTTTCCTCTTAAAACTGCTTTTATTGTGTCCCATAGATTACAGTAGGTTGTGTCTGTATGGTCATTTGTCTCTAAGAATTTTTTTGTCTCCTCCTTAATGTCTTCTGTAACCCAGTTGATCATTCAGTAGAATATTGTTCATTTTCCATGTGATGTAGGATTTTTCCTTCCTTCTTTTATCATTGATTTCCAGTTTCATTTCATTATGATCTGATATGGTGCATGGTATTATCTCCACGCCTTTATATTTACTAAGAGTTGCCCTATGACCTAATATATGGTCTATCTTTGAGTAGGATCCATCTGCTGCTGATAAGAAGGTGTATCCACTTGATGATGGTTGATATATTCTATATATGTCGGTTAAGTCTAGGTTATTGATTGTGCTGTTGAGTTCTATAGTTTCTTTATTCAGTTTTTGTCTAGAGGATGTGTCTAATGGTGAGAGCGGTCTGTTGACGTCACCTATAATTATTATGTTGTAGTCTATTTGACTCTTGAACTTGAGAAGAGTTTGTTTTATGAGTGTGGCAGCTCATTTGTTTGCTGCATACAAATTGGTAATTGTTATGTTATGTTGGTGGATGGTTCCTTTTAACGTTATATAGTGTCCTTCTTTATCCCTTTTGATTAACGTAGGTTTGAAGTTGATTGTATTTGATATGAGTTTGGCCACTCCTGCTTGCTTCCGTGTGCCCTGTGAGTGGTATGATTTTTCCCAACCTTTTACTTTCAGCCTGTGTATGTCTTTACCTATCATATGAGTCTCCTGAAAGCAGCATATTGTTGGATTTGTTTTTTTGATCCAGGTTACTACCCTATGTCTCTTGAATGGTGAGTTTAGGCCATTAACATTTAAGGTTACAATTGAAATATGATTTGTACATCCATTCATGTTAATTTATTTATTTATTTTAGTTTGGCTAGTTTTTACTTTTTGGTTATTTTCCTCCCCCTTTACTGAGATACCTCCCACTGTTAGTTTGGGGCACTATTTTTCAATTCTTCTTCTTGTAGTATTTTGCCCAAATCCTTTGCAGTGCTGGTGTTATGGGTGTGAATTCTTTTAGTTTTTATTCATTGTGAAAGACTTTAATTTTATTGTCAAATCTGAAGCTTAATTTTGCTGGATACAGTATTCTTTATTGGAATTCATTATTTTTCAGTGTTTGAAATACATTGTTCCAGGATCTTCTCACTTTCAAAGTTTGTGATGAAAAATCAGTCGTTAATCTAATTGGTTTACCCCTGAATGTAATCCGCCTCCTTTCTCTCGTAGCTTTTAATATTCTCTCCTTGTTCTGTATTTTGGCTATCTTCATAATTATATGTCTTGGAGTTGGTCTATTATGGTTTTGAATGTTTGGGGTCCTGTAGTCTTCAAGGATTTGGCAATCCATTCCATCTTTCATCTCTGGGAAGTTTTCTAGAATTATTTCATTTAATATGTTGTCCATTCTTTCGGTTTGAATCTCTTTGGCTTCTTCTATTCCGATGACTGTGAAATTTGTTTTTTTTATGACATCCCATATCTTTTGAATAGACTGCTCTTGGGACTTAAGCATCTTTTCTGTGTTGACTATATTCTTTTCAAGTTGATAAACGTTGTCGTCATTATCTGATGTTCTGACTTCTATTTGATCTAGTCTATTTGTAATATTCTCGTTTGAGTTTTAATTAATAGATTCCTGCATTTCTAGGATTACTGTTTGATTTTTTTTAAGATCTCTATCTCCTGGTAAAGCTTGTTCTTTGCCATTTGAATTTGTTTAATTCATTTTCAAAATATACTTTTATTGCTAGGACTTGCTGATTCATGTATTCTCTAATATCCCTTTCCATCTGAGTTAGGTAAGCCTTGAGTTTTTTTCCCTATCCCTGTTTCTGATGATTCTAGGTCCTCCTGTAGAATTAAGTTGTCCTGCATTGTTTGTACACATTTTTTTCCTTTGTTTTTTCATGATGTTCACGTTGTTTTCCATCTCTATTTGATTGCTGTTTTTCTGCTCTATTCTATAGATTTGTTTTGGTTTAATATATCTGTTGTCTCTCCTTTGTGTTGGTAGACTATGCCTGCTAAAGTGAATTCTGCTTGGAAGGAATTGCGATGGCCGAGCTCTAGTGATGTCACCTGTCTGCTATGGCGGGCCCCAGGCTCCTTGCCAGGGTGTTCAAATGGGAGTGGGCTGGGACTGATCTGTCTCTGTTTGTTTTCAACTCCCGGTCGCCGGCGGGCGGGCGGTCTCCAGCTGTCCAGTCACACAGTCAGCGGGTGGGCTGTCACTGGTGGGCGGGAGATCTCTAGCCACCCAGTTGCACGTGCAGCCAGCGGGCGATTGGTCGCTGGTAGGCAGGCGGGCACCAGCCACCCAGTCGCACCAGCAGCGGGCTGTTTGTGACCAGTGGGCGGGCGTTCTCCAGCCGCCCAGTCACGCGGGCCTGGCCTCTAGTCCCCTGTTATCTCCTGCTAGTCCTGGTTTCTCGTGCTAGACCAGATTTCCCATGAGTGATGCCTCTCGGCAGCTCATACTGTCCTCTGGGCCTGCCGTTTCTTAGGTGTGGATGGTGTCTATGGGGAACCCCGGCACTCTATTGTTTTGATTTTTTCCTCTTGCCCCTCTCCCAGCTCTGGCTAGACAGGTTTCGTTTTCGCCGCTGATGGGAGGGGAAGTTGAAGGTCAGGTGCCTGTAGTTTTCCCGACGTCTTTATGCAGGCTCTCTCTGATAATCTCTCCAATGGAAAGCCTAAGAGAGATTTTATGTGAATTCCCTGCTGTATGGGAGATGAGCTGAGTAACACAAACCTGTTTTATTGTTGCAATCTGTTGGAGAGTGGCGGTGGTTACTTCTGCTCTCCAAGATGGTGACCGTTGGTTTCCTTGGTGGAGTTTTTATTGTGGGGGGATAGAACTGTAGCACTTCCTTCACCGTTTGAAATCCCAAACTCAGCCCGGGGCTCAGTTGGAGGTCAGCCAGCAGGATTCCACAGAATCTGCAGCAACGTTTCTCCCTGCCGGCTGGTCGCTTCTAGGTGGTGCCCTGCTGTCTCTAGCCACGGGGCAGGCCACACAGATTTGTCAGCCCGGATCTCCGGTCGCACATTTGGCTCGTGTTTGAGACTCAATTACCGGACCTCATTGGTGGAAATCATTCTTCTAGGTTTCGGTGCACACCCATTTTTCTGTAAGATCCTAACAAGATAATTTTTTGTCGTTCTAACTCGTTATTCACCTGTGAAGTGGCGCAGTTCACAGGGTGTGAGTGGCAGATTCAGAGACATCCCTTCATCCTGACCAGGTTGTTTGCCATGGAAGATGACTTTTGCTCTCTCAGGTCCTTCATAGCTGCCTACATCTTCTCCATGGCTTATTTCTCCATGGACCTTTGAGGTTCTCAGCAGGTGAAAGATCCCCTACATTCCTGTATTATAAGACCAACTCTGTCCGTGCTCTTCTTTAAAGTTAGATTGAGGGAACACTGTAGGGTTAGGGTTAATAACATGTTTGATTTGGGTTAGGAATCATTCTGTTTATGAATAATTCTATTGAGAAGCTGCGATATGTATAAGAATATATAGTTGAAATATATGTAGGAAAACAGAAATCTAAGTAAGATTTGAATCCCAGAATGGCATTGGGCCCTTAATTGGGATACTTAGCGTTGAATTACGTTCTGCACAGATGTCTCAGGTAAATTGATATACAATGTCATAGGACCCTGTACCTTGGAAGATTGAATGTAGATGAGAACATCCATTTAAAAAGGTATAGTTGTTATTGAATGGTTAATTAAATAGGTACTTGTCACTTCCTGTTTTTCTCTATGCTTAACAAAACACTGTTGAAATCTTGAGAACTGTTTGCTAATCTTGTTCCCAGAATGTGCTGTCCCCAGTTTTCAAACTGCAGAATTTACTCTCTCACCTGGTTGCATGCAAACTGCCCACTCCCACTGACCCATCAATAAACTTTCCTCCTTGCCCTCGGCAAGGAAAGTATATAAGCTCTGCTCAAGCTCTTCTCAGGGCTCTCTGCTGTATTCAAGTGAGCTCTGAGCCCCAGCATGCTGGAACTCCAATAAACCCTTTGCTGTTTCATGAGTCAGTTTCTTGGTGGTCTCTTCCTCCAATGCACGCCCGACCTTTACACATGAAGTTTCCACTGATATCTGGCAGCGGCGGATGAGAGACCCCAACGGGCTACTCTTGGGGTAAGTAAGTCTCCTATTCCTGGTTTCAGGTTTCAGGTTAGGACTTGGAAAAATGGCTATTGATGAAGAGTGTGAGCTCTCTCCGACAGTGGCTGACAGACGTGTCACAGAGCCACAGGCCACGTTCCTGGAGGACGCCCCAGAGGACTTGGGAAATTTAGTTATAATAGATTCCTCGACTCAGTGATATTTTGTTTTGGATTCGGTATTGCCAGCCCATTGGTTATTGCCGGCTACTCAGTCCTGATCTCAGTGTTGGACGTCCATTGCCTGTCTTTATTGTCTTGTCTTGTCTGTTTCATGTGTCGTTGCTTTCACTGTTTGTGGATCTTTCATTATGGGACAGAGCACTTCAATGCTAGATCTCAGTTTAAAGGGCGACTCTTATGCGTGGTCTCATAAAATCCCAACACAATTAATGGCAATACTTCTCTGAGCTCAGTTCCAGAACTCAGTCTCTAAGGGGAATCACACCAGA
Organism: Callospermophilus lateralis; assembly: GCF_048772815.1. Taxonomy (NCBI): domain Eukaryota; kingdom Metazoa; phylum Chordata; class Mammalia; order Rodentia; family Sciuridae; genus Callospermophilus; species Callospermophilus lateralis. Next base: position 308,476 of record NW_027514453.1, on the reverse strand, counting down.
GTTCAAGCCCAGGTGGACCCAGTCATCTCTTCCAAATGCCACACAAATGACCACAATTAAAACCAAAACACTCCCCAATGGCCCTCATCTTCTTCCATATAGACACTCATCATAACCTCTGGCTGGACGTTTCCATGAGGGGCATAGCCCAAGACAGTGTCCAAAACATGCTCCCTTGCCGCTAATTTGCCTAAAGTCAGGGTGGCCTGGAAACCCTTCCAGTGAACCAGGATTGATCAAATACACCTGCCATTAATACTGATCTTCTTCTGCAATTTGAGGCCTACTGACTGTCAGGTGTAGATTCTTTATGTGAATTTCAGTCATAAGAAAACCCAACCACATCTGCAGTGCTTTGAAAAACTCATTTGACCCAAAGGATCCCAATTCTCACTTGATGGACGTCAAGAACCTAACAGAGGATGGAGAGAAACTTCACCCACAATGACTGCTCTTTTGGCCATTTTGGTTTTGGATGCACACATGGGATCTTTCTTTAGATCTATCAGTTGCAGAGAATCTAAGACACAGCCTCACACAGGGCATAGAGTTGGATTCAGACACATCCATTTCCAAAGCAAGTAAGCAAAGAGCCACAGGTTATGCCCATTCATTTAGATCTGAAAACTGTTTTCTTCAGGCTTCACAAAGGGGTGGTCCGAAACAAAGTACTTCTTGACATTCAAGGCAACAGAACATTATGTAAGCAAAAGGCTCAAAGAAGGGTTTCTCCACTGAGAGTTTACTGGTCACACTGATATCTGCGTTTTCTGAGATGCTCGCCATTCCCTTCATCTATCCAGTACATGGCCATGTCACAGAGCTTGGAGGTGGTACATATCTTGGACACAAAACCATGAGCCTATTCTGGAGATTGGCGAGAATTCAGAAAGAAAATTGAAAATTACTAAGATCGTTGGTGTTGCCCATCCTTAAGGAAAGCTGCAATCCATTCATTAATTGGGCAGGATGAATGCTGGGAAGCTTTCTACAAGACAGGACAAATCCATTGATGCATTCTCTTTTCTAATTTCTACAACCACGGACATAGTGGGATACACAGACATAGAAACACTCGCCTTGTCAAACGTCTTACTAGAAACAGTTCAACCCCAAAAAACAAACCACCTTTCCTACCTATTTTCAGAACATGAGACAAAATCATAAACCCAAAACCACACCCATATTGGCACCTCCTTCCCCCAAGTAGGTCTGTGACTCTAGGGAGTGTCCTCTGACTGGTGGGCCATACAATTTTCCCCTGAAAAGTCCTGTCCTGTCTCAGGTCTGTTCTCCTTGACCAACTCTGTTAAGTTGTCAGAAGCTAGTGTTTAGCCACTACCTGCTTTCTCAGGAAAGGCCCTTCTTCAGAGCTCTCCTTGCTTTTGCCATCCTAACATCAGTAGGTACAAAGAAAGACTGACTCTGTCCTTGGTAAATCCAAACAAGTGAGCCCATTGGGACTGGGACTGGGACTGGCTCTATGTGCCTGGTTTCCAGTATCCCAAGTTCAGAGAGATCCATCACCAAGAAAGTGAGGTGAGGTCACTCCCTTCAGGAACTGAATAAATTCACTGCCTTGTAAACCATTTTGTCCTAATAGTTGCTTCCAAGTGTCCCATTAGATGGAGGCTTCCCCTACTTCCTTTGAAACTTTCACAAGTTAGAATGGTATGTCAACCTTAGGAACCCGGGAATAGCTATCCACACAGGCCTGGTTTGGTCAATCTCCTCTACATTAAGAAGAGAGAGGCTGATTCAGACACATCCCTTCATCCTGACCAGGGTGATTGCCATGGAAGATGACTTTTGCTCTCGCAGATCCTTCATAGCTGACTATATCTTCTCCAGGATTCATTTCTGCATGGACTTTGGAGGTTCTCAGCAGGTGGAAGATCCCCTACATTCCTGTATTGTAAGACCAACTCTGTCCCTGCTTTTCTTTAAATATAGGTTGATAGAACAGTGTATTCTTAGGGCTAATAAAATGTTTGATTTGAGTTAGGAATAATCCTGCGGGATGAATAATGGTATTGGGAACCTGAGATATTTATAAAAATATAGAGGTTAAATATATGAATTAAAACCGAAATCTAGGTAATTTTGAAGCTCAGAAGGGCATTGGGCCCTTGATTGGGATACTTAACTTTGATTTACATTGTGTACAGATGTCTCAGATAAATAGATATACAATGGCATCGGACCTTGTAGCTTGAATGATTGAATGTTGAAGAGAACATCCAGTCAAAAACGGATAGTAGGTAGAATTAGGTACAGAGTTGGTTTAGGAAGAAGAGTGAGTATAGGATTTGGAACAAAAGTTCTGGAGCATTAGGGTTGTGGTTAGAGAGTGAAAGTGAACATAAGTTCATGTGAAGGGTCAGTCACAATGGTGAACTGGTGAAAATATGCAGGAAACCACATATCTTTAGAGACATTATGAAATCAGGCAAAGTATAAAGTGAGTGATATGATTATGCATTTTCAACAGGGTTGAGTTTCAATATATAATCTTAGGAAGAAACAAATTTCCCCTTCCTCTCCTGTTTTCTCTTTTCTTTCCACTATACAAAGTCTAATCTGGGACAGAAAAGATCCGTCCTTTATAGGGCATATCAGGACATATACAGGATTGCCTGGAGCCCTTAGTTTGGGTAATGATTTAGCAGATAAAACTACGCATGACATACATATTTTCTCTACAGTAGAAGAAGCTACAAATTTTCATAAAAAATTCCATGTCAATGCTAATACTATACATAAGCGCTTTAAAATAACTAAGGAACAAGCTAGACAAATAATAAAACAATGTCAAAATTGTGTGACCATTTTACCACAAGTTAATCTTGGAGTCAATCCTAGAGGATTGATACCTAACCATATTTGGCAGATGGACGTCACAAACTTGCCAGAATTTGGAAAATTAAAATATTTGCATGTTACAGTTGATACTTCTTCTGAATTTTTGATGGACTCCCTTCATGCCGGAGAAAAAAAACTAAAGATGTTATAGCTCATTGCTTACAAAATTTTGCCACTGTGGGCATTCCAAAACAGTTAAAAACAGATGTTGCCCCTGGTTATACTTTTACCTCTTTTAAAGAATTTTGCTCATCATTTTGCATTACTCATATAACAGGAATCCCATACAATCCGCAGGGACAAGGCATAGTTAAATGAGCTCATCAAACTATTAAAACGTACTAATTAAACAAAAAAAAAAGAAATTGGGAAGGGGTATATATTCCCCAAAGATAAACTTAAAATAACCCTTTTTACTCTAAACTTTGGAAATTTGGATTCATCAGGGCTTATTCCTGTGGAAAGGCATATGTGTCCAAAAAATGTACATAAGCCCAAGGTACTTTGGAAGGATATTCTAACAGGACAATGGAAATGTCCTGACCCAGTAATTGTCTGGAGTTGGAGGTCTGTTTGTGTGTTTCCACAGGGAGAACAGCAGCCGATTTGGATTCCAGAGAGACTAACTAAAGCGATTTCTACAGATTAAAAGAATATGATTTGGCTCAAATCCATAACAGCTGATATCCAGAACTCCAGTTTGGCTATTCTTACATCTGTGACAAATCCAGGATGCTTTTTTCAATATCTGTTTTATTATTACCCTTTCCCATGTCATGAAGTTCTATTTTGGTTTTTGAGCTCATACAAACCTAGGTTAATGTTTTGCTGATCAGTTCTATTTTTGGACTATAGAGTTTTTAGACATTGCAATGGAGATTTCACCTGTAAAATGTTATAAGGCCTTTACTCTTATGTTATGTGTTGTATGTATTATATTACGTGTGCACACTTGTGTTTTTTGTTATATGTTTGAATGTATGTATGTCCATATATCATATATGATGAGCGCTCATGAAAAAATGGATCCAAATATATTTTTATACACTTGATGTAAATGTTTTAATTTAAATTGGGTAAACACCTGTTGAGGATTGTTTTAAAATGTGTACAAAAAAGGAGGTTAACAGATCTGTTTGTTTACTTTCACCTTTTCTTTTCATTATATTTAATAATTCTCTTCAAGACAATGTAAATTGTTAAGAAAATTGTTTTCTTTTAGTACCTTCTGGAATGTTACATAATTTTTCTTTGGCCATTATTGCCAAAATTCCTATCTTCATCCCAGTGCCTGTAAAGACAAAGATAAAACCAATCTACAGCTTCTGCAATAGCCATCACTGAACTGCTTGCAGAACTTGCCTCGACTATGTATCACCTGTATGCATTGTGAACTCACCTGCATGCATTGTGAACAATATGTTGGTGAATTGACTTGTGGTAGTGTTGGGGTATTTTTGCTGATGATGTCATCGGTGGTACAATTTTTCCAAAAGGAGCCGTCAATTGGCTTGGTGTATCTTCCTCCCTTCTGCTGTCATGGTCGTTCAGCTAAAATTTGGGGGCCAACAGAGGTGAGACAAAGAACCTCACCCCCCGCTGGTACAAAGACCTCTCCACAGGTGTGACTGTATACTGGACCTGTAGCTAGTGACGGGTAAGATCCAATTGCAATGGTACCAATCTAAGACTGGAGGCTGATACCTTGAGGTCAGCTCATAAGATAATGGGTAAGCACCATATGTACTATTGGACAACCTAAGGCAGGCATGGTCCCTAAGCCACATGCTTGTTGTTTAAACAGAGAGGGGGAGGTGTTGAGAGGCACAGCCCAAGGGGCCAAACAAACTTTCAGACTGCCGGCTGATGATTGGCTAACAGCGGCCCCAGCAACATCAAGCTAATTGGCTCCTCTGCGGTGATGCTCATTGGAGATGCTCATTGAGCAGTTTCCCCACCCTTTCAGACTGCAAGCTGATGATTGGTTCACAGCAGCCCCAGCAATATCTAGCTGATTGGCTCCTCTGTGGTAATGCCATTGGGCTGTTTCCCCACCCTTTCAGACAACGGAGCTGCTCATTGTGGGACTTTTTGGGCTCTGCCCACACGACCCAGCCAATCGACCTCAAGAGAAGGAGTGTGGAGGTTGAGAGCTTGTGGGAAGCCAGTAGTGGCAGTTGGGCTCTGAGGGTTTTTCCCGAGGAGCTAATTTTTAGTCATGTGTGGTTCTAAAAGTAATTTTAGTTTCTTTTGACAAGTGGCTCCTGAATTGTGCCCAGCCAGATTGCAGCAATCCTAAAGTGATGGAGAAAAAGAACCCAAACAGAATAGAAATACAAGCAGTTTAGAGAGGCATGGTGTATAGTTGGATTTACCTTTTGCATGATAAAGGGTAGGTGTTATAAATCTAGTCAATTTTAAATTGAAATAGTTCTCCATGTGTTTTATAGTTAACAAATATGTGAATTCCTATCTCCCTTTATCTGTAGGCTATTCAGCACATGTATTTTTGAATGTACATATAGAATACTACCTGGTATCACATGTACATTTTTGTTAGATGGCTGACTTGGCAGATACAAATTTTTAGAAGAGGTCACTCCTCCTAAACGTTGTTGGAATTGAAAATTAAAACTATGGGTGAGCTTCCTAGTTGAACAATATAATACATAAATCCATGTTCAGTAAAATGAATAGTTTTGGATCTGTGGATGTTATATATTTCATGATGAATTTCGATTGGCATATATATTGCTACCTTTTAATGCCTCTCTCTCTCTCTCTCTCTCTCTCTCTCTCTCTATATATATATATATATATATATATATATATATATATATACACACACACACACTCTCCAGATTTTTCAGAATGTAAAATATATGTGTCTTATTATACAATCCCTAAATGCATTCATGTTCATGAATGTGGATTTATAACCAAATGTTCACAAAGTTATTTTCAGAAATATTCATCCACCTTAAATACATATTGTATCCTAGTACTGAAATCAAAATTCAGTGAATGGTGCATAGAAGTCCTAATTTTTCTACAGTAACTGACCCACTTTAACATCAATGCAAGTAGATTCCTATGGGACATGATGTGTATTTTGACCTTCATTTTTATTCAACACTGTTACATGACTATTTCTTCAGTTTATGCACATCATAGGATATATATTTCATTCACAATTTTGCAAATTGATAGGCTTTTGTTTCACTTTTAATCACTTCTTGCTTCAGTACACAAGTATTCCTCTATGTTTTTTGACTGGTCTTTTCATGATACTTCATTTTATTTTAGATTTCAATAATCACTTTTAAAGCAAAACTCACACACTCTTCATGATAAACCATAAACCTAATATTACCATTAGATGTATAAATGGTTGTAATGAATGTATGTATCTCAATATAAGATTTCCTGTAAATTTGTAAATATCAATTCAATCCAATATTTAAAGTTGGAACCAGTAATATTATTTATTCACAGTATGGTCTATTCATTCATTTTATCTATATTCCTAGACACAGGGAACACCTATTTGTACACCCTATACTAATTTATACACCTTCAAAATATTGCCCACAGAAATGGTGGAAGAAATACTGATGTCACCTGATCTACATATGCACTTTATCACAGTAATATTCTGGAAACAAAATGCAAAGTTCACACTTATGACTGTGCCAAAGCCTAAATGGAAAGTGTGCATGGATTACTAACAATATCCATGTCCAGATTGCCTAATTCTCTCAAATGTCAATCCTATTGGTGACTAAATATTTGATTCTTTCTAAGGTTTTATACTCAACCTCTACCCTGTTGAAAATGTCTAATCCTATCACTCAATTTATACTTTGCCTGATTTCTTAATATCTCCATTGATATCTGCTTCCCCATATATTTTCCCCAGTTCATCATTGTGTCTGACTCTTCACATGTGGTGACATTTACATTCACTCTCTACCGCAAACCCTATTGCTAAAGAACTTTTTGTCCAAATCCTATACTCACTTTTCTTCCTAAACCTACTGACTGTCTTCCTAATCCTACCAACTATGCCTATATGAGTGGATGTTTTCTTCTACATTCAATCATCCAATTTTCAAGGTCCTATGCCATTGTATATCGATTTATCTGAGACATCTGTTTAGAAGATATTTAAAAGCTAAGTATCCCAATCAAGGGCCCAATGCTCTTCTGGGCTTCAAATCTTACCTAGATTTCTGTTTTTATACTTATATTTCACCTATATATTCTTGTAAATATCACAGGTTCCCAATACCATTATTCATCCAGCAGAATGATTCCTATCCCAAATAAAACCTGTTATTACCCTAACCATACACTGTTCCCTCAATGTAACTTTACAGAATAGCAGGGAAAAAGTTGGTCTTACACTACAGGAATGTAGGGGATCTTCAACCTGCTGAGATCCTCAAAGGACCATGCAGAAATGATACCCTGGAGAAGTTGTAGGCAGCTATGAAGGACCTGAGGGAGGAAAACTCAACTTCCATGGTAAACAACCTGGTCAGAATGAAGGGATGTGTCTTTATCAGCCTCTTTCATCTTAATGTAGAGAAGATTGACCAAACCAGGCCTGTGTGGAGAGCTGTTCTCGGGTGCCTATGGTTGATATACCATTCCAACGTGTGAAAATGTCACAGGAAGTAGGGGCACCCTCCATCTCATGGGACCCTTGGAAGCAACTCTTAGGACAAAGAGGTTGCCAAGGCAGTGACTTCATTCACTTCCTGATTGAGGTTACCTCACATAACGTCCTGGGTGATGGAACTCTCTAAACGTGGGATTCAGAAAGCCAGGCAAGCACAACCAGTCCCAGTCCCAGTCCCAGTGGTCTCACTTTTTTTGGATTTACCAAGGACAGAGTCTGTCTTTCTTGGTACCTACTGATGTGAGGATGGCCAAAAGACAGGAAAGCTAAGAAGAGGGGCCTTTCCTGATAAAGCAGGTAGTAGCTCACCACTGGCTTCTGACAACTTCACACAACATTCCTCCCTCAATGCAGCACAAAGGTCCCTTTCACTCATGAAGAGGAGGTCCAACCCTCAACTGTTCTGTAAAAGAACTTCAGAGAGAGAGGTTAAAGATTCCTGCAAAGCTGTTATGGAGGTTTCTAATATATTTAAGTTTTGGTCTATTTCTGCTTCTAACTGGGTCATTTGTTGTGTCCCATGGACCAGGGCAGTGGTTCCTGTGCCCACCCTTGTGGCAAATCCTATTCTTTATAGGATGGCTAAAGTGAGGGACATATGTTCCCAGTGAAACCGGGTTGTATGTCCCACCTATTCGATCTTCAAATGAACCTGCGTCATGATAGAGCATTCTGGGTAACATATGCACCATTACACAATTAATCACATCCGTTTTTCATTTCATTAAAACATCAACAATGTTTTAGTATATAGAATTATACTGTTGTAGGGACGGACAAGGCAAGGCACCTAAGATAGCACCAAAGACAGTGAAACAGTCCTATTTGGTTGCACCCAGATTCAGAGGGCATTGCTTCGGTTGTAATCAATTAATCTTCTGAATTCCAAGTTTAGGTAGTTTCAGAATTTTGTACCCAACATGTAAGAGAAGTGGCTCAGAAGATCACACTCTGCAGAAGTTCACAAAAAGCTGTTTTTGTTTCTGTTTTTTTTTTTCTCTGTTCTGGGCAAGTTAACTTTCCAAGGACAACTGGGTGGGGGAGAGCTTTTACTTCCCTTTCTTTTTTTCCCCCTGCCAGCTGTTACCATGGAGCCCAGATGGTAACTTCTTTATCTTAGAAATGTTGCCATCTCTGTGAAGCCCCAGTTCAAGGCCAGAGGAATTGTTCACATATTTTGTGAAAAACTAGTAAGGGGGTGTCTAGCTTAGGAGTGCTGATTATTTTTAGCCAGTGGCCAAGTGGAACAGGGCAACATTAAATGAGGAAGGTTATCTACACTGAAATCGTTTATAGGGACTTTTTTGCTGAAAGTCCTAAAGTCAGCCATGGTGAAGACTCCTGGAGAAGGTCAGTGAAAACTTTTCTGTGGGCCTGGTACAGAGGGGGGAGACAGAGAAGTCGGGGCTTAGAGCAGCTTCATGGATCTGAGAATGAGAAAGGAGAGATGTAAAAGAATAATGGGAAAGGGGTTTGGGATATTCCTAGCAACAAAACTTGAGCAGTAGAACAGGTAGAGCAGAGGGGAAGAAGGGAGTGAGTATCCACAAAGCCTGTGAGGGACTTTAAATTTTTAGTAACCTGTTTTCAGTGATGAAAGAGCAACTTTAAAGGCCATTTTCATTACATTTGGATAAGGGTCTGAGGGCTCTCCTCAGCTGGTTTGAGCTATGGGTTAGCTGGAAAGAGGACCTGGTGGGACCCAGTGCGGGCAGTGACAAGAGAAGAGAGGAGTGAGTCGGTGGAGGGGTACCTCAGTACCTGCTTCTCAGCCAGGGGGCAATGGTCTGAGAACTGGTGTTGGTTTGGGTTTTTGATCTAGTAATTGAAGGGAAGAAATCAGGTTGCTGAGTTTGGAGTGACAGCAGATAGTCTGAAGATGAAGGCTGAGGGTGAGGATCTATTGGAGAAGCATAGTTCAGGATGTGAGCGAAGGAGGGAAAAGGCCTCCACATAGGGGAATCTCCTTTTACCCTTTTGAGCACTTGCAGAAGTTAAAAAGGTCACACAGTATTTGAGGATCTAGAGACCCCTCTGGGGGCCATGGGTTTTGGTTATCTAATTGGTCATATGGCCAATGCTGTGTACAGAATTTGATGAGGAGTTCGGGTTTCATCAGGAAGCCCCTGTATGCTCACATCCCCATGACTTACAGAAGAAATTGGCTTTTCCTCCACACAGCTGTTGCTGTTTGTGGCTTTGATTGTCTGCCGGGCAAACATAGTAATCTAGGCTAGCCAACCTGCACCTGGCTTACCTGTCCCGACATCCATAATGTTTGTTTCCATTATTTATGGTACAAAAGGTATTTAATGGAATTTTAGTGGTATCCTCTTCATCAGGGATATCCTAATAGGAAAGACCTATAGACAGCTAACAAATGTCTGGGTGGAGAAATGGCCACCAGGTCCCAAAGTGGGCTATATGTGAGATAGATTATACTTCTTCTCCAGTAGGATTTGTGATCAGCCATCGCTGCTGAAAGGGCTGATGAGGGTTAGAACTACTGGTGGTCAAGGCGAGACTCTATAGCTTCATCCACCTGGCGAATACACAATTTGAAAGGGTTACCAGTCTCTTCCAGTTTCCAGGCAGAGTCTGGACAGGGTGCAGGCTTGAGATGAGAGGCCAGGATCCAGGAAGTGATTCTGTCTACCTTTACCACTGTAGGTGTTATAAGTAGAACCTGGTATGGTCCTTTCCAGTGTGGTTCCAGGGATGACACCTGATGTTGTCTTACATAGACAAAGTCTCCTACTTGATATTGATGTGGAGTCCCCTCATCTCCAGGTTGGTAGGCAGTGGCCAGCTGTTTTCACAGGTATCGCTGAGTTCTTTCAACAGCTGTAAGTCTGTCAAGCATGGTGGTGTGGAAGGGATCGTTAGGTCTTAGAGTTGGGGTTAGGTCCCTTACTGGAATAGGGGCCCCATAGGGAATTTCATAGTGGGTGAGGTTACACAAAGAAACAGAGAGAGAATTTCTTGCATGAAACATTGCATAAGGCAGAAGCATTGTCCGATCTTTTATGTCGGTCTCTAAGCTTAATTTCATTAAGGTCTCTTTAATGGTTCTATTCATTCATTCTACCTGTCCTGCACTCTGTGGTCTATAAGCACAATGTAATCCCCAGGGTACTGGCTAACCCCTAACGTACCTGGGTCATGAATGCAGGTCCATTATCAGACTCTGTTACCTTAGGCAGGTCGTATCTTGGAAAAAAATCTTCCAGGATCTTCTTGACCACCATTTGTGCTGTTTCTTTCTTTCTTTCTTTTTCTTTCTTTCTTTCTTTCTTTCTTTCTTTCTTTCTTTCTTTCTTTCTTTCTTTCTTTCTTTCTTTTTTTTGGTGGGGAAGGCTTTAATCCATCCTGAAAATGTATCTACAAAGACTAGGAGATATTTAAGTCCATACCTTGCATGCTTAATTTCAGTAAAGTTCACTTCCCAGAATTGTCCTGGTCTTTTTCCTCCTAGGTGCTTTCCTCCAGGAAGCTTGGAAGGGTAAGCATAAACCAATTGATGGACCCGACAGGCTTTTGTTACCCATTCAGTCCTTTTGCTGTGATTTGGTCAGTGGAAAACTCTGTTCTTGATCCTTCAGGAATGCCTGCAGTTTCTTTGAACAAAGTTGAGTGAGTTGATGTACATTTTCTACTGACATAGTTAGAGCCATGACTATAGGAGTTTTTACTGAAGGATTTAGAAATCCCACTTGGTTGCCTTCAGGGTTAAAAGTTATTTTGGCCCAGAGCTTGGTGAGCAGATCTCTGCCCATCAATGGGGCCAGGCATTCTGTGATTACTAGGAAGGATTGATGGATTTTCCTTTTCCCATGTCTATGGTCCTCTTAGTTGTCCAAGCCCGATACTTACTGCCATTTGCCCCTTGAACTAGAGACCTTTTATTTGATAGATGGCCCAATGGGGCCTTGAGGGCTGAGTATATTGCCCCTGTATCCACTTCAAAGTTTACTGGGGTCCCCTACACTTCAAAAGTTACCCTGAGCTCCGGGAGGGGATGTTAGCCCCGACTTTTGGAGTCATCCTCAAGAGTCAGAATGGCTGGCAGGAGTGGCTGTCTCTTTCTAGGGAACTCTTTGGCCCAGTGTCCTTTTTTTTACAGTAGGCACAGTGATCTGAGGCAAGGAGTGGCCTCTGGCGTGGGCCCAGGTATCCTTTCCTGTCTCCCTGTTTCTTAATTTCTGGCCTATTTGTTGTTGTGACCAGGACCTTAGTCAGCGCCTTAGTCTGTCTTTTGTTTCTTTTATCCTCCCTTTGTTCCCTTCTCTTCCTCAGTTTCTCTCTTAAAGTATACCTTCTCAGCTTCTCTGACTAAATCTCTCAAAGTCATATCTTGTAATCCATCTAAGCATTTTAACTTTCTTTTAATATCCGGGGCAGCTTGCCCAATAAAGGCCATTGTGACAGATGACTTTTGATCCTCTGCCTGAGGATTGAAAGGAGTGTATCTTCTATATGCCTCCATAATTCTCTCTAGAAACATAGAGAGAGGTTCTTCAGGCCCTTGAATAATCTCTCTTACCTTGGCCTAATTAGTTGGTCGCCTAGCGGCCGCACGGAAATCCACTATTAGAGCCCGGTGATAAGTGAACAGATGCTCCCTACCTTCAAAGTTTTGGGGGCCACAGTTGGGTTGGTTCAAAGGAAAGCTGGCTTTGATTATCTTGGGAAGTTGTGTCAGTCACGCATCTGGTCAGAGGATATTTTTTTCCAGCTTCCAGGAGTATTCTATTTTGATCCCCTGTCATGAAGACAGTCCCTATGAGTTGTTGGCAGTCATCTCAAGTAGGCTAGTGTGAAAACATCAATGACTCAACCAGACCTGTGTGCCAGGTGGGGTGCTCAGAAAAAGGGGGATTGTTATATTTCCAATTATGTACGTCTGAAGAGGAGAATGGCCAAAACTGGTAGGCTTGCATTTTTTCCCCCATGGCCGTCGTCAATCTTTGGCCCATAGGGATGGAGGGGGAGCATCATGGGAGTTCCAGTGTTTTCAACTATTCACTGCTGGCGAGTTCCTATAGCCGGGCCAGCTTCCTCAAGGGAAGGAAGGGCTGTGTGTGCCACTGGGGAGCTATCTGGAGGGTGCTGTGCTCCTCCAATTGCAGAGAGGCTGAGTCAGCAGCAGGGGAATCACTTAGAGGGTGTTGGGGATTGGGGGAAGAGGGCAGGGGATAAGGAGGGGGAGGAGAATCCAGTAGAGTCAAATCTTGTGACTCAGGGAGAACAGAGGTTGGAGAAGGAAGAAGAGCAGAGGGTTTGAGAGATCATGGGGGAAGGAGTAGGAGCAGGGGCAGTGGTAAGGAAAGGCTTCACCCATGGAGGAGGAGATTTGCAGAGGTCCTGCAAAGTTAAGATATATGGCGGAATGATCCAGATGGCTATGTGGCCCTGGCCAAAAGACAATATCTCTAACTTTTTAAATTAGTGGGAAGTAGAAAGATCCTTCTAGAGGCCATCCGACTCGAAAGGTGGGTCATTCTGAGGCACAGAGCGTCTTCCAGGTCCAGTGTTTTACTAAATAAAAAAGATTCTGAGCCCTTATGTGGACTTTGGGCCAGTGATCAATGGTCAGGGACAGAGGCATTGAAGTGCTCTGTCCCATAATGAAAGATACACAAATAGTGAAAGCCACGACACATGGGGTCTCACATTCGCCGCTGCTGGATTTCAGTGGAACCTCCATATGAAAAGGTCGGGCAAGCCTTGGAGGAAGAGACCACAAAGAGATTGTCACATGCAACAGCAAAGGGTTTATTGGGGGTCCAGCATGCTGGGGCTCAGAGCTCAATTGAAAAGAGATGAGAGCCCTGAGAACACCTTAAGCAGAGTTTATATAATTTTCTTGGAGAGGGCAGGGAGGAAAGTTTATTGATGGGTCCGGGTGAGTGGGCAGTGTGCGTGCACACGGGTGAGGGAGTACATTCTGCAGTTTGGCAGTTGGGGAGAGCACATTCTGGGAACAAGATTAGCAAAGAGTTCTCAAGATTTCAAAAGTGTTTTGTTAAGCATACAGAGAAACAGGAAGTGACAAGTACCTATTTTATTAACCTTTAACTACCGACTATCTTTTTTTGACTGGATGTTCTCTTCTACATTCAATCATCCAAGGTACAAGGTCCTAGGCCATTGAATATTGATTAATCTGACACATCTGTGCAGAACCTAATTCAAAGCTAAGTATCCCAATCAACGGCCCAATTCTCTTCTGGGCTTCAAAACTTACCTAGATTTCTGTTTTCATACATGTATTTCACCTATATATTCTCATACATATCACAGGTTCCCAATACCATTATTCATCCAGCAGAATGATTCCTAACCAAATCGAAAATGTTATTAACACTAACCGTACACTTTCCCCTCAATCTAACATTACAGAGAGGAGGGACAGAGTTAGTCTTACAATACAGGAATGTAGTGGATCTTCCACCTGCTGAGAACCTCAAAGGTCCATGCAGAAATGTCCTCTGGAGAAGATGTAGGCAGCTATGAAGGACCTGGGAGAGTAAAAGTCATCTTACATGACAAACAACCTGGCCAGGATGAAGGGTTGTGTCCAAATCAGCCTCTCTCGTCCTAATGTAGAGAAGATGGAACAAACCAGGCCTCTGTGGAGAGCTGTTCCCAGGTTCCTATGGTTGATATACCAATCTAACTTGTGAAAGTGTCACAGGAAGTTGGGGCAGCCACCATCTCATGTGACCCTTGGAAGCAACTGTTAGGACAAAGTGGTTGCCAAGCCAGTGAACTCATTCAGTTCCTGAAGGAAGTGACCTCACCTCACTTCCGTGGTGATGGAACTCTCTGAACATGGGATCCAGGAAGCCAGGCATCCAAGCCAGTCTCAGTCACAGTCCCTGTGGGCTCACTTGTTTGGATTTACCAAGGACAGAGTCAATCTTTCTTGGTACCTACTGATGTGAGAATGGCCAAATACCAGAAAAGCTCTGAAGAGGGGCCATTCCTGAGAAAGCAGGTAGTGGCTCACCACTAGCTCCTGACAACTTCACAGAGTTGACCAAGGAGACCAGATCTGATAAAGGACAGGCCATTTTGGGAGAACATAGTATGGTCCAGAAGTCAGAGGACACTCTGGATAGTCACAGACCTACTTGAGGGAAGCAGGTGCCTTTTTGGGTGTTGGTGTGGGTTTGTGGTTTTGTCTCATGTTCTGAGAATAGGTAGGAAAGACGGTTTTGAGGTTTGGAGTGAAATGTTTCTACTAAGTTGTTTCACAGGGTGTGTGTTTCTATGTCTGTGTATCTCACTGTGTCCGTGGTTGTAGACATTAGAAAAAAAGAATGCATCAATGGATGTGTCCTGTCTATTAGAAAGCTTCCGAGCATTCATCCTGCCCAATTAATGAATGGACCAGGGCTTGCATAATCAATGGGTAACACCTGCTATCTTCCTAAGTTCCAGTTTTCTTCCTGAATTCTGGCCACTCTCCAGAATAGGCTCATGGTTTTGTGTCCAAGATATGTACCACCACCAAGCTCTGTCACATGGCCATATACTGGATAGCTGAAGGGAATGGCGAGCATCTCAGAAAACTCAGATATCAGTGTGACTACTAACATCTCAGTGGAGAAACCGTGGTTGGGCCTTTTGCTTAACAATTGTTCTTTTCCCCTGAGTCAGGAAGGACTTTGCCTCAGGCCAACCCGTTTGTGAAGCCTGAAGAAAACCGTTTTCAAATGGAAATGAATGGGCATCACCTGTGTCTCTTTGCTTAATTGCTTTGGAAAGGGATGTGTCTGAATCAGGCTCTTGGCCCAGTGTGAGGCTGTGGCTTAGATTGTCAGCACCTGATGGATGTAAAGAAAGATCCCATGTATGCATCCAACACCAAAATGGCCAAAAGAGCAGTCATTGTGGGTGAATTCTCTTGTCTTTCTCTGTAAGTTTCCTGACCTCCATCAAGTGAGAATAAGGATCCTTTGGGTCTAATGAGTTCTTTAAAGCCCTGCAGAGGCTAGCCCATTGGTGCTTGGGTTTTATCATGACTCCAATACACATAAATAATCTAAATCCCACAGTCAGTAGGCCTCAAATTGGAGAAGTGGAGCAGTATTAAATGCAGGCCTATTGGATCACTCCTGTTTCACAGGAAGGGTGTCCAGGCCACTCAAACTTTAGGCAAACGAGGGGCAAGGGAGCTTATTTTGGATACTGTCTTGTACTGTGCTCCTCATGGAAACCTCTAGCAAGAGGTTATGTTCAGTGTCTATATGAAATAAAATGAGGGCCATGTGGGATTTTTTTTTGGTTTCAATTGTTTTCATTTGTGTGGCGGTTGGAAGAGGTGACTGGGTCCACCTGGGCTTGAACAGTGGCGTGATTCCCCTTAGAGAGTGAGTTCTGAAACTGACCTCAGAGAAGTATTGCCATGACTTGTGTTGGGATTTTAGGAGGACACGCATGAGAGTCGCCCATGGAAACTGAGATATAGGCCCAGGGTACCTTTCCACAGAGCACTGGGAATCTCAGCCAGGATATCACATGATTTTATTCTTAAAGGCATGTCAGCCATAGTTGAGAATCAAAACAAACATGGACCTCACATTGTAGACCTCAATGAGCCTGGATTCATGTGACCTTTTGGCCACTCTTTGGAAAGTCTTGCCTGTGAGAGTTCTCGATAGCGTTCATTGAAATGAGCATCCTCACCATTTAATGGTTCCCGAATGAATTAAAACCCACAGTGCCTCCAACTTCATCCTTGAAAAATGCCTAGATAAATACCATGAAATTTTTGAATTTCCCATGACCTGGTCGCACTGGGAACATTTGGATGTCCTACATCATTCATGAATCTATCAGGCAGTGCCTTGATTGACTGGGATTCATAAAAATGGTGTAGAACAGAGATACCAGTAAGTTGGAGCCTACTGAGTGGTGGGCCTAGAGCAGAGGTGGGAAGGTGTATGATAAAACATCTTTGTGAGGCCATGTCAATCTGCCATTAGCTTCCAAATTGCTTGTGACTGACATGGTGCAGCCAGCAGAATGTTCAATGAAATGGCATATTGTTATATGGAGAGGTTTCAGGGCAATGTTCAGAACCAGGTTTCTATGGACAAGGGGGCAAGCTATGAGGGATAGAAGCCTGCTTGGTGCATTCTCCTGAGAACCCTGACCCACCGCACAAGACAGAACTTCCTCCACCACTATGTCCCATTTGAACTCCTTGTATATCGTGAAGCAAATACCAAAGTCCCAGTGCAGCAGCAAGAAACACCATGAAAATTGGAGGATGACCAAATGGCTTCACAGTCCCCCAGGGAGACACTTAGCCCACAATGGCCACAGTTTACCTACAAAGAGAGAATTCCGCACTGCTACCTCATGTACATTGGAAAATAAGAATCCATGTCCTCCAGGTCACATAGATGCAGACCCAGCTTTGATGGTCTCACTAGAAAGAAATCAAAAGCTCCTGAAAACAATATATATTTCAAGTGCCCAACCACATAGGCAGTTTCCCAAGAAGTCTTTAGGGCACCAGAGCTCCACATTTGAGAAATGTTTACTGTGTCCCTTACTTTGGGAAACTCCTCTAACACCTCCAAGGTTGTGAACTCCTGAGCATATTCCATTCCAGATATGTATTCACAGATTTTCTAACTCTTCTTCTCTAATTCTGTATTACTTGGGGCGGAGTTAATTACAATAAATTTTTCTGGAAGAGAATAAGAAGATTTTTGTGTAGCACATATTTGCATACACATTGTGTTCATTTTCCAATTTTCCATTCGAAATACTGATTCCCTGACACTAACCCATAGCTTGCTAGACTCTGACTACTAATCCTAATGTGATGGAGAAAAATAACTCAAACAGAATAGAAATACAAGCAGTTCAGAGGAGGGGTGGTGTATAGTTGGGCTTGCCTTTTGCAATACATAGGTTTGGAGTTATAAATCTAGTCAATTTTTAATTGAAGTAGTTCTCCGTGTGTTTTTAAAGTTAACAAATATGTGAATTCCTGTCTCCCTTTCTCTGTAGCCTATTAAGCACATGTATTTGTATATGCACATATTGAATCCTACCTGGTATCACACGTACATACTTGTGAGGTGGCCAACTTGACAGATACAAATTGTGGAACAGAAAATTCAACCTATGGGGGAGCTTCCTAGGTGAACAACATTATATATAAATCCATGTTCAGTAAAATAAATATTTTTGGATATGTGGATCATATAAATTTCACGATGAATTTTGATTGGCATATATATTGCTACTTTTAATTGTTCTGTGTGGGTTTTGTGTGTGTATATATATATATATATATATATATATATATATATATATATATATATATATTCTCCAGATTTTTCAAAATGTAAAATATATGTGTCTTATTATACACTCCTAAATTCATTAATGTTCATATATTTGGATTTCTAATCAACTTTTCACAAGATTATTCTCAGAAATATTCATCCACCTGAACTACATATCTGTTTCCTAGTACTGAAAACTAAATTCAGTGAATGGTATATACAAATGCTAATATTTCTACAGTAACTTACCCAGTTTAACATCGGTGCAAGTAGATTCCTATGTTCCATGATGTCTATTTTGACGTTCATTTTTATTCAACACTGGTATATTAGTTTTCTTCATTTTATGCACATCATACGATATATATTTCTTCCACAATTTAGCAAATTTATAGGCATTTGTTTCACTTTCAATCACTTCCTGCTTCAGAACACATGTATTCCTCCAGCTTTCTTGACTGGTTTTTTCATGAGACTTCTTTCTGAACACATTGTTTTCGATTTCCATAATCACTTTTGGGGCAAACTCACACACCCATCATGATAAACCATAACTCTATTATTACCATTAGATGTATAACTGTTTGGAATGAATGATTGTATATCAACATAAAATTTCTTATGTATTTTCAGATATCAATTCAATCCAATATTAAAAGTGGAACCTGTTATATTATTTATTCACAGTATGGTCTATTAAGGCATCATCTCTATATTCATAGACCCAGGGTCTATGTATTTGTATCCCCAATACTAATTTATAAGTCTTTAAAATATTGCTTTCAGAAATGGTGGAAAAAATACTCTAGTCACCTGATATACTATACATTTCATCACAGTAATATTCCTGACACAAAATGCAAGGGTCACACTTATGACTGTACCAAAGCCTAAATTGAATGTGAGCATGTATTACTAACAACATCCATGTCCTGGTTCCCTAATGCTCTCAAATATTATTCCTATTGGTGACTACATATCTGTTTCTTCCTAAGATTATATATTCAAACTCAACCCTGTTAATAATGTCTTATCCTACCACTCACTTTGTACTTTGCCTGATTTCCTAATGTCTCCATTGATATCTGCTTTCAAATACCTTTTCTCCAGTTCATCATTGGGAATGACCCTTCAAATGTGCTGACATTTACATTTACTCTCTCACCAAAACCTTATTGCTAAAGAACTTTTGGTCCAACTCCTAGACTCACTCAAATGGGTTCTTCAAAGCCCTGCAGAGGGAAGCCCAGAGATTCTTGGGTTTTCTCATGACTCCAATTCACATAAAGTATCTAAACCCCACAGTCAGTAGGCCTCAAATTCGAGAAGCAGAGCAGCATTAATGGCAGGCCTATTTGATCACTCCTGGTTCACAGGAAGGGTGCCCAGGCCACCCTGACTTTAGGCAAATGAGGGGGAAGGGAGCTTATTTTGGACACTGTCTTGGACTGTGTCCCTCATGGAAACCTCTAGCAAGGGATTATGATGAGTGTCTACATGGAAGAAAATGAGGGCCATGTGGGAGTGTTTTGTTTTTAATTGTGGTCACTTGTGTGGCGGTTGGAAGAGATGAATGGGTCCACCTGGGCTTGAACTCTGGTGTGATTCCCCTTAGAAACGGAGTTTTGGAAATGACCTTAGAGATGTATTGCTATGAATTGTGTTGGGATTTTCGGAGGCCAGGCATGAGAGTCGCCCATGCATGACAATACGCGTCAAATTGGAGAAGCAGAACTTAATGTCCAAATCCTTTACTCACCCTTCTTTTTAATCCTACCGTCTATCTTCCTAATCTCAGATAAATACCATGATATATTTGAAATTCCTATGACCAGGTGGCACTGGAGAATCTTTCGATGTCCTGTTTCTGATCATGAGTGTACCAGACAGTGGCTTAATTGACTTGGTTTTATGAAAATGGTGTAGAACAGAGATGCCAGTAAGTTGGAGCCTGCTGAGTAGTGGGCCTAGAGCAGTGGTGTGCAGATGTGTGATAAAATATCTGTGGTGGGGTCATGTGGATCTTCCATTGGCTTCCAAATGGCTTGTGACTGAAATAGTGTAGCCAGCAGACCCTTATATGTAAAGGTATCTCGTTATATGGAGAGGTTTAACGTCAATTTTAAGAAACAGGTTGCTATGGTCAAGGGGACAAGCTATGTTGGATAGAAGACTTGTTGGTGCATTCTCCTGGAGAACCTGACCCACCACACATGACAGAACTCACTCTAGCATTTTGTCCCAGTTGAACTCATTGTATTTCGTTAAGTAAATACCATACTCCCAGTGCAGCAGCAAGAAACACCACAAAAAGTGGAGGATGACCAAATGGCTTCACAGTCCACATGGGGAGACACTTAGACCCGAGTGGCCACAGTTTACCTACAAAGAGAGAATTCAGCACTGCTCCCTTATGTTCATTAAAAAAAAAGAAACCATGTTCTCCAGGTCACATAGATGCAGACCCATCTTTGATGGTCTCACTACAAATGAAGCTAAAGCTCCTGACAACAACATATATTTCAAGTGCCCGAACTCAGAGACAGTTTCTCAAGAAGTTTTTAGGCCAGCAGAGCTCCATGTTTGTGGAGTGTTTACCCTGACCCTAACTTTTGGAAACTCCTCTACCACCTCCAAGGTTGTGAACTCCTGATTATGTTCCATTCCATATATGTATTCACAGATTTTCTAACTCTTCTCCTCTAATTGTGTCTTATTTGGGGTGAAGGTAATGGCAATTCATTGTTCTGGATGAGAGTGGGAATATTTTTGTGTGGCACATATTTGCATACACATTGGATTCATTTTCTTATTTTCCAATCAAAATACTGAAACCATGACACTAACCCATACCCTACTAGACTCTGACTACTAATCCTAATATGATGGAGGAAAAATAACCAAAACAAAATAGAAATACATGCAGTTCAGTGGAGGCATGGTGTATATTTGGACTTGCCTTTTACATGATAAAGGGTAGGTGTTATAAATCTAGTCAATTTTTGGTTAAAATAATTCTCCATGTGTTTTTAAAATTAACTAATATGTGAATTCCTGTCTCCCTTTCTCTATAGACTATTCAGCACATGTATATTAATATGCACATATAGAATCCTACCTGGTATCACAGGTTAATTTTTTTGTGTTGTCTGACTTGGAAGATACAAATTGTGAGAAGAGATCCCTCCTCCTAAACGCTGTTGAAACTGAAAATTCAACCTATGGGTGAGCTTCCTAATAGAAAAACATTATACAAAAATCCATGTTCAGTAAAATAATTATTTTTGCATATGTGAATTATATATATTTAATGATGAATTTCGATTAGCATATGTATTGCTACTTTTTATAGTCTGTGTGTATGTTTTGTGTATATATATATATATATATATATATATATATATATATACATACTCTCCAGATTTTTCAAAATATGAAATATATGTGTCTTATATATACTCCCTAAATTTATTCATGTTGATGTATTTAGATTTATAATCGATTTTTCACAAGATTATTCTCAGAATTATTCATCAACTTGAAATATATATTTGTTTCCTAGTACTGAAAACTGACTTCAGTGAAAGCTGCACACAAATCCTAATATTTCTAGAGTAACTGACCCAGTTTAATATCAACACAAGTAGACTCCTATGGGACATGACATATAATTTGACGTTCATTTTTATTCAACAATGGTACATTACTATTTCTGCAGTTTATGCACATCGTAGGATATATATTTTATCCACAAGTTCACAAATTTTTAGACATTTGTTTCAATGTCAATCACTTCCTGCTTCAGAACACAAGTATTCCTCCATGTTTCTTGACTGGTCTTTTCATGAGACTTCTTTCCAAAAATATTATATTTGATTTCCATAATCAGTTTGAAGCAAAACTCACACACACTTCAGGATAAACCACAAACCTAATATTACCATTAGATGTATTACTGGTTGAAATGAATGTATGTATATCAATATAAGATTTCCTGAATATTTTTAGATATCAATTTAATCCATTATTTAAAGTTGGAACAAGTAATATTATTTATTCACACTACGCTCTATTCATGCATTATCTCTATATTCATAGACACAGGGTACATCTATTTTTACCCACAATACTAATTTATACATCTTCAAAATATGGCTCCAAGAAATGGTGGAAGAAATACTCATGTTACCTGATCCACATATACATTGTATCACAGTAATATTCTGGTCAGAAAATGCAAACATCACACTTATGATTGTACCAAAGTCTAAATGGAAAATGAACATGGATTACTAAAAACATCCATGTCCAGGCTGCCTAATGCTCCCACTTGTCAATCTTTTTGGGGACTACATATTTGTTTTTTCCTAAGATTATATATTGAAACTCAATCATATTGAAAATGTCTAATCCAATCACTCACTTTACACTTTGCATGATTTCCTAATGTCTCTATGGATATCTGCTTTCCTACATATTTTCCCCAGTTCATCATTGTGACTGATTCTTCACACGTTCTGACATTCATATTCACTCTCTACCTGAAACCCTATTGCTAAAGAATTTTTGGTCCAAAACTTATACTCACTCTTCTTTTTAAACGTACAAACTGTCTTCCTAATACTACCAACTATCCCTTTTATCCTGGATGTTCTCTTCGACATTCAATCATCCAAGGTACAAGGTCCTATAACATTGTATATCGATTTATCTGAGACATCTGTGCAGAACATAATTCAAAGCTAAGTATCCCAATGAAGGTCCCAATGTCTTTCTGCGCTTCAAATCATACCTAGATTTCTGTTTCCATACTTATATTTTACCTATATATTCTTGTAAATATCGCAGGTTCCCAATACCATTATTCATCCAACAGAATGACTCCTCACCAAAATCGAACCTGTTATTAACCCTAACCATACACTGTTCCCTCAATCTACCTTTACAGAAGAGCAGGGACAGAGTTTGTCTTACAATACAGGAATGTAGGGGATCTTCCACCTGCTTAGAAACTCAATGGTCCAAGCAGAAATGATCCCTGGAGAAGTATTAGGCAGCTATGTAGGACCTGAGAGAGCAAAAGTCATCTTCCATGGCAAACAACCTTGTCAGGATGAAGGGTTGTGTCTGAATCAGCCTCTCTATTCTTAATGGAGAGAATATGGACCAAACCAGGACAATGTGGAGAGCTGTTTCTGGTTCCATATGGTTGATATACCATTCTAACTAGTGAAAGTGTCAGAGGAAGTAGGGTATCCTCCATCTCATGGGACCCTTGGAAGCAACTGTTATAACAAAGTGGTTGCCAAGGCAGTGAACTCATTAAATTCTTGAAATAAGTGACCTACCTCACTTCCTTGGTGATGGAACTCTCTGAATTTGGGATCCAGGAAGCCAGGCACACAGAGCCAGTCCCAGTCTCAGTCCCAGTGGGCTCACATGTTTGGATTTACCAAGGACAGAGTCTGTCTTTTTTGGTACCTACTGATGTGAGGATGGCCAAATGCGAGGAGAGTTCTGAAGACGGGCCTTCCCTGAGAAAGCATGTAGTGGTCAGAACAGGCTCCTGACAACTTCACAGTGTTTGACAAGGAGACCAGATCTAAGACAAGACAGGCCTTTTCGGGGGAACATAAAATGGCCCACCAGTCAAAGGACACTCTGGATAGTCACAGACTTACTTGGGGGAAGGAGGTGCCTTTTTGAGTGTGTGTGTGAGTTTGTGGTTTTGTCTCATGTTCTGAGAATAGGTAGGAAAGGCGGTGTGTTTGGTTTGGAGTGGACTATTTCTAGAAAGAACTTTGACAAGGCAAGTGTTTCTGTGTCTGTGTCTCCCACTGTGTCCATGGTTGTAGACATTAGAAAAGAGAATGCATCAATGGATGTGTCCTGTCTAGTAGAAAGCTTCCCAGCATTCATCCTGTCCATTTTAGTAATGGACTGCAGGTTGCCTTATCGATGGGCAACACCTACTATCTTACTAAGTTTCTGTTTTCTTCCTGAATTTTGGCCACTCTCCAGAATAGGTTCATGGTTTTGTGTCCAAAATATGTACCACCTCCAAACTCTGCGACATGGCTATGTTCTGGATAGCTGGAGGGAATTGGAGCATCTCAGAAAACTCAGATATCAGTGTGACCAGAAAAGCCTCAGTGGAGAAACCCTGTTTTGGGCCTTTTGCTAACCTATTGATCTTTTGCCCTGAATGTCAGGAAGGTCTTTGCCTCAGGCCACCCCTTGGTGAAGCCTGAAGGAAACAGTTTTCAAATGGAAATGAATGGGCATCACCTGTGGCTCTTTGATTAATTGCTTTGGAAAGCCATGTGTCTGAATCAGCCTCTTGGCCCTGTGAGAGGCTATGGCTTAAATTTTCAGCGCCTGATGGATCTAAAGAAACATCCAATGTGTGCATCCAAAACCAAAATGGCAAAAACATAAGTCATTGTGGATGATGTCTCTTGCCTTCCTCTGTTAGGTTCCTGACCTTCTTCAAGGGAGTATAGGGATTTTTTGGGTCAAATGAGTTCTTCCAAGCTCTTCAGAGGTGCTTGGGTTTAATCATGAATCCAAATCACATAAGGAATTTATACCTGACAGTCAGTAGGCCTCTAATTGGAGAAGTAGAGCAGTATTAGCGGCAGACGTATGTGATCAATCCTAGTTCACAGGAAGGGTGTCCAGGCCACCCTGAGTTTAGGCAAATGAGGGGCAAGGAAGCTTATTTTGGACACTCTCTTGAGCTGCGCCATTCAAGGAATCCTCCAGCCAGAGGTTATGATGAGTGACTCTATGGAAGAAGATGAGGGCCATGTGGAATTATTTTGGTTTTAATTGTGGTCATTTATGTGGTGGTTGGAAAAGATGACTGGGTGCACCTAGCCTTGAACACTGGTGTGATTCTCCTCAGAGACTGAGTTCTGTAACTGACCTCAGAGTAGTAATTGCTTTGAAATTGGTTGTGTCTTAATTAGCCTCTTGGCCCTGTGTGAGGCTGTGACTTAGATTATCAGCACCAGATGGATCGAAAGAAAGATCCCATGTGGGCATCCAAAACCAAAATGGCCAAAAGAGCAGTCATTGTGGATTAAGCCTCTTGCCTTTCTCTGTAAGGTTCTGAAAGAATAAAAGAAATTGAATTTGAAATTGAAATGTAAAGAACCAGGTTTGTAAACTTTCCAAGCTGCACTTTCCTGTGGCAGTTTAGACAATTCCCGGATCTGCCCATTAGATGTGTGTTGAAATCTTCCCTGACTACCTAGTTACTTAACAACCCTTTCCCAGAATCCCTGCAGCTCAGCAAGTATACATCTCAGGTATTCAACCAATCAGTTTAAATGTATACCCCTTCTTAGGGCTGACCAATCACCCCCTGCCCGAATTGTTCCCGCAAATGAAAGTGCTAATCATGCTTTAGAGTTGTTATTTGATTTTCCCATGGTATATGATGAATTGCTAAAGGAGGCTATCATGTATGTAAAGTCCCTGCCCTCTCTAAGGAATGGATATAAACTCTGCTCAAGTTGTTCTCAGGGCTCTTTGTTCTTTGCTCCTCTAAAGTGAGCTCTGAGCCCCAGCATGCTGGACCCCCAATAAAACCTTTGCTGTTGCATGAGAAAGCCTCTTGGTGGTCTTTTTCTCTGACGTTCGCCCCACCTATTCATCTGGAGGCCCCAGGTGAGATATCCGGCAGCGGCGGACAAAAGACCCCAATGGACTCCTCTCGGGGTAAGTAAGGCACCTCTTTCTGGTTTTGGGTTTCAGGTTATGGATTGGCAAAGTGGCTGTCAGTGAAGAGCATTAGCTCTCTCTGATGGTGGCTGACAGATGTGTCACAGAGCTACAGGCCACGTTCCTGGGGGACACTCCAGAGGACTAGAGAAATCAAGGAATACTAATTTCTTCAACTCGTTTATATTTTGCTTCAGGATTCGGTTCGCCAGCCCATCAGGTTTTGCCGGCTACTCAGTTTTGGTCATTGTTCTGAACTCATGTTGAGTTTTCCGGCTGTCTTTATTGTCTAACCCATCAGGTTTTGGCAGTTACTCAGTTCTAATCTTTGTCTTGGACTCATGTTAAACGTTTACTGTTTGTCTTTGTCTGTGTTGCGTTTGTGTCTTCACTGTCCCTGTTTGAGTAACTCTCATTATGGGACAAAGCACTTCCACTTCTCTGTCCCTGACACTTGATCATTGGACTGATGTCCGCTCAAGGGCCCAGAATCTTTCTTTTTCAGTAAAATGCCGTACCTGGCAGATTCTCTGTGCTTCAGAATGGCCTATTCTCAGAGTCAGGTGGCCCCCCAGAAGGATCCTTCTACTTCCCTCTAATCCGAAAAGTCAGAGATATTGTCTTTCAGCTGGGGCCACGTGGCCACCCAGATAAACAGCCATATACCCCTTCCCCCAGCATCCTATCATTCAAACCTTCCACTCCTCCCCCTCTTCCTTCCATTCTCCCTGAGTCACAAGACTGGACACTCCTCCCACTCCTTATACTCTACCCTCGCTCTCCAACCCCCAACACGTTCCAGATGATATTCTCGCCGCTGAGTCAGCCTCTCCGCCGCTAGAGGCAATTGGGCCAGACCCAAGCACTCCAGGGGACTTCTCTGCAGCAGCAGCAACCCCTCCTCCCCTGGAGGAAGCTGGGCCACCTAAAGGAACCCGCCGGTGACGGATAATAGAAAACTCGGAAGCCCCTATGATGCTTCCTCTCCATCCCTACGGGCCAATGAACCGATCCAACTGGCACCCAAACACCTTTAAATGTAGGTAGCATCTGTCCACTTATCGCCAGACTCTAATAGCGGGTCTCCGAGTGGCCGCCAGAGGGCCGACTAATTTGGCCAAGGTAAGAGAGATTATCCAAGGGCCTAATGAGTCTCCCTCTATGTTTCTGGAGAGAATTATGGAAGCATATAGGAAATATACTCCTTTTGATCCTCAGGCAGAGGATGAACAAGCATCTGTTGCAATGGCCTTTATCGAGCAGGCTGCCCTAGATATTAAGAGAAAGTTACAACGTCTAGATGTATTACAAGATAAGACCTTGAGAGATTTAGTAAGAGATGCTGAGAAAGTATATTATAAGAGAGAAACTGAGGAGGAAAGGGAACAGAGGAGAGAGACGGAAAGGGAACAAAAGGAGGATGAAAGGAGCAAAAGGCAGACTAAAGCATTGACTAAGGTTCTGGTCAGAGCACCAAATATGCCAGAAGTTAAAAAGCAGGGAGTCAGAAAGGGATACCTGGGCCCCCGCCAATGGCTGCCCCTGGCCTCAGATCAGTGTACCTACTGTAAAGA
Source organism: Callospermophilus lateralis (assembly GCF_048772815.1). NCBI lineage: Eukaryota > Metazoa > Chordata > Mammalia > Rodentia > Sciuridae > Callospermophilus > Callospermophilus lateralis. Next base: position 281,315 of record NW_027514453.1, on the reverse strand, counting down.
AAACAGGACACTAGGCCAAAGAGTGCCCCCGAAAGAAGCAGAGATGCCAGTCCGCCGTGCTGACTCTAGAAGAGGAGTAGGAAAGTCGGGGCTCGGATCCCCTCTCCGAGCTCAGGGTAACATTTAAAGTGGAGGGGACCCCAGTGAACTTTGAAGTGGATACAGGAGCAGTATAATCAACCTTTAAGACCCCACTGGGCCCCCTATCAAATAAATGGTCCCCTGTTAAAGGTACTAATGGCAGTAGATATTGGGCTGGGACAACTAAGAGGACTATGGACCTAGGAAATGGAAAAGTCCACCACGCTTTCCAAGTAATCCAAGAATGCCCAGCCCCATTGATGGGCTGGGATCTGCTTACCAAACTCTGGGCTAGAATAACCTTTAACCCTGATGGTCCCCAAGTGGAGTTTCTAAAGCCTTCAGTAAAAACTCCCATAGTCATGGCTTTGACAACATCCGTAGAAGATGAACATCAACACTTCGCGCCTCCTAGGACTGATCAAACAGGCAAACTACCCCAGAAATGGATAAAAGATTATCCTAATGCCTGGGCAGAAACTGCTGGGTTAGGTCTAGCCATATAACAACCTCCAATAGTAGTAGAATTAAAAGCCTCTATCTCTCCAATCAGTGTTAAACAATATCCTCTAATCAAAGAAGCTAAGGATGGGATAAGGGCCCATATTCAGAAATACCTGGCTCTTGGGGTCTTAAGGCCCTGTCATTTGTCCTAGAATATCCCCCTGCTACCAGTAAGAAAGCCAGGAACTGGGGACTACCGGACGCTTCAATACCTAAGAGAGATCAACAACAGAGTGCAGGACATTCACCCCACTGTACCGAATCCATATAATTTGCTTAGCGCTCTGAATCTGGAGCAGGAATGGTACACTGTGCTAGACTTAAAAGATGCTCACTTTTGCTTGCCCGTACATAAGGACACTCAGTTGCTGTTTGCTTTTGAGTGGATAGACCCCGAAAAAGGGACATCTGTCCAACTAACCTGGACTAGACTCCCACAGGGGTTCAAAAACTCTCCCACTCTCTTTGATGAACCCCTCCACAAGGACTTCAATGACTTCAAAACTGCACACCCCGATGTCACCATACTCCAATATGTGGATGGTCTGCTACTGGCAGCCGACACCAAAGAGAACTATGAGTCTGGGACCCAAGCATTATTTTCCAAGCTTGCTCGGCTTGGATATAGGGCTTCTGCCAAAAAGGCCCAAATTTGTCAGCAAGAAGTAATCTTCCTGGGTTATTCTCTTAGGGGTGGCAAAGGATGGCTCACTGAGCCCACAAAACGAACCTTTGTGCAGATACTGCCCCCATCTAATAAGAGACAACTCAGGGAGTTTCTTGGGACTGCCGGCTTTTGCAGGTTATGGATTCCTGGGTTCGCGTCTCTGGCTGCCCCATTATACCCGCTGATAAAGGGGGATGCCCACTTCCAATGGACCCCTGAGCACCAACAAGCTTTTGATAATGTCAGAAAAAAGGTGCTGCTATCTGCTCCGGCCTTAGCACTCCCAGATATAGAAAAACCCTTCAGTCTCTACATCGAGGAAAAGAAAGGAATAGCACGGGTTGTGCTCACTGAGACTTTGGGACCTTGGAAAAGGCCGGTAGAATACTTATCAAATAAACTGGACCCAGTGGCTAGTGGGTCGCCCCATTGCTTAAGAGCTATAGCAGCGGCAGCCCTTCTAATAAAAGATGCTGATAAATTAACGTTGGGACAGAAGCTAACGATTATAGTCCCCCATGCCCTGGAGTGCATCATCTGTCAGCCTCCAGAGATGTGGCTATCAAACTCTAGAATAACCCACTACCAGAACCTCTTGCTTGACAAAGACAGAATCACGCTGGGACCCGCTGCTCCACTCAACCCGGCTACACTGCTGCCAGAAGAATCATCAAGACCCGTTGCTCATGAGTGTCAACACATACTGGCAGAGGAAACCAGTATACGACGAGACTTGAAGGATCAGCCACTGCCTTGCCCTGAAGTTGTATGGTTTATGGATGGCAGCAGCTTCCTCCAAGATGGTAAGCGGTGGGCTGGAGAAGCAGTAGTTAGCAAAATTAATGTCATCTGTTCCTCTGGTCTCCCAGAACTGACATCAGCCCAAAAAGCAGAACTGATTGCCCTTACGAAAGTATTGGAACTAGCAACAGGCAAAAGGGCCACCATATACACTGATAGCCGCTATGCATTTGCCACTGCAAATGTGCACGGGGCTATTTCCCATCAAAGGGGGTTATTAACCTCCACCTGGAAAGAAATAAAGAACAAAGATGAGATCCTCCAACTTCTCTCAGCAGTGCAGGGCCCTAAGGAACTAGCTATAGTGCACTGCCCAGGGCACCAGAAGGGAAACGAACCCTTGGCGGTTGGAAAAAGAAGCGCAGATGAGGAAGCTTAATTGGCAGCCCTAAATGGAGTGACTGTGTTAACTTTTTCCACACCAGGGGGAACAACAATCAGGAGACTTGGCCGCACCGGAACATTCAGGCAACTTATCATCTGAGGAGACAGATACAGAACTCTGGGATCCTACAGAGCCAAGTTTACAATTTCAAAAAGCCCACCTTTATGTCAAAGACGTACACCAGCTCACCCACTTAGACTCAGAGAAGATATAGGCACTCTTAAAGGACCGGAGAAAGGACTTATTATTGACTGACTCACAGAGGAAAGAAATAGCTGAGCAGGTGACTAGAGCTTGTCAAGTCTGCCAAGTAGTTAATGCTTACCCATCCAAGCTTCCTGCAGGGAAGCGCTTACAAGGAACCAGACAAGGACAATTCTGGGAATTGAACTTTACTGAAATTAAGCCAGCAAGGTATGAACTTAAATATCTCCTAGTCTTTGTAGATACTTTTTCAGGATGGGTCGAAGCCTTCCCCATGAAGAAAGAAACAGCTCAGATGGTAGTCAAAAAGATCGTAGAAGACATTTTTCCAAGGTTCGGCCTGCCTAAGGTAATAGGGTCCGCTAACGGACCGGCATTCATGCCCCAGGAAAGTAAGGGATTTGCCAGGACCCTGGGGATTAATTGGAAGTTACATTGTGCTTATAGACCCTATAGCTCAGGACAGGTAGAAAGGATGAATAGAACCATCAAAGAGTACTTAACAAAATTAAGCTTGGATACTGGCATAAAAAATTGGACTATGCTCCAACCTTATGCACTGTTTTGTGAAAGAAATACCCCCTCCGCCTCTTTGTGTAACCTCACCTCTTATGAAATTCTCAATGGTGCCCTTCCTCCAGTAGGGGACCTAATCCCAACTATGAGACTTAATGATTCCTTTCACACCCCCTTGCTTGACAGATTTAAAGCCCTTTAACAAACCCAGCACCCAGCGATACCTGTGGAAACATTTGGCCTCTGCTTATCAGACTGGAGACGAGGGAACCCCACATTGATATCAAGTGGGAGGCTTCGTCTACGTGAGATGGCGTCAGGTGTCATCCCTGGAACTCCACTGGAAAGGATCATACCAGGTGCTGCTTATAACACCCACAGTGGTGAAAGTGGATGGGATCACTTCCTGGATCAATGCCTCCCATCTCATGCCTGAGCCCTGTACAGACTCTGGCTGGAAACTTCTACAGACTGGTATCCATCTCAAGTTGCGTGTCCGTCATGTGGGTAGGGCTATGGATTCTTCCCATGACCACCAGCAGCCCTAATCCCCATCAGCGTGCTCAGCAACAAGGGCAAGTAATGAATCCTAATGGGCAAGTAGTGTGATCTATTTCACAAACAGCCACCTTATGGACTTGGTGGCCATCTCTCCACCTGGAAATTTGTCAGCTTGCCATAGGCTTCCCTGACTGGGATCTCCCTGACATAGAGGACCCCAAACAGATCCCACTCAAACCCTAACTAGGGCAACATAGACCACCTTAACCCATGAATTGTGGATGTCATCTCCCCCAGCTCAGGTGTAAACTAGCCAGTCTTGACTATTATGTGTGCCCACCTGATTTCCAAAGTCATAAAACAGGCCCAAACCTGTGGAGGACCCAGTGACTTTTATTGTAGATCTTGGGGTTGTGAACAAACGAAAGCTGCATGGTGGAACCCAAACTCCCCAGAAAGGTATGATTCCGGTAGGATGAAATGACACCTGGATTGATCCCAAGAAATGTGCTGCTTGCCCAGTGGTGTCAAAAACTCGCTGTGGAAAGAATACTCTATGTTACCCCCTCAATATAACTTTCACTTCCAAAGGAAGGGGCTACCTCAGAAAAACCTGGCCTATGGGAAATACGTGGGGAATGCGATTCTATATTTATGGCCCAGGTGATGAATTTGGTCTCTGGTTCACCGTCTGGCTTAAAAAGAAAGAAAATCCCACAGCAATAGGACCCAATCCCCTCAAGCCAGGGATTAAGCCTCCTAAACCTTCCATGCCTAGATCTACCAGAACCCCTCTACCATCTAATACTTCCTGGATTCCGTCTTTGCCTACTTCCCCAGTCCAGAGTACATCTGACTCCTCCCCCTGGGAACTAATTAAAGGAACCTTTATGGTACTGAACTCCACACAGTCAGAACTCCTTGTATTTCAGCCCAGGTCTTTGACAGCCCTGTAAATTATTGTGTAATGGTGCAGATACTCTCCAGGGTACTCTATCATAATGCCTAATCATTTGAAGGTCTACTAGGGGGACAAACAACCCGATATCAAGGGGAACCATTGTCCCTTACTCTAGCCATCCTATTGGGGATAGGAGCTGCTGCAGGAGTGGGTATGGGAACAGCTTCTATGATGCGTGGTTAACAACAAATGGCCCAATTAGAAACAGCAATAAATCAAGACTTGAAGACGTTAGAGACCTCCATCACAGCTTTGCAGGAATCCTTAACCTCTCTCTCTGAAGTTGTTTTACAGAACAGGTGAGGATTAGACCTCCTCTTGATGAGGGAGAGGGCCTCTGTGTTGCACTGAGAGAAGAATGTTGTTTTTATGCTGACCATATTGGAGTTGCAAAATAATTCATGAGTAAATTAAGAAAATACCTTGAAGAGCGCCAGAGAGAATGGGAGATTCAACAAGGGTGCTTTGAGTCATGGTTAACCGAGTACCCCTGGTAACTACACTAATATCAGACTTAGCTGGACCCCTGATCATCCTTATGGTGTTGCTAACTGTGGGACCTTGTTTGCCTAACCACATAGTTTCCTTTCTCCAGGCTCAGATTAGGCAGGTGAAACTCATGATAATCAGACAGAAATATGCTGCACTGGTAGGAATAGAATGTGAAACCCCACAATAATTTTGATTCATTACTTTTAAGATTAAAAGTAGTCAGAAAAAGGGGTGGGAAATGAAAGAATAAAAGAAATTGAAATTGAAAGGTAAAGAACCAGGTTTTGTACATTTTCCAAGCTGCACTCAGAACCTGAAATTCCTGTGGCACTTAAGACAATTCCCGGATCTTCCCATTAGATGTGTGTTGAAATCTTCCCTGACCACCTCGTTACTTAACCACCCCTTCCCAGAAACCATGCAGATTTGCACGTATACATCTCAGTGCTTCAACCAATCAGTTTAAATGTATACTCCTTCTCACGGCTGACCAATCACCCGCTGCCCAACCTGTTCCCACCAATGAATGTGCTAATCATGTTTTAGAGTTGTTATTTGATTTTCCCGCGGTATATGATGATTTTCTAAAGGAGGCTATGATGTATGTAAAGTCCCTGCCCTCTCTAAAGAATGTATATAAACTCTGCTCAAGTTGTTCTCGGGGCTCTTTGTTCTTTGCTCCTCTGAAGTGAGCTCTGAGCCTCAGCATGCTGGACCCCCAATAAACCCTTTGCTGTGGCATGAGACAGTCTCTTGGTGATCTTTTCCTCCGAAGTTCGCCCGACCTTTTCAGTTCCTGACTTCCGTCAAGTGAGAATAGGGATCATTTGGGTCAAATGAGTTCTTCAAAGCCCTACAGTGGATAGCCCATAGGTGCTTGGGTTTTCTCATGACTCCAAATCACATAGAAAATCTACACCTGACAGTCATTAGGCCTCAAATTGGAGAAGCAGAGCAGTATTAAAGGCAGGCTTATTTGATCACTCCTGGTTCAAAGGAAGGGTGTTTAGGCCACCCTGACTTTTGGCAAATGAGGGGCAATGGAGCTTATTTTGGACACTGTCTTGGGCTGCACTCCTCATGGAAACTTCCAGCCAGAGGTTATGATGCGTGTCTGTGTAGAAGAACATGAGGCCCATGTGGGAGTGTTTTGATTTAAATTGTGGTCATATGTGTGGTAGCTGGAAGAGATTACTGGGTCCTCCTGGGCCTGAACTCTGGTGTGACTCCTTTTAGACACTGTGTCCTGGAACTGAGCTTAGTGAAGTATTGCCATGAGTTGTGTTGGGATTTGAGGAGGCCATGCATGAGAGTCGCCCTTGGAACCTGAGATGTAGGCCCAGGGTAGCTTTCCACAGAGCACTGGGAATCTCAGTCAGGATACCACAAGATTTTATTCTGAAAGACTTGGCAGCCATAGTTGAGATCAAAACACTCATGGATCTCAATTGTAGACCTCAATGAGCCTGTCTTCAGGTGACCTTTTGGACACTCTTTGGGAAGCCTTGCCTGTGAGAGTTCTCCAGAGTTTTCATTGAAATGATCATACTCACCATTTAATGGTTCCTGCATGAATTGAAATCCACTGTGCCTCCAACTTCATCCTTGATAAATGGCTAGATAAATAGTTTAAATTTTTGAAATTCCCATGAACAGGTGGCATACAGAACCTTTGGATGTCCTATTTCTGATCATGAGTGTACCAGACAGTGCCTTGATTGATTGGATTTAATGAAAATGGTGTAGAACCGAGATGCCAGTAATTTGGAGCCTGATGAGTAGAGGGCCTAGAGCAGAGGTAGGCAGGTGTGTGATAAAACATCTGTGATGGGGCCATGTGGATCTGCCTTTGGATTCCAAATGTCATGAGACGGACATGGTGCAGCCAGGAGACCATTATAAGTAAACACATCTTGTTATATGGAGAGGTTTTAGGGTAATTTACAGAATCAGGTTGCTATGGTCAAGGGAGCAAGCTATGTGATATAGAGGCCGGTTTCATGAATGCTCATGTGTGAGCCACCACATGTGATAGAACTCCCTCCAGCACTGTGTCCCAGTTGAACTCCTTGTATTTCATGAAGCAAATACAAAACTCGCAGTGCAGCAGCAAGAAACACCAGGAAAAGTGGAGGATTACTAAATGGCTTCACAGTCCACACGGGCAGACACTTAGACCACTGTGTCCCAGTTGAACTCCATGTATTTCGTGAAGCAAATACCAAAGTCGCAGTGCAGCAGCAAGAAACACAATGAAGAGTGGAAGAGGAACAAATGAATATACAATCCACGCGGGGACACACTTAGCCCCAAGTGGCCATAGTATACCTACAAAGAGAGAATTCAGCACTGCTCCCTCATGTTCATTGGAATATTACAATTTATGTCCTCCAGGTCACATAGATGCTGACCCAGCTTTGATCGTCTCACTAGAAGGAAGCAAAAGCTCCTGAAAACAACATATATTTCAAGTGCCCAAACTCAGAGGCAGTTTCTCAAGAAGTCTTTAGGCCAGCAGAGCTCTGTGATTGTGGAGTGCTTACCCTGTCCCTTACTTTTGAAAACTCCTCTACCACCTCCATGGTTGTGAACTCCTGATCAAATTCCATTTCAGATATGTATTCACATATTTTCTATCTCTTTTCCTCTAATTGTGTCTTACTTGGGGCGAAGATAATGTCAAGGGATTGTTCTGGATGAGAGTGGGAAGATTTTTCTGAAGCACATATTTGCATACACATTGGATTCATTTTCCTATTTTCCATTCAAAATACTGAATCACTGACATTAACACATACCCTACTAGACTCTGACTACTAATCCTAATATGTTGGAGAAAAATACCCCCAAAAGAATAGAACTACAAGCAGTTCAGAGGAGGCATGGTGGATAGTTGGGCTTGCCTTTTGAATTATATAGTGTAGGAGTTTTAAATCTTGTCAATTTTTTTTGAAATAGTTCTCCATGTATTTTAAAAGTTAAGAAATATGTGAATTCCTGTCTCCCTTTCTCTGAAGCCTATTCAGCACCTGTATTTTTATATGCACATTTAGAATCCTAACTGTTACCACACGTACGTTCTTGTGTGGAGGCTGAATTGGCAGATACAAATTGTGAAAAGGGATCACTCCTCCTAAACGCTGTTGGAACTGAAAATTCAACCTGTGGGTGAGCTTCCTAGTTGAACAACATTATACATAAATCGATGTTCAGTAAAATGAATTTATTTGGATCTGTGGATGATACATATTTCATGGTGATTTTAAATTGGCATATAGTGCTACTTTTTAATGTCTGTGAATGTTTGTGTGTGTGTGTGTATATATATATATATATACACACTCTCCAGATTTTTCAAAATATGAAATATATGTGTATTATTTTACACATCCTAAATTTTTCATATTCATGAATGTGGATTTATAATCATCTTTTCACAAGATTATTCTCAGAAATATTCACATACCCTACTAGACTCTGACTACTAATCCTAATATGATGGAGAAAAGTAACGCAAACAGAATAGAAATACAAGCATTTCAGAGGAGGCATGTTGTATATTTGGACTTGCCTTTTGCATGATAAATGGTAGGTGTTATAAATCTGGTCAATTTTCAATTGAAATAGTTCTCCATGTGTTTTTAAAATTAACAAATATATGAATTCCTGTCCCTTTCTCTGTAGCCTATTCATCACATGTATTTTTATATGCATTTATAGTATCCTACCTGGTATCACATGTACATTTTTGTGAGTTGGCTGACTTGGTAGATACAAATTGTGAGAAGAGATCACTCCTCCAAATCGTTGTTGGAACTGAAAATTCCACCTATAGGGGAGCTTCCTAGTAGAAAAACATTATACATAAACTCATGTTCAGTAAAATAAATATTTTTGCATCTTTGGATGATATATATTTATAGATGAATTTTGAGTGGCATATATATTGCTACTTTTTAATGTCTGTGTGTGTGTTTTGTGTAAATATATATATATATATATATATATATATATATATATATATATATATATATATATATACACTCTCCAGATTTTTGAAAATATGAAATATATGTGTCTTATTTACACTCGCTAAATTTATTCATGTTCATGGACTTGGATTTATAATCAACTTTTCACAAGATTATTCTCAGAAATATTCATCCACCTGAAAAACAGATTTAACTAATATTTCTACAGTAACTGACCAAGTTTAACATCAATGCACCTTGATTCCGATATGACAAGCTGTGCATTTTGACGTTCATTTTTATTAAACCCTGGTACATTAATATTTATTCGTATTATGGACATCATAGGATATATATTTCATCCACAAATTCACAAATTTATGGGCATTTGTTTCACTTTCAATCAATTCCTGCTTCAGAACACATGTATTCCTCCAGGTGTCTTGACTGGTCTTTTCATGTGACTTCTACCCAAACACATTATTTTCGATTTTCATAATCAATTTTGAAGCAAAACTCACACCCTTTATGATAAACCATAACCCTAATATTACAAATAGATGTATAATTGGTTTGAATGAATGTATGTTTATCAATATAAAATTTTCTTTATATTTTCAGATACCACTTCAATCCATTTTTTAAAGTTGAAACCAATTATATTCTTTATTCACACTATTGTCTATTCATACATTTTCTCTATATTCAGAGACACAGGGTGCACGTATTTGTACCCCCAATACTAATTTATATGTCTTCAACATATTGCTTCCAGAAATGGTGGAAGAAATACTCATGTCACCTGATATAAATATACATTTTTTCAGTGTAATATTCTGGACACAAAACGCAAATGTCACACTTATGATTGTACCAAATCCTAAATAGGAAGTGAGCATGGATTACTAAAACCATCCATGTCCAGGTTGCCTAATGCTCTCAAATGTCTATCCTGTCGGTGACTACATATTTGTTTCTTCCTAAGATTATATATTAAATCTCAACCTGTTGAAAATGTCTAATCCTATCACTCACTTTATACTTTGCCTGATTTCCTAATGTTTCTATTGATAAATGCTTTCCTACATATTTTTTCCAGTTCATCACTGTGACCAACTCTTCACATGTGCTGACATTTACATTCACTCTCTAACCAAAACTCTATTGCTAAAGTACTTTTGGTCCAAATCCTATTCTCACTCTTCTATCTAAACCTACACTATCTTCCTAATCCTATCGACTATCCCTTTTTGACTGGATGTTTTCTTACACATTCAATCAACCAAGGTACATGGTCCTTTGCCATTATATATCGATTTATCTGAGATATCTGTGCAGAACATTGTTCAAAGCTAAGTTTCCCACTCCAGTGCCCAGTGCACTTCTGGGCTTCAAATCTTATCTAGAATTCCATTGTCATACTTATATTTCACCTCTATATTCTTATAAATACCACAGGATCCCAATATTCTTATTCATCCAGCAGAATGATTCCTAACACAAATCGAACCTGTTATTAACCCTAACCATATACTGTTCCCTCAATCTATCTTTACAAAAGAGCAGGACTGAGTTGGTCTTACAATACAAAAATGTAGGGAGACTTTCACCTGCTGAGAAGCTCAAAGGTCTATGCAGATATAATCCCTGGAGAAGATATAGGGAACTGTGAAGTACCTGAGAGAGAAAAAGTCATCTTCAATTGCAAACAACCTGGTCATGACGAAGGGATGTGTCTGAATCAGCCTCTATCTTCTTAATGTAGAGAAGATGGACCAAACCAGGCCTATGTAGAGAGCTGTTCCCAGGTGCCTATGGTTGATATAACTTTCTATCTTGTGAAATTGTAACAGGAAATAGGGGCAGCCTCCATGTCATGAGACCCTTGGAAACAACTGTTAGGACAAAGTGGTTGCAAAGGCAGCAAATTCAATCAGTTCCAGAAAGAAGTGACCTCATCTAATTTTCTTGTTGAAGGAACACTCTAAACTTGGAATCCAGGCACCCAGAGGCAGTCCCAGTTCCAGTCCCAGTGGGCTCACTTGTTTAGATTTACAGAGGACAGAGTCCGTCTTTCTTGGTAAATACTGATGTGAGTATGGCCAAATGCCAGGTGAGCTCTGAAGAGGGGCCTTTCCTGAGAAAGCAGGTAGTGTCTCACTGCTGGTCCCGGACAATTTCACAGAGTTAGCCAAAGAGACCTGATCTGAGACAGGACAGGCCGTTTCGGGGGAACATAAAATGGTCCACCAGTCAGAGGGCTCTCCAGATAGTCACATACCTACTTGGAGGAAGGAGGTGCCTTTGTGGTTGTGGGTGTGAGTTTGTGGTTTTGTCTCATGTTCTGAGAATAGGTAGGAAAGGCAGTTTGTTTGGTTTGGAATGGACTGTGTCTACTGAGTCCTTTGACAAGGCAAGTGTTTCTATGTCTGTGTATCCCACCGTGTCTGTGGTTGTAGACATTAGAAAAGAGAATGCATCAATGGATTTGTCATGTCTAGTAGAAAGCTTCTCAGCATTCATCCTGCCTAATTTATGAATGGACTGTGGATTGCCTTATGGATGTGCAACACCTACTATCTTCCAAAGTTCCTGTTTTCTTCGTAGAATTATGGCCACTCTTCAGAATAGGCTTATGATTTTATGTCCACCATATGAACCACCTCCAAGATCTGTGACATGGCTATGTACTGGATAGCTGAAGGGAATGAGAGCATGTCAGAAAACACAGATATCATTGGGACCAGGAGAGTCTCAATGGAGAAATCCTGCTTTGGGTCTTTTGCTTACCTATTTGTCTGTTGCCCTGAATGTCAGGAAGTTCTTTGACTCAGGCCACCCCTTTTTGAAGCCTGAAGAAAACAGTTTTCAAATGAAAATGAATGGGCATCACCTTGGGCTCTTTGCTTAATTGCTTTAGAATGGGATGTGTCTGAATCAGCCTCTTGGCCCTGTGTGAGGCTGTGGCTTTGATTCTCAGCACCTGATGGGTCTAAAGAAGGATCCCATGTGTGCATCCAAAACCAAAATGGCCAAAAGAGCGGTCATTGTGGATGGAGTCTCTCGTCTTCCTCTGTAATGTTCCTGCCTCCATCAAGTGAGAATAGGGATCCTTCGGGTCAAATGAGTTCTTCAAAGCCCTGCAGAGTCTAGCCCATAGGTGCTTGGGTTTTCTCATGACTCCCATTTACAAAAAGAATCTAAACCCCACAGTCAATAGGCCACAAATTGCAGAAGTGGAGCAGTATTAACGGCAGGCCTATTTGATCACTCCTGGTTCACAGGAAGGGAGTCCGGGCCTTTAGGCATATGAGGGGTAAGGAAGCTTCTTTTGGACATTGTCTTGGGCTGTGCCCCTCATAGAATCCTCCAGCCAGAGGTAATGATGAGTGTCTATATGGAAGAAGATGAGGTCCATGTGGGAGTGTTTTGGTTTTAATTGTGGTCACTTGTGTGGCGGTTGGAAGAGATGAATTGGTCCACGTGGGCTGGAACTCTGGCGTAATTACCCTTAGAGACTGCATTCTGGAACTGATCTTAGAGAAGTATTGCAATGAGTTGTGTTGGGATTTTAGGAGACCACGCATGGAGTCCTTGGAAAATGAGTCTTGACCCAGGGTTGCTTTCCACAGAGCACTGGGAATCTCAGCCAGGATATCACATGATTTTATTCTGAAAGACTTGGCAGCAATAGTTGAGAGTCAAAACAAACATGGACCTCATATTGTAGACCTCAATGGGCCTGGCTTCATGTGAACTTTTGGCCACTCTTTTGGAAGCCTTGCCTGTGAGAGTTCTCGAGAGCTTTCATTAAAATGAGTTTCCTCAACATTTAATGGTTCCTGAATGAATTGAAACCCACAGTGCTTCCAACTTCATCCTTTAAAAATGGTTAGATAAATACCATGAAATGTTTAAAATTCCCATGAGCAGGTGGCACTGGAAAACCTTTGGATGTCCTGTTTCTGATTATGAATATACCAGAAGGTTCCTTGATTGACTGGTTTTCATGAAAATGGTATAGAAAAGAGATGCAAGTAAGTTCGAGCCTGCTGAGTAGTGGACCTAGAGAAGTTGTGGGCAGGTGTGTGATAAAAAATCTGTGGTTTGGCCATGTGGATCTGCCTTTGGCTTCCAAATGGATTATGACTGATATGGTGCAGCCAGCAGACCCTTCTCTCAAAAGGCATCTTGTTATATGTAGGAGTTTCAGGGCAATGTTCAGAATCAGGTTGCTATGCTCAAGGAGGCAAGCTGGTGGGATAGAAGCATGGTTGGTGCATTTTCCTGCAGACCCTGACCCACCACACGTGACAGAACTCGCTCCAGCACTGTGTCCCAGTTGAACTCCTTGTTTCATGAAGCAAATGCCAAATTGCGAGTGCAGCAGCAAGAAACAGCACGAAAAGTGGAGGATGACCAAATGGGTTCACAGTGCACACGGGGAGACACTTAGCCCCCATTGGTCACAGTTTACCTACAAAGAGAGAATTTAGCAAGGCTGCCTCATGTTCATTGGAAAACAAGAAACCATGTGCTCACAAAGGTCACAAAAATGCAGACCAGCTTGGATGGTCTCACTACAATGGAAGCTAAAGCTCCTGACAACAACATATATTTCATGTGCCCAACCTCAGAGGCAGTTTCTTAAGAACTCTTTAGGCCAGCAGAGCTCCATGTTTGTGGAGAGTTTACATTGTCCCTTAATTTTGGAAACTCCTCTACCTTCTCCAAATTTGTGAAAATTGAGCAGTTTCCATTGCAGATATGTATTCACAGATTTTCTAACTCTTCTGCTCTAATTGTGTCATACATGGGGCGAAGGTAATGTCAAGGCATTGCTCTGGATGAGAGTGGGAAGATATTTGTGTAGCACATATTTGCATACACATTGCATTCATTTTCAATTTTCTATTCGAAATACTGAATCCCTGACACTATCCCATACCCTACTATCCTCTGACTACTAATCCTAATATGATGGAGAAAAATACCCAAACAGAATAGAAATACAAGCAGTTCAGAGGAGGCATGCTGCATACTTGGACTTACCTTTTGCATGATAAATGGTAGGTGTTATAAATCTAGTCAATTTTTAATTGAAATAGTTCACCATGTGTTTTTAAATTAAACAAATATATGAATTCCTGTCTCCCTTTCTCTGTAGCCTATTCATCACATGTATTTTCATATGCACTTATAGAATCCTACCTGGTATCACATGTACATTTTTGTGAGGTGGCTGACTTGGCAGATACAAATTGTGAGAAGAGATCACTCCTCCAAATTGCTGTTGGAACTGAAAATTCCACCTATAGGGGAACTTCCTAGTAGAACATCATTATACATAAACTCATGTTCAGTAAAATAAATATTTTTGCATCTGTGGATGATATATATTTAAAGATGAATTTTGATTGGCATATATATTGCTACTTTTAAATGTCTGTGTGTGGTTTTTTTTGTGTGTGTGTGGGTATGTGTGTGTGTATATATATATATATATATATATATATATATATATATATATATATATACTCTCCAGATTTTTCAAAATATGAAATATATGTGTCTTATATACACTCTCTAAATTCATTCATGTTCATGCATGTGGATTTATAATAAACTTTCCAAAATATTAGTCTCAGAAATATTCATCCACCTTAAATACATATTTGTTTCCTAGTACTGAAAACTAACTTCAGTGAATGGTGCATACAAATGTTAATAATTCTACAGGAACTGATCCAGTCTATCACCAATGCAAGTAGATCCCAATGGGACATGATATATAATATGATGTTCATTTATATTCAACACTGGTACATTATTATTTCTTCAGTTTTTGCTCATCATAAGATATGTATTTCATCCACAAGTTCACAAATTTGTAGGCATTTCTTTAAACTTTAATCACTTCCTACTTCACAACACATGTATTGTCAGGGTTTCTTGACTGGTCTTTTCATGAGACTTCTTTCCAAACACATTATTTTCGATTTCCATAATCACTTTTGAAGTAAAACTCACACACTCTTCATGATAAACCAAAACACTAATATTGACATTAGATGAATAACTGGTTGGAATGAATGATTGTATATGCATATAAGATTTCCAGTAATTTTTCAGATATCAGTTCATCCCATTATATTAAGTCGGAACAAGTTATATTACTTATTCACAGTATGGTCTATTCATGCTTTATCTCTATATTCATAGACATAGGGTACACCTCTTTGTACGCCCAATACTAATTTTATGTCTTCAGTATATTGCTACCAAAAATGGTGGAAGAAATACTTATGTCACCTGATCTACATATACATATTATCACAATAATATTCTGGACAAAAATGTAAATGTTACACTTATGATTGAACCAAGCAAAGCCTAAATGAAATGTGAACATAGATTACTAAAAACATCCATGTCCAGGGTGCCTAATGCTCTCAAATGTCAATATTATTGGTGACTTCATATTTGTTTCTTTCTAAGATTCAACCTCAAGCCTGTTGAAAATGTCTAATCCTCTCACTCACTTTATACTTTCCCTGATTTCGTAATATCTTTATTGATATCTTCTTTTCTACATGTTTTCCCCACTTCATCATCGTTACTGGCTCTTCATATGTGCTGACATATACATTCACTCTCTAACTGAAATCCTATTGCTAAAGAACTTTTGTTCCAAATCATATACTCACTCTTCTTCCTAAAACGACCGACTATCTTCCTAATCCTACCGACTATCCCTTTTTGAAGGGATGTTCTCTTCTACATTCAATCTTCCAAGGTACAAGGTCCTATGCCATTGTATATCAAATTATCTGAGACATCTGTGCAGAACATAATTCAAAGCTAAGTATCCCAATCAAGGGCCCAATGCCCTTATGGGTTTAAAATCATACCTGGATTTCTGTTTTCATACTTATGTTTCACCTCTACATTCTTGTAAATATACCAGGTTCCCAATACCATTATTCATCCAGAAGAATGATTCCTAACACAAATCGAAATCAAACCTGTTATTAACCCAAAACATACACTGTTCCCTCAATCTCATTTTACAGAAGAGCAGGGACAAAGTTGTTCTTACAATACAGAAAAGTAGGGGACCTTCCACCTGCTGAGATCCTCAAAGGTCCATGCAGAAATGATACCTGGAGAAGTTGTAGACAGGTATGAAGGACCTGAAAGAGCAAAAGTCATCTTCGATGACAAACCACCTGGTCAGGATGAAGGGATGTGTCTGAATCAGCCTCTCTCTTCTTATTGTGGAGAAGATGGACCAAACCAAGCCTGTGTGTGTGCCTATGGTTGATATACCATTCTAAATTGTGAAAGTGTCAGAGGAAGAAGGGGCAGCCTCCATCTCATGGGGCCCTTGGAAGCAACTGTTAGGACCAAGTGGTTGCAAAGGCAGTGACCTCATTCAGTTCCAAAGAAAGTGTCATACCTCATTTCCTTGGTGATGGAACTCTCTGAACTTGGTATCCAAGAAGCCAGGCACCCAGATGCAGTTCCAGTCCCAGTCCCAGTGGGCTCACTTGTTTGGATTTACCAAGGACAGAGTCAGTCTTTCTTGGTACCTACTGATGTGAGGATGGCCAAATGCCAGGAGAGCTCTGAAGAGGGACCTTTCCTGAGAAAGCAGGTAGTGGCTCACAACTTTTTCCTGACAACTTCACATAGTTGGCCAAGGAAACCAGATCTGAGAGAATACAGGCCATTTCGGGGGAACATAGTATTGCCCACCAGTCAGAGAACACTCCGGATAGTCACAGACGTACTTAGGGGAAGGAGGTGCCATTGTGAGTGTGGGTGTGTGGTTTTGTCTCTTGTTCTGAGAATAGGTAGGAAAGGCGGTTTGTTTGGTTTTCAGTGAACTATTTCTAGTAAGTCATTTGACAAGGTGAGTGTTTCTATGTCTGTGTATCCCACTGTGTCCGTGGTTGTAGACATGAGAAAAGACAATGCAACAATGGATGTGTCCTGTGTAGTAAAAAGATTCCCAGCATTCATCCTGCCCAATTTATGAATGGACTGCAGCTTGCCTTATGGATTGGCAAAACCTACTACCTTCCTAAGTCCCTGTTTTCTTCCTGAATTCTGGCAACTCTCCAGAATAGTCTCATTGTTTTGTGTCCAAGATATGTACCAACTCCAAGGTCTTTGACATGTCCATGTACTGGATACCTGAAGGGAATGGCCAGTATCTCAGAAAACTCAGATATGAGTGTGACCAGAAAAATCTCAGTGGAGATACCATGCTTTGGGCCTTTTGCTTACCTATTGTTCTGTTGCCCTGAATGTCAGGAAGATGTTGGGCTCAGGCTACCCCTTTGTGAAGCCTGAAGAAAACAGTTTTCAAATGGAAATGAATGGGCATCACCTGTGGCTCTTGCTAAATTGCTTCGGAAAGGGATGTGTCTGAATCAGGCTCTCTACCCTGTGTGAGGCTGTGGCTTAGATTCTCAGCACCTGATGGATCTAAAGAAAGATCCCATGTGTGAAACCAAAACCAAATTCGCAAAAAATTTCAGTCATTGTGAATGAATTCTATTGCCTTTCTCTGTAGGTTCCTGAAATCAATCAAGTGAGAATAGCGATCCTTTTGGTCAAATGAGTTCTTCAAATCTCTGCAGAGGTGCTTGTCTTTTCTCATGACTCCAGTTCACATAAAGAATCTAAACCCCACAGTCAGAAGGCCTCAAATTGGGAAAGCGGAGCAGTATTAATGACAGGCCTATTTGATCACTCCTGGTCCACAGGAAGGGTGTCCTTCCCACCCTGACTTGAACCAAATGAGGGGCAAGGGAGCTTATTTTGGACACTCTTTTGGAATGTGCCCCTCATGGAAAGCTCCAACCAGTGGTTATGATGAGTGTCTATAAGGAAGAAGATGGGGCCATGTGATAGTGTTTTGTTTTTAATTGTGTTCATTTGATTGGCGGTGTGAAGAGATGACTGGGTCAACCTGGGCTTGAACTCTGGTTTGATTCCCCTTAGAGACTGCGTTCTGGAATTGACCTCAGAGAAGTATTGCCATGAAAAGTGTTGGGATATTAGGAGGCCACGCATGAAAGTCACCCTTGGAAACTGAGATCTAGGCCCAGGGTAGTTTTCCAAAGAGTACTGGGAATCTCAGCCAGTATATCACATGATTTTATTCTGAAAGACTTGGCAGGGATAGTTTTGAGTCAAAACACACATGGACGTCACATTGGAGACCTCACTGCGCCTGGCTTCATGTGACCTTTTGGCCACTCTTTTGGAAGCCTTGCCTGTGAGAGTTCTCCAGAGCTTTCTTTGAAATGAACTTCCTCAACATTTAATGGTTCCTGAATGAATTGAAACCCACAGTGCCTCCAACTTCATCCTTGAAAAATGGCCAGATAAATACCATGAAATTTTTAAAATTCCCATGACCAGGTGGCACTGGAGAACCTTTGGATGTCCTGTTGCTGATCTTGAGTGTACCAGACCCTGCCTTAATTCACTGGGTTTCATTAAAATGGTGTAGAACAGAGATGCCATTGAGTTATAGCCTGCAGAGTTGTTGGCCTAGAGAAATGGTGTGCAGTTTTGTGATAATACATCTGTGTTGTGACCACGTGGTTCTGCCATTGGCTTCCAAATTCATTGTGACTGCCATGGTGCAGCCAGGAGACCTGTATATGTAAAAGCATGTTTTTATATTGAAAGATTTCAGGGCCATGTTCAGAATCAAGTTGCTATGGACATGGGGGCAAGCAAGTTAGAGCCTGCAGAGTATTGGGCCTAGAGAAGTGGTCTGCAGTTGTGTGATAATACATCTGTGTTATGGCCATGTGGATTTCTCATTGGCTTCCAAATTTTTTGTGACTAACATGGTGCAGCCAGGAGACCCGAATATGTAAAAGCATGTTTTTATATGGAGAGGATTCAGGGCCATGTTCAGAATCATGTTGCTATGGACAAGGGGGCAAAGTATGTGGGAAAGAAGCCTGGTTGTTGCATTCTCCTGCAGACCCTGACCCACAACACGTGACAGAACTCCCTCCAGCACTGTGTCCCTGTTGAACTTCTTGTATTTTGTGAAGCAAATACCAAACTCCCAGTGCAACAGCAGGAAACACCACGAAAAGTGGAGGATGAGCAAATGGCTCCACAGTCTACATGGGGAGACAATTAGACCCCAGTGGCCACTGTTTACCTACAAAGAGTGAATTCAGCACTGCTGCCTCATGTTCACTGGAAAATAAGAAACCATATCCTCCAGGTCACATAGATGCAGACCCAGATTTTATTGTCTCACTACAAAGGAAGCTAAAGCTCCTGAAAATAACGTATGTTTCAAGTGCCCAACCTCAGAGGCAGTTTCTCAAGATGTCTTTACGCCAGCAGACCTCCATGTTAGAGGAGTGTTTACCATGTCCCTTACTTTTGGAAACTCCTCTACCACCTCCAAGGTTCTGAACTCTGAGCATTTTCCACTCAAGATATGTATTCACAGATTTTCTAACTCTTCTATTCTAATTGTGACTTACTTCAGGCGAAGGTAATGTCAAGGATTTGTTCTGGATGAGAGTGGGAAGATTTTTGTGTAGCATATATTTGCATACACATTTGATTCATTATTCTATTTTCCATTTGAAATACTGATCCCTGACACTAACTCATAACCTACTGGACTCTGGCTACTACTCCTAATATGATGGAGAAAAATAACCCAAACAGAATAGAAATCCAAGCAGTTCAGAGGAAGCATGGTGTATAGTTGGACTTGCCTTTTGCATAAAAAAGGGTATGTGTTATAAATCTAGTCAATTTTCTGTTGAAATAGTTATCCATGTGTTTTTAAAGTTAACAAATATGTGAATTCCTGTCTCCCTCTCTCTGTAGCCTACTCAGCACATGTATTTTTATATGCACATATAGAATCCTACCTGGTATCACACGTACATTCTTGTGAGGTGGCTGACTTGGCAGATACAAAATGTGAGAAGAGATTACTCCTCCTAAATGCTGTTGGAACTGAAAATTTAATGTATGGGTAAACTTCCTAGTTAAACAACATTATACATAAATCTATCTTCAGTAACATGAATATTTTTGAATCTGTGGATGATGTATATTTCATGGTGAATTTCAATTGGCATATATATTGCTATTTTTATAGTCTCAGTTTGTGTGAGTGTGTGTGTGTGTGTGTATATATATATATATATATATATATATATATATATATATATATATATATATATATATTCTCCAGATTTTTCAAAATATGAAATGTATGAGTCTTATTATACACTCCCTGAATTCATTCATGTTCATGTATGTGGATTTATAATCAACTTTTCACAAGATTATTCTCAGAAATACTCATCTACCTGAAATACATATTTGTTTCCTAGTACTGAAAACTAACTTCAGTGAATGGTGCATACAAATTCTAATATTTCTACATTAACGGACGCAGTTTAACATCAATTCAAGTAGATTCCTATGGGACATGATGTGTATTTTAACGTTCATTTTTATTCAACACTGGTACATTACTATTTCTTCAATTTCTGCACATCATCGTATATATTTATCATCCACAAGTTAGCAAATATATAGGCGTTTGTTTCACTTTAAATCACTTTCTGCTTCAGAACACATGCATACCTCCAGGTTTCTGGACTGGTCTTTTCATGAGACTTCTTTCCAAACACATTATTTTCAATTTCCATAATCACTTTTGAAGCAAAACTCAAACACTCTTCATGAAAATCCATAACCCTAATATTTCATTCAGATGTATAATGGGTAGGATTAAATGTAGTATATCAATATAAGGTTTCCTGTATATTTTCAGATATCAATTCAATCCATTATTTAAAGTTGGAACCAGTAATATTATTAATTCACAGTATTGTCTATTCATGCATTATCTCTATATTCATAGACAAATGGTACACCTATTTCTACCCAAAATACTAATTCATATATCTTCAAAATATTGCTCCCATAAATGGTGGAAGAAAAACTCCTATTACCTGATCTACATATATTATTTATTATAGTAATATTCTGGACACACATAGGAATGTTCACACTTATGATTGTACCAATGTAAAGTCGGGCGAGCGTCGGAAAAGAGACCACGAAGAGACTGTCTCATGCAACAGCAAAGGGTTTATTGGGGGTTCCAGCATGCTGGGCCTCAGAGCTCACTTGAATAGAGAAGAGAGCCCTAAGAACAGCTTAAGCAGAGCTTATGCAATTTACGTGGTGAGAGCAGGGAGGGAAATTTATTGATGGGTCAGGTCGAGTGAGTGGTTTGCATGCCAATGGGAGAGGGAGTACATTCAACAGTTTGGCAATTGGGGACAGCACATTCTGGGAACAAGATTAGCAAACAGTTTTCAAGATTTCATCAGTATTTTGTTAAGCATACAGAAAAACAAGAAGTTAAAAGTACATATTTTATTAACCTTTCATTCCCCACTTCTTATTCTGCTTAATTTTAATCATAAAAATGAGCATTGCGGGGTCTCACATTTTATGTCTTCTAGTGAGGTATATTGTTGTCTGATTACCATAAGTTTAACTTATCCAATTTAAGCTTGTAGAAAGGAAACTAGATGGTTGAGCAAACAGGGTCCTACAATTAGCAATGAAATGAGGATTATTAATGGACTGGCCAGGGCTGATAAAAGCGTAGTTAACCAGGGGGACTGTGTGAACAAAGACTCAAACCACCCTTTTTGTGCATCTCTCTCTTGTTGATGCTCTTCTAGGCGTCTTCTTAATTTACTCATAGATTTTTTTACAACTCCAGTATGGTCGGCATAAAATCAACTTTTTCCCTCAATGCAGCACAAAAGCCCCCTTCTCTCACGAAGAGGAGGTCCAACCCTCGCATGTTCTGTAAAACAATTTCAGAGAGAGAGGTTAAAGATTCCTATAAAACTGTGATGGAGGTTTTTAATATCTTTAAATTTTGGTCTATTGCTGCTTCTCATCGGGTCATTTGTTGTGTCACATGGACTAGGACAGTGATTCCTGTGCCCACACCTGCAGCAGCTCCTTTTCCTAATAGGATGGCTAAAGTGAGGGATACAGGTTCCCAGAGGAACCGGGTTGTATGCCCCCGTATTTGATATTTAAATTAACCTGCCTCATGATAGAGCACTCTGGGAAACATCTGAACATTACATAATTAATCACATCTGTTGACCATTTTATGAAAACATAAACAATGTTTAAGTATATAGAATTATACTGTTGTAAGGACGGACAATTCAAGGCACCTAAGATAGCACCGAAGACAGCGAAACATACCTATTTGGTTGCAACGGATTTAGAGGGCATTGCTTCTGTTGTAATCAATTAGTCACCTGATCTCCAAATTTAGGTAGTTTCCGAATTTTGTACCCAACATGTAAGGGAAGGGGCTCAGAAGTTCACAGTCTGCATAAGTTCACAAAAAGAAGTTTTCGTTTCTATTGTTTTTTTCATCTGTTCTGGGCAAGTTAACATTTTAAGGACACCTGGAATGGGAGAGCTTTTTTCTTCTCTTTTTTTTTTCTCACTGCCAGCTGTAACAATGGAGCTCATTTGGTAACTTATTTATCTTAGAAATGTAACCATGTCTGTGAAGCCCCAGCTCAAGGCCAGAGGCCTTGTTCACATGTTTTGTGAAAAACTAGTAAGGGGGAGTCTAGCTTAGGAGTGCTGATTTTTCCAGCCAGTGGCCAAATAGAACAGGGAAACACGAAAAGGGGAAGTTTATCTACATTGAACTCTTTTATAGGGACTCTTTGGCTGAAAGTCCTAAAGTCAGCCATGGTGAAGACTGCTGGAGAAGGTCATTTAAGACTTTTCTGTGGGCCTGGTATAGACGGGGAAGACAGGGAAGGCGGGTCTGAGAGCAGCACCTTGGGTCTGAGCATGAGGAAGGAGACATGTAAAAGAATAATGGGAAAGGGGTTTGGAATTTTCCAGGCAACAAAACTTGAGCAGTAGAACAGATAGAGCAGAGGGGAAGATGGGAGTTTGTATCCCAAAAAGCCTGTGAGGGACTTTAAATTCTTAGTAACCTGTTTTCAGTGATGACAGAGCAACTTTAAAGGCCATTTTCATTACATTTTGGATAGGGGTCTGAGGGCTCTCCTTAGCTGGTTTGAGCTTTGGGTTAGCTGGTAAGAGGACCTGGTGGGACCTGGTGCGGGCACTGACAGGAGAAGAGAGTAGTGAGTGGGTGGATGGGTACCTCAGTACCTGCTACCTCAGCAAGGGGGCAATAATCTGAGAACCGGCGGTTTGGGTTTTTGATCTAGTAATTGGAGGGAAGAAATCAGGTTGCTGAGGTGGGAGTGGCAGCAGAGAGTCTGGAGCAGAAAGCTGAGGGTGAGGATCTATTGGATAAGCATAGTTCAGGATGTGAGCGAAGGAGGGAAAATGCCTCCACTTAGGGGAATTTCCTTCCACCCTTTGAGCACTTGCCGAAGTTAAAAAGGTCACGGAGAATTTTAGGATCTAGAGACCCCTCTGGGGGCCATCGGTATTGGTTGTGTAATTGGTAATATGGCCAATGCTGTGTATTGAATTTGATGAGGAGTTTGGGTTCCACCAGGCACCCCTGTATGCTCACATTCCCATGACTTACAGAAGAAGTCGGCATTTCCCCCACACAGCCATGTCTGTTTGTGGCTTTGATAGTCCGCTGGGCAAACATAGTAATCTAGGCTAGCCAACCTGCATCTGGCTCTCGTGTCCCTACATCCATAATGTTTGTTTCTATTACCTATGATACGGAAAGGATTTATTGGAATTTTAGTTGGATCCCCTTCATCAGGGATATCCCAATAGGAAAGACCTATAGCCAGCTGACAAATGTCTGGGTGGAGAGATGGCCACCATGTCCCTAAAAGGGCTGTATGCAAGATAGACCATACTTCTTGTACAGTAGGATTTGTGATCAGCCATTACTGCTGAACAGGCTGATGAGGGTTAGGACTACTCTTGGCCAAGGGGAGAGTCTGTAGCCTTATCCACATGGCGAATACGCACTTTGAAAGTGTTACCAGTCTTTTCCAGTTTCCAGTCAGATTTTGGACAGGGCGCAGGCCAGAGATGAGAGACATGGATCCTTGAAGTGATTCCGTCTACATTTACCACTGTAGGTGTTATATGTAGCACCTTATATGGTCCTTTCCAGTGGGGTTCCAGGGATGACACCTGATGTCGTCTAATGTAGACGAAGTCTCCTACTTGGTATCGATATGGAGTCCCCTCGTCCCCAGGTTGGTCGGCAGTGGCCAGATGTTTCCACAGATATTGCTGATTTCTTTCAAGAGCTTTAAGTCTGTCAAGCAAGGGGGTGTGGAAGGGATCGTTAGGTCTTAGAGTTTGGGTTAGGTCCCTTACTGGAGGAGGGACCATAGAGAATTTCATAGGGGGTGAGGTTACACAAGGAAACAGAGGAGTATGAGTATTTCTTGCATGAAACAGTGCATAAAGCAGGAGAATAGATCGATCTTTTATGCCGATCTCTAAGCTTGATTTTGTTAATTCTCTTTAATGGTTCTATTATTTTTTTTTTTACCTGTACTGAGCTCTGGGGTCTATAAGCACAATGTAATTTCCAATTAATCCCCAGGGTCCTGGCTAATCCCTGACTTATCAGGGCAATTAACGCCAGTCCATTATCAGACCCTATTGCCTTAGCCAGTCCGTATCTTAGAAAAATATCTTTCAGGATCTTCTTGACCACCATTTGTGCCATTTATTTTGTTGTTGTTGTTTTTTTTTTTTGTGTGTGTGTGTGGGGGGGAAGGCTTCAATTAATTCATCCTGAAAATGTATCTACAAAGACTAGGAGATATTTAAGTCCATAACTTCCTGGCTTAATTTCAGTAATGTCCACTTCCAAGAATTGTCCTGGTCTGGTTTCTTGTAGGTGCTTTCCTGCAGGAAAGTTGGAAGGGTAAGCATTAACCAATTGACAGACCCGGCAGGCTTTTGTTACCCGTTCAGTTATTTCTTTCGCTCTGAGTCGGTTAGTGGAAAACTCTGTTCTTGATCCTTCAGGAATGCCTGCAGTTTCTTTGAACCAAGGTGAGTGAGTTGATATACATTTTTAACTTAGTTTAGGGCTTTCTGAAGATGCAAGCTGGGCTCAGTGAAGTTGAGGGTTTCAGTGTCAGTGTCCTTAGATGTTATCAAAAGCTTGCTGGTGCTCAGGGGTCCATTAGAATTGGGCATCTCTCTTTAACAGCGGGTATAAAGGAGCAGATAAGGACGCAAACCCAGGTATCCATAAGCTGCATAAGCCAGCAGTCCCAAGAAACTCTCTGAGTTGTCTGCTGTTAGATGGGGGTGGTATCTGCTCAATGGATTGTTTTCTGGTCTCAGTGAGCCATCGCTTACTGCCCCTAAGGGAATAGTCCAGGAAGATTACTTCTTGCTGGCAAATTTGGGCTTTTTTGGCAGAAGCACTATACCAGAGTTGAGCAAGCTCGTATAATAATAATTGGGTTCCAGACTCACAGTTTTTCTTGGTGTTGGCTGCCAGTTGCAGGTCATCGACATATTGAAGCAGGGTGACGTCAGGGTGCATAGTTCTGAAGTTGTTGGGGTCTCTGTGGAGGGCTTCATCAAAGAGAGTGGGGGAATTTTTGAACCCCTGTGGGAGTCTAGTCCATGTTAGTTGACCAGACGTCCCGGTTTCTGGGTCTACCCACTCAAAATCAAATAGCAACTGACTATCTTTATGCAGAGGCAAGCAAAAGAAAGCATCTTTTAAGTCCAGAACAGTATACCATTTCCGCTCATGGTTCAGAGTGCTAAGCAGATTGTACAGATTATGTACTGTGGGGTGAATGTCCTGCACTCTGTTGTAGATCTCTCTTTGGTCTTGAACGGTGCGATAGTCCCCGGTTCCTGGATTTTTATACTGGTAACAGGGCAGTGTTCCAGTTCAAATGACAGGGCCTTAGGACCCTTAAGGCCAGATATTTCTGAATATGGGGCCTTATCCCATCTTTAGCTTTTTTGCTCAGAGGATATTTTTTGACATTGATGGGGGGGCTGAAGTTTTTAACTCCACTGTTATTGGAGGATGTTTCACGGCTACGTGTAACCCAGCAGTTTTTTTCCTAGGCATCTGCGTAATCTGTTATCCATTTCCGGGGTAGCTTGCCTGTTTGATCAGTCTTGGGGGGCTTGACAAGTTGATGTTCATCTTCTACTGACATAGTAAAAGCCGTGACTATAGGAGTTTTTACTGAAAAATTTAGAAATTTCACTTGGGGGCCTTCAGGGTTAAAAGTTATTCTGGCCTGGAGCTTTTTGAGCAGATGTGTGCCCATCAATGGGGTCGGGCATTCTGGGATTACTAGGAACGAGTGATGGATTTTTTCTTTCCCCAGGTCCATGGTCCTCTTAGTTGTCTAAGCCCCATATTTACTCCCATTAGCCCCTTGAACTAGAGTCCTTTTTGTTTGATAGATGGCCCAATGGGGCCTTAAGGGCTGAGTATACTTACCCTGTATCCACTTCAAAGTTTAACCCCCCCAGCGAGTACTTTGTGTTCTTTTGGCCGGGCCAGCTACCTCCAAGGAAGGAGGGGCTGTGTGTGCCGTGGGGTAGTCACCTGGAGGGCGCTGGGCTGGCCTATATTCCTCCAATGGTGGAGAGTCTGAGTCAGCAGCAGGGGAATCACTTAGAGGGTGTTTGGGGTTGGAGGACAAGGGCAGGGCATAAGGAGGGGGAAGAGAGTCCAGTAGAGTCTTGAGACTCAGGGACAACAGAGGGTGGAGGAGGGGGAGCAGAGGGTTTGAGAGATAGAAAAGTGGGAGAACCAGTAGGAGCGGGGACAGGGACAAGGAAAGGCTTCAACCATGGAAGAGGAGATTTGCAGAGGTCCTGCAAACTAAAGATATATTGCTGTTGATCTGGATGGCTATGTGGCCCCGGCTGAAAGACAATATCTCTGAGTTTTTGAATTAGTGTGAAGTAGAAAGATCCTTCTGGGGGCCATCCGACTCCAAAGGTGGGTCATTCTGAGACACATAGAGTCTTCCAGATCTGACGTTTTACTGAAAAAAAGAAGATTCTGAGCCTTTAAGCAGACTTTGGTCCAGTGATCAAGGTTCAGGGACAGAGGCATTGAAGTGTTCTGTCCCATATGAAAGATACACAAATAGTGAAAGCAATGACACACGACACAGACAAGACAAGACAATAAAGACAGGCAATGGAGGTCCAATACTGAGAACAGGACTGAGTAGCCAGGAAAACCTGATTTGCTGACAATACCGAATCCAAAACAAAATATCACTGAGTTTAGGAGACTATTGTTACTCGGTTTCCCGAGTTCTCTGGGGCGTCCCCCAGAGACGTGGCCTGTGGCTCTGTGACACTTCTGTCAGCCACCGTCAGAGAGAGCTCATGCTCATCACCAATAGCCATTTTGCCCATGCCTAACCTGAAACCTGAAACAAGAAAGTGGCGCCTTACTTAACCTGAGATGAGCCTATTGGGGGTCTCTCGTCCAACGCTGCTGGAACTCGCTGGGGCCCTCAGATGTAATGGTCAGGCGACCATTGGAGGAAGAGACCACCAAGACACTGTCTCATGCAACAGCAAAGCACCCAAAATTCTGGGGCTCAGACCTCACTTGAATAGAGCAGAGAGCACTGAGAACAGCTTAAGCAGAGCTTATATACTTTTCTTGAAGAGGGCAGGGAGGGAAGTTTATTGATGGGTCAGGGAAAGTGGGCGGTTTGCATGTAAACGGGTGAGGGTGTACATTCTGCAGTTTGGCAGTTGGGGACAGCACATTCTGGGAACAAGATTAGCAAAAAGTTTTCAAGATTTCAAGAGTGTTTTCTTAAGCATACAGAAAAACAGGAAGAGACAAGTACCTATTTTATTTATTTTCAACAAAGCCTAAATGGAAAGTGAGCATGAATTACTAAAAACATTCATGTCCAGGTTGCCTAATGCTCTCAAATGTCAATTCTATTGGTGACTACATATTTCTTTCTTCCTAAGGTTATATATTCAACCTCAACCCTGTTGAAAATGCCTAATCCTATGACTCACTTAATAATTTGCCTGATTTCCTAAGGTCTCTATTGATACCTCCTTTCCTACATATTTTCCCAAATTCATTATTGTGACTGACACTTAACATGGGCTGACATTAATATTCACTCTCTAACCGAAACCCTATTGGTAAAGAACTTTTTTCCAAATCTTATTCTCACCCTTCTTTCTAAACCTACTGACTATCTTCCTAATTCCACCGACTATCCCTTTTTGACTGGAGGTTCTCTTCGACATTCAATCATCCAAGGTACAACGTCCTATGCCATTGTGTATGGATTTATCTGAGACATTTGTGCAGAAAGTATAACATTGCTAAGTATCCCAATGAAGGTCTCAATGCCCTTCTGGGATGCAAATCTTACCTAGATTTCTGTTTCCATAATTTTAACTCACGTCTATATTCTTATAAATATCACAGATTCCCAATACCATTATTCATCCTGCAGAATGATTCCTAACCCAAATCGAAACTGTTATTAACCGTAACCACACAGTGATCTCTCAATCTAACTTTAGAGAAGAGCAGGGACAGAGTTGGCCTTAAAATATAGGGATGTAGGGGATCTTCCACTTGCTGAGAACCTCAAAGGTCCATGCAGAAATGATCCCTGAAGAAGATGTAGGCAGCTATGAAGGACCTGAGAGAGCAAAAGTCATCTTCCATTGCCAAAAAACCTGGTCAGGATGAAGGGATGTGGCTGAATCAGCCTCTCTCTTAATGTACAGGAGACGGACCAAACCAGGCCTTTGTGGAGCGCTGTTTCTTGGTGCCTTTGATTTATATATCATTCTAACTTGTGAAAATGTCACAGGAAGTAGGGGCAGCCTCCATCTCATGGAACCATTGGAAGCAACTGTTAGGACAATGTGTTTGCCAAGGCAGTGACCTCATTAAATTCCTGAAGGAAGTAACCTACCTCACTTCCTTGGTGATGGAACACTTTAAACTTGGGATCCAGGAAGCCAGGCACTGAGAGCCAATCCAAGTCCCAGTCCCAGTGGGCTCACTTGTTTGGTGTTACTAAGGACAGAATCAGTCTTTCTTGGTACCTACTGATGTGAGGATGGCCACATGCCAGGGACCTTTCCTGAGAAAGTAGGTAGTGGCTCTCCACATGCTCCTGACAACGTCACAGAGTTGGCCAAGGAGACCAGATCTGAGAATGGATAGACCATATCAGGGGAACATAGTATGACCCACCAGTCAAAGGACACTCTGGATAGTTACAAACCTACTTGGGGGAAGGAGGTGCCTTTGTGGGTGTGGGTGTGAGTGTGTGGTTTTGTCTCATGTTCTGAGAATAGGTAGGAAAGGTGGTTTGTTTGGATTGGAATGGACTTTTTCTAGTAAATTGTTTGACAAGGCGAGTGTTTCTATGTCTGTTTCTCCCACTGTGTCCGTGGTTGTAGACATTAGAAAAGAAAATGCATCAATGGATGTTACCTGTCTTGTAGAAAGCTTCCCAGCATTCATCCTGCCCAATTAACGCATGGACTGTGACTTGCCTTATGGATGGGCAACACCTACTATCTTACTACGTTTCTGTTTTCTTCCTGAATTCTGGCCACTCTCAAGAATTGGCTCATGGTTTTGTGTCCAAGATATGTACCACCTCCAAGCACTGTGACATGGCCATGTACATGATAACTGAAGGGAATGGGAGGATCTCAGAAAACTCAGATATCAATGTGACCAGTAAAGTCTCAGTGGAGAATCCTTGCTTTGGGCCATTTGCTTACCTATTGCTTCATTGCCCTGAATGTCAGGAAGGTCTTTGCCTCAGGCCACCCCTTTGTGAAGCCTTAAGAAAACAGTTTTCAAATGGAAATGAATGGGCATCACCTGTGGCTCTTTGCTTAATTGCTTCCAAAAGGGATGTGTCTGAATCAGCCTCGTGAACCTGTGTGAGGCTGCTGCTTAGATTCTTAACACCTGATGGATCTAAGGTAAGATTCCATGTGTGCTACAAATACAAAATGGTCAAAATTGCAGTCATTGTGTATGAAGTCTCTCGCCATCTTCTGTAAGGTTCCTGACCTCCATCCTGGCCTGCAAAGGCTAGACCATAGATGCTTGGGTTTTTTCATGACTCCCATTCATATAAAGAATTTATACCTGGCAGTCAGTAGGCCTCAAATTGGAGAAGTGGAGCAGTAATAAGGTCAGGCCTATTTGATCACTCCTGGTTCACAGGAAAGGTGTTTAGGCCACACTGACCTTAGGCAACATAGGGGCGAGGGAGCATATTTTGGACAGGGTCTTGGACTTCACCCCTTTTGGAAACGTCCAGCCAGAGGATTTGATGAGTGTCTACATGGAAGAAGACGAGGGCTATGTGAAAGTGTTTTGGTTTTAATTGTGGTCATTTGTGTGGCAGTTGGAAGACATAACTGTGTCCACCATGGCTTGAACTTTGGTGTGATTCCCCTTAGAGACTGCGTTCTGGACCTGACCTCAGAGAAGAATTGCCATGAATTGTGTTGGGATTTCAGGAGGCCACGCATGAGAGTCCCCATTGGAAACTGAGATATAGGCCCAGGTGGCTCTCCACAGAACACTGGGAATCTCAGCTACGATATCACATGATTTTATTCTGAAAGACTTGGCAACCATAGTTGAGATTCAAAACACACATGGACCTAGCATTGTAGACCTCAATGGGCCTGGCTTCATGTGACCTTTTGGCCACTCCATGGGAAGCCTTGCCTGTGAGAGTCCTCCAGAGCTTTCATTGAAATGAAATTCCTCACCATTTAATGGTTCCTGAAAGAATTGAAACTCACAGTGCATCCAACTTCATCCTTGAAAAATGGCTAGATAAATACCATGAAATTTTTGAAATTCTTATGACCAAGTGGCACTGAAGAACATTTGGATGTCCAGTTGCTGATCATGAGTGTACCAGAGAGTGCCTTGATTGACTGGGTTTCATGAAAATGGTGTAGAAGAAAGAATCCTGTATGTTGGCGCCTGCTGAGTAGTGACCCAGAGCTGTGGTGTGCAGTTGTGTCATAAAATATCTCTGGTGGGGCCATTTGGATCTGCCATTGACTTCCAAATGTCTTGTGGCAGACATGGTGCAGCCAGTAATCCCTATATGTCTGATCTCTTCATATAAAGGCATCTTGTTATATTTAGAGGTTTCAGGGCCGTGTTCAGAATCAGGTTGCAATGGTTGAGGGGGCAAGCTATGTGGGATATAAGCCTCATTGGTGGATTCTCCTGGAGACCCTGACCCACCACACGTGTGAGAAATCCCTCCAGCACTGAGTCCCTGTTGATCTCCTTGTATTTCATGAAGCAAATACTAAACCCCCAGTGCAGCAGCAAGAAACACCATGAAATGTGGAAGATGCGCAAATGGCTTCACATACCACATGGGGAGACACTTAGCCTTCAGTGACAACAGTTTCCCTACAAAGAGAGAATTCTGCACTCCTGCCTCATGTTCATTGGAAAATAAGAAACCATGTCCTCCAGGTCACATAGATGCAGACCCAGCTCTGATGGTCTCACTACAAAGAAGCTAAAGCTCCTGACAACAACATATATTTCAAGTGCCCAAGGTCAGGGAGAGTTTCTCAATAAGTTTTAGGCCGGCAGAGCTCCATGTTTGTGGAGTGTTTACCTGTTTGACCAGGACAGGAGAAAAGACCACTGACTCCAATTAAAATCAAATTAAAGCAAGCTTATTATTTTTCCACTGGCTGAGCTGCCTATCCCTCTCAAAATGGCAGAAACAAGACAGCAACCCCACCTTTCCTACAGCCCAGCTTTATAGTCCAGTAAGTTACACAAAAGGGGGGTTACAGATAACAGAACTCGGAGAAGCATCACGCTATTGCTAGTTTACAATTTTTTTTTTTGCTGGCCCCATCATCAGAATTTATGAGGACCATTAGAGACTCACGAGAGTCGTTGTCTGGCCAGAGAAGGCCAATATTTATGAGGTGTCACTAAATTTTCAGAGAGGGCTGCTATCTGGTCAGAGAGCCAGGCATGGGTGAGTTCAAGGCACGGACAGGCATTCCAAGCAGATTCAGAATTTGCAGTAATTTATAGGAAAGCAAAATTATCTTTTCATGACTTTGTGGCAAGATGGCTCCCAATTTTAATAAATGATCAGGTTGGGTTTATCATTCCCCCCCCCCATTTTTTTTTTGCTTTTTAATATTTTTTAAATTAATTTTTATTGAAGGTTGTTCAAAACATTACATAGTTCTTGATATATCATATTTCACACTTTGATTCAAGTGGGATATGAGCTCCCATTTTTACCCCATATACAGATTGCAAAATCACATCAGTTGCAGAACCATTGATTTACATATTGCCATTATGGTGTCTGTTGTATTCTGCTGCCTTTCCTATCCTCTACTATCCCCCCTCCCCCCTCCCCTCCCCTCTTCTCTCTCTACCCCCTCTACTGTAGTTCATTTCTCCCCCTTAAATTTTTCTCCTTTCCCCTCACTTCCTCTTTTATGTAATTTTGTATACCCCTGAGGGTCTCCTTCCATTTACATGCAATTTCCCTTCTCTCTCCCTTTCCCTTTCACCTCTCATCCCTGTTTAATGTTAATCTTCTTCTCATGCTCTTCGTCCCTACTCTGTTCTTAGTTACTCTCCTTATATCAAAGAAGACATTTGGCATTTGTTTTTAAGGGATTGGCTAGCTTCACTTAGCATAATCTGCTCTAATGCCATCCATTTCCCTCCAAATTCTATGATTTTGTCATTTCTTAATGCAGAGTAATACTCCATTGTGTATAAATGCCACATTTTTTTTATCCATTCGTCTATTGAAGGGCATCTAGGTTGGTTCCACAGTCTTGCTATTGTGAATTGTGCTGCTATGAACATGGATGTAGCAGTGTCCCTATTGTGTGCTCTTTTTAGGTCTTTAGGGAATAGACCGAGTAGGGGAAAAGCTGGATCAAATGGTGGTTCCATTCCGAGCTTTCCAAGAAATCTCCATACTGCTTTCCAAATTGGCCGCACCAATTTTCAGTCCCACCAGCAATGTACAAGAGTACCCTTTTCCCCACATCCTCGCCAGCACTTGTTGCTGTTTGACTTCCTAATGGCTGCCAATCTTACTGGAGTGAGATTTGCAACAAAATGAAACTGAATCCCTTACTCTCGCCATGCACAAAAGTTAACTCAAAGTGGATCAAGGAACTTGATATCAAATCAGAGACATGGCATTTGATAGAAGAAAAAGTTGGCTATGATCTACATACTGTGGGGTCGGGCTCCAAATTCCTCAATAGGACACCCATAGCACAACAGTTAATAACTAGAATCAACAAAAGGGACTTACTCAAACTAAAAAGTTTTTTCTCAGCAAAAGAAACAATAAGAGAGGTAAATAGGGAGCCTACGTCCTGGGAACAAATCTTTACTCCTCACACTTCAGACAGAGCGCTAATATTCAGAATATACAAAGAACTAAAAAAATTAGACAATGAGATAACGAATAACCCAATCAACAAATGGGCCAAGGACCTGAACAGAAATTTCTCAGAGGAGGACATACAATCAATCAACAAGTATATGAAAAAATGCTCACCATCTCTAGCAGTCAGAGAAATGCAAATCATTCCCCCTTTTTTAATGTGTCCCTTCCAAATTTTTGATAGGGTAGGGAAAGAGCAATGAGGGAATTTTAATCCCTCAGGTAACAGTCTCCAAATTTTTAGAACTCACCCAAAATTGGATTCCTGGTTTTACCTGACTTAATTAATTACTTATATTGATATTCTATTTATTTTTGGCTCCATTGTTGTAAGACGAGAGGCGTCACTCATTTTGGCTTCTTCTGAGCTGAGAGAGAGTGACGTGAGTGGGCACAGTATAAGGGACATGAGTTGCTTTTTAGAAGTCAGTTGAGGAACATGAGTTGCCTTTTAGAAATCAGTTCGTTTTGAAGTCTGGTTGGGGAAGAACAGGTTGTAAATTCATCTGGGGATGGGTTCTTCTGTGTGAGAAACAAGAACCATGAGTACTGAAAAAATGTTGCAGCAGCTGGAACATGTCACTGTGTAGAAGTTCCCTCAGCAGGCTTTAATATTCCCAGTTATCAGGACTGTCAACTTAATATTTAACATTTAGTGTTACAGTTATCCCTCTCCATAAGATACAGTTTAATGATTTAATATCATCTGATCTTGCAAAATCATTTTACTAGTATGACCTCTGTTTGTAATAGAGAAACCTTTAATTCTGTTACTCAGGGCTGGATAATCGTACTAGCAAACACCAACCCTACCTGTAGGTTAGGAATATCTGTAGGCCTTAAACTAAAAATTTCTGCCTCTGGCAGCTCCTCTTGATAGTCTCTTTTTATAGTTATCAGGCATTCCTTTCTGGGAATCCTTCTTTGTAGCCTCCAGTCTTACTTATTTTGGGAGGCTAACATAATGTGTATAAAAAATTATTATTATTATTATTAATATTATTTAAAATGCCCAGGAATGGCTGTATTTTGCTTTTAACTGTCTTTCCTAAGTGTTTATCATGAAACAGTCAAACTGACTTTTGTTTCTATCTATTGTTAACAGTCAGCTGAGCTTTTATGGGAGTCATTCCTGGGGAAACTTGAGAGCAGCTTCTCAGTTCTGCTAGTGCCATTTGCGCTAGGTGGGTCCAGGTCTTGCTTGACCATGTGGCTACCCTTGGAAGCATCAGGGATGTCTCCCTTCTCTGATGACTCTCCTCTTCTTAGCAAATGCACTGATTGGCTTTCTGTTCTCCAGGGGTCTCATTAATCTCCCTAATTGGGAAGATATGAGGCCCAGAGTTGCAAAGGTCTTTGAGAAGTCCCTTGTTCCCTGGATTCAGACTGACTCAGAGGGCAAGAGCCAAATATTGGTTTTCTTGTCCCTTTTCATGTAACTTTAATATAAATCCTAATCTTAATCATCCAGCAAATAAATTTTAACAGCCTTATATTAAGAGTACTGGGCTTTAATGTCTATAACTTTATAATTATTTATCTTTTTTATTAACTGGGATCTGTATTATTCTGTCTGTCTTGTAGGTGATGACTTATTATCTTAAATTAACCCATGTTGTGTTCTTAAAGCAACACTTCTGTAAAACACTAACAAGGAATCTTTAGATCACTTATAAGGAAATTACAAAATAAAATTTTTTAACAAGAGTAAAAATACTTAGTTCGTGTAATAGCTACCCTGAAGTTTTAAGCTGAGTTATACATTATATCCCCTGTTTGAGATCCTAGAAATCTTGACAGAAAAAAAAAACAACTTTTGAACATAACTTTAAATGAAATAATATCTGACCTACTGCTTTCGTAGTCATTCTCACATATAGTAAGATGGGACACAGAGCCTTATCTCAGGTAAGGCAGGGCTCTTAATAAAACTTAAGTGTTTTACTTCTAAAGATGATCTTTGTTTTTTTAAATATCATTTTACAAAGATTACATATATTATTTGAGGTCACATGAACATTAGTTAACACCATATGATATCACATTTAAAACATGAATTTAAGAAAGGCTGAAAGTTTTTAACCTTTATATAGATTAGACTCTCATTAACATAAAAATACATTTAAATTGTTCCTTAATGTAAAAAGTAACATACAACTTTACATATCTTATTGATAAGAAGTAAATGAATGCCCAATATATTTTTTTACCATACAACTTCAGAACACCAGCTTGAAATAATGCTCTTTTAAAGTTTCTACCTTACAGATTCGTATACCTGAAAGATATGAGCACATCAATAGCATCACAATTACATTGAAGTTTCTACATTAACCAAGTTTAGCTTTTAAATAAATGGCAGTACAGTGCTCTAAAATAACAGTTCTTATTTAATCAGTTGTTTAATTTTTATGGTTGCTTGCTCTAGAAAAAATAAAACTTAATAAACACAATGTTATGGGTAAACTTATGTTTTAAGAAATTTTTGTCTCTTTAACACATGACTGATTATTACAATCTTATACAGACATTAGTACAAACTTATACAGACCTTAGTAAATCAATCAGATATCTAACAAAAGTACTCATGAATGAGTAATCCCATATCAAATTTACTTTACTTATTTATCAATATATTAGACAAATATATTGAACAGTGTAAACCATTTTTTTGTTGAAGGAAAAGTCTTAGAACCAAGGCATATTAGAACATTTGTAGACATTAATATTTTATTAGATTTTTGAACACCTAGAAAAACTTGTAAGCTTAAATTTAAAGACATTTATTTTTATCTCTTTATCCAATTTAAATTCAACTATTTAAATCACTTGAATTAAAGATCTTTGGATCCACTTTTTAAAATTTGTTTTTATGAGCGTTTTTGTTTTAATGAGTGCTCTTTATAAATGTTAATTTGTGTATCATATATATGATATACGGACAAATGAATATATAGACATACAACACATACCAAAATTGTGCACACATAATAATAGTAAAGGCCTTGTAGCTTTTCCAGGTGAAATATCCATTGCAATGTTTCAAAAACTACACAGTTAGTCAAAGATAGAACTGGTCAGAAAAACATCATCCTAGGTCTTTAGGATCAAAATCATGAGCTCAAAAAAAAAAATAAAGAATCTAAGGAAAAAATAAGAGTCCTAGAAAAATTGACTGGCCATTAATTAGTAAATACCATACAATTTAATTTTTTTTAGGCCTCAGATCACTCTCCTACTGAGCTTGCAGGCCTCTTTCATTTGCCATTCAACATAAGTCCTGGCTGAGGTCTGGAAGGAGCAGGAAAAAGCTGCTATTCTGAGCAGACACCTCAGGCCTAAGGCATTTCAACCATAATTTTCAGGTTCAGATGTTGAAAATTATAATACAATTTTAAGACAAAATTCACAAAATTTTATGATACAAGTTTAAGACACAGTTTACAAAATTTTACATCTTTATATCTTGTTTTGTCAACAGATACCATACTATGATTTACTATCCTTGTCCAAATTAATGCACTGGTAGACACAGTGACATTTTCCCAGGCTACCCAATTAAAAATTGGTGAAAAAAAAGCCTGAATGATTGGGAAGTTACTTGCCAACTTGGAAGTAGAGTTCTCTAGTTTTCCATCCTAAGTATTTAAGTTCTCTGGCATGAATTATCTGAAATCATAAACTAAACAATTTCCTAAACCCGACTTTTAACTGCAAGATTGTGCAATGCTTCAAAAACCCATTCAGATGCCAGATTGTTACAATAAAACATCATCATTTAGATACACATTCAGCTAAGATCATTCCCAAGAAATGATTTATAATATCAACACATTATTGCACATGTCTTAAAGGGCCAGAAACAAAGACACAAGACAGACTGAAAGGAGCTCCAGACTATGGCTTACAGACAGAAGCCTTTAAACCAGAGCAGATAAGAGAAAAATCTCCTACACCAGTGGCACCATAGATTTTCCCACAAGGTAACCAGATGTTTTCACAGAGGGACAACCTGAAATGTAAAATCAAGGGTCTCCATGGTGACTTTACTGTATTTAGTGTCCCCTTTTTCTTTTTCTCTTTTTTAAGAAAACAGAGATGGCAAAATCCTTACAGTGCAGGGAAGGAAGTAGGTAATTCTCTGAAGCAACAGGGCTTGGGCAGCTGCTGGAAGTCCCTCAGTCCCTCCTTTCACTTACAGGATTAGCTCCTCTTGTTCGGTTCCACCCCAAGCACGCTCCGTCTCCTAACATTTCAGTAGTCAGCTCTCAAAGAGTTCCGGGGTGTGGGGGGTACCAAAAATTGTAACTTAAAGTTTGGTTCCTGATTTTGAAGCCAATTAATACCAATTTAATAATGAGGACAGGGTTTGAGAAAAAGAAAAAGGGAGATTTACTGCTTTGCTAACAAAGGAGAAAAACAGGGGTCTCTGCCCAATGGTTGTGATTCTATCGATCTGAAGGGACAAGGGGTTTTAAGGAGTTTCACGTGTTAACCTGGGAGATACTCAGTTCTTAGGTCCCCAGCAGGCATTGCCCTCTGCAGTGGGTGTGCTCCAGGCAGCCAGCTAGGGGTTTCTCTCATCCTGCTTAACAAAGGGTATTAAAGTTCATCACAGTTCTTTAAAACACAGTCCAAATGGGTGTCAGTTTACTTGCTTTATTACCCATTTTCAGTTAAGTTTTACCACAGAAATCACACAACAAAACACACTAAAACAAACCAAAAAAAAAAAAAAAACATATGAAACACAGAACAAAACACACAAAAAACAGAAAACCAGTGCAGAAACAGAAAAACAGAGGAACTATGCAACGTCTTGCTAAAGCTCTGGGATAGGAGCTCCTGCGTGCCCATTGGCACCTCTCTATGCTTTCAGAGGAATTCCCTACAGAACATAACAGAGGACAGAATGATTCTCGTTACTGTACCAGACAGGAGTATATGTGTGTCTCCCCAGGACACCACTCTGTCATCAGAAGAGATCTCCCTTAACCGGATATCAGATGTTATATAGGCGCCAGTTACCTATGGAGACCTCCTCCACCATGTGCTTGCTAATAGTTTTAGGGCGGTGGTTCACTGCAGTGCTCCCTGGACCAAAATCTCACACCAAGGCCTTGGAAATTGCCTCTTCATGCCGGAGCCCTGGAGGGAAGGCCAGCTTCAGAATTTCCAGTAGTCTGGTCTTGTGATCTATTGGGGCAGGGTCATCTCGATGGGAAACTACAAAATATTACACCAGGATGCAAGAAAAGACCACTGACTCCAATTAAAATCAAATTAAGGCAAGCTTACTATTTCAAAGTGGATCCAAAGATCTTTAATTCACGTGATTTAAATGGTTCGATTTAAATTGGATAAACAGATAAATATAAATGTCTTTAAATTTAAACTTACAAATTGTTCTAGGTGTTTAAAAATCTAATAAAATATTAATGTCTACAAAAGGTCTAATATACCTTTGTTCTAGGACTTTTTCTTCAACAACAACAAAAAAAATGGTTTAAACAGTCTCCTACTCTAAGCCATTTTCTACCATCAATGGACCCTTCAGGGGGAAACCATGGACACAATTCTCCTATGTATGAAAAGAATAATTTTAAGTCCTTTTTCTTAACATGTGCCCCCTATGTCTTGAGGGCCTCCTTGAGGCCTGACAAAAACAAATCATGTGACGAAACTGCTTGTCCCATGGTGGGTCACTCACCATGTGTCATCCCCACTCTCCTCCTGGATCTGTCTTTCGGTGGTGTCTGCTGAGGCAATCGCAAGCTCCGCTTTTTTAAGTCTTCCCTGAGGACAGGTTTCCCCCTCAGTCAAAGGCTCGAGCCCCTATTGATCCTCAGGCAGAGGATCAAAAGGCATCTGTCATGATGGCCTTCATTGGGCAAGCTGCCCTGGATATTAAAAGAAAGTTACAACTCTTAGAGGGATCACAAGATATGACTTTGGGAGATTTAGTCAGAGAAGCCGAGAAAGTATACTATATGAGAGAAACAAAGAGAAAGAAAGGGAGCAAAGGGAAGATGAGAGATGCAAAAGACAGACTAAGGCATTGACTAAGGTCCTGGTCACAACAATAAATAGGCCAGAAATTAACAAACAGGAAGACAGGAATGGAAACCTGGGCGCACGCCAGAGGCCACAATGGAGTTTAACTCAGCATTAAAAAATGGCAAAATCATAGAATTTGCAGGGAAATGAATGGCATTAGAGCAGATTATGCTAAGTGAAGGAAGCCAATCCCTAAAAATCAAATGCCAAATGTCTTCTTTGATATAAGGAGAGTAACTAAGAACAGAGTAGGGATAAAGAGCATGAGAAGAAGATTAACATTAAACTGGGATGAGAGGTAGGAGGGAAAGGGAGAGAGAAGGGAAATTACATGGAAATGGAAGAAAACCCTCAGGGTTATACAAAATTACGGACAAGAGGAAGTGAGGGGAAAGGGAAAAATACAAGGGGGAAAATAAATTACAGTATAGGGGGTAGAGAGAGAAGATGGGAGGGGAGGGGAGGGGAGGGGGGATAGTAGAGGATAGGAAAGGCAGCAAAATACAACAGACACTAGTATGGCAATATGTAAATCAATGGATGCGTAACTGATATGATTTTGCAAACTATATACTGGATAAAAATGGGAGTTCATAACTCACTTGAATCAAAGTGTGAAATATGATATATCAAGAACTATATAATGTTTTGAACAACAAACAACAAAAGTTAAAAAAACACATGGAGAACTATTTCAACAAAAAATTGACTAGATTTATAACTCCAATTCTACATAATGCAAAAGGCAAGTCCAATTATACACCATGCCTCCTCTGAAATGCTTGTATGTCTATTCATTTTGGGTTATTTTTCTCCATTATATTAGGATTAGGAGTCAGAATATAGAGTCTAGTAGGGTATGGGTTAGTGGGAGTGATTCAGTATTTCGAATGAAAATTAGGAAAATCAATCCAATGTTTATGCAAATATGTGCTAAAATAATCATCCCACTCTCATCAAGAACAATGCCTTGACATTACCTTCGCCCCAAGTTAGACACAATTAGAGGAGAAGAGTTAGAAAATCTATAAATACTTATCTGGAATGGAATATGCTCAGGAGTTCACAACTTTGGGGGTGGTAGAAGAGTTTCCAAAAGTAAGGGACAGGGTAAACACTTCACAAACATGGTGCTCTGCTGACCGGAAGACTTATGAGAAACTGCCTCTGAGTTTGGGCACTGGATATATATGTTGTAGTCAGGAGCTTTAGCTTCCTTTGCAGTGAGACCATCAAAGCTGGGTCTGCATCTATGTAACCTGGAGCACATGTTTTCTTATTCTTTAATGAACATGAGGCAGTAGTGCAGAATTCTCTCTTTGTATGTAAACTGTGGCCAATGGGGGCTAAGTGTCTTCCTGTGTGGACTCTGAAGCCATGTGGTCATCCTCCATTTTTCATGGTCTTTCTAGCTGCTGCAATGGGAGTTTGGTGTTTGCTTCACGAAATACAAGTAGTTCAACTGGGACACAGTGCTGGAGGGAGTTCTGTCATGTGTGGTGGGTCAGGGTCTGCCAGGAGAATGCACCAACCAGTCTTATATCCAACATAGACTTCCCCCTTGTCCCTAGCAACTTGATTCTGAACATTGCCCTGAAACCTCTCCATATAACAAGATGCCTTTACATGCAAGGGTCTGCTGGCTGCACCATGTCAGTCAAAAGCCATTTGGAAGCCAATGGCCAATCCACATGACACCAACACAGATGTTTAATCACACACCTGCTCACCACTGTTCTAGGCCCACTACTCAGCAAATTCCAACTTACTGGCATCTCTGTTCTACACCATTTTCATGAAACCCAGTGATTCAAGGCACTGTCTGGTACACTCATGATCAGCAACAGGACATCCAAAGGTTCTCCAGTGCCACCTGGTCATGGGAATTTCAAAAATTTCATGGTATTTATCTAGCCATTTTTCAAGTATCAAGTTGGATGCACTGGTTTTTCAATTCATTCAGGAACCATTAAATGGTGAGGATGAAAGCTCTGGAGAACTCTAAAAGGCAACGCTTCCCAACGAGTGGCCAAAATGTCACATGAAGCCTGACCCATTGATGTCTACTCAATGTGAGTTCAATATGTGTTTTGACTCTTTACTATGGTTGCCAAGTCTTTCAGAATAAAATCGTCTTATATCCTGGTGGAGATTCCCAGTGCACTGTGGAAAGACACCCTGAGACTAGATCTCAGTTTCCAAGGGCGACTCTCATGTGTGGCCTCCTAAAATCCCACCAAAATTAATGGCAATACTTCCCTGAAGTCAGTTCCAGAACTCAGTCTCTAAGGGGAATCACACCAGAGTTCAGGTCCAGGTGTACCCAGTCATCTCTTCCAACCAGCACAAAAATGACCACAATTAAAACCAAAACACTGCCACATGGCCCTCATCATCTTCCATATAGACACTCATCGTAACCTCTGAATGGAATTTTCCATGAGGGGCGAAGCCCAAGACAGTTTCCAAAATAAACTCCCTTGCCCCTCATTTGCCTAAAGTCAGGGTGACCTAGACACCCTTCCTGTGAACCAGGAGTGATCAAATAGGCCTGCCGTTAATACTGTTCTGATTCTCCAATTTAATCCTACTGATTGTCGGGTATAAATCCTTTATGTGAGTTGGAGGCAATAGAACACCCAAGCACACATGGGATCTTTCTTAAGATCTATCACCTTCTGAGAATCAAAGCCCCAACCTCACACAGGGCCAAGAGGCTGATTCAGACACATCTCTTTCCAAAGCAATTAAGCAAAGATCCACAGGTGATGCCCATTCATTTCCATTTGAAAAATGTTTTCTTCAGGCTTCAGAAAGGGGTGGCCTGAGGCAAATACCTTCCTGACATTCAGGGCAACATAACCATAGGTAAGCAAATGGGCCAAAGCAAGGTTTTTAAACTGAGACTTTACTGGTTACACTGATATCTGAGTTTTCTGAGATGTTCCCATTCCCTTCAGCTATCCATTACATGGCCATGTAACAGATTTTGGAGGTGGTACATATCTTGGCCACAAAACCATGAGCCTATTCTGGAGAGAGGCCAGAAATCAAGATGTGTAGAGGACCTTAGGAAGATAGTAGGTGTTGCCCATCCATAAGGCAAGCCACAGTCCATTTATAAAGTGGGCAGGAGGAATGCTGGGAAGCTTCCAACTAGACAGGAAACCTCCATTGATGCATTCTCTTTTCTAAAGACTACAACCACGAACACAGTGGATACACAGACATAGAAACACTCGCCTTGCCAAACGACTTCCTAGAAACAGTCAACTCCAAACCATACAAACCACCATTCCTACCTATTTTCAGAACATGAGACAAAACCACAAACTCACATCCACATCCACAAAAGCACCTCCTTCCCCCAAGTAGGTCTGTGACTATCTGGAGTGTCCTCTGACTGGTGGGCCATACCATGTTGCCCCAAAATGGCCTGGCCTGTCTCAGATCTGTTCTTCTTGGCCCACTCTACGAAGTTGTCAGCAGGCAGCATTGAGCCAATACCTGCTATCTAGGGAAAGGCCCCTTTTCTGAGCTCTACTGGCATTTGGCCATCCTCATATCATTAGGTACCAAGAAAGACTGACTCTATCCTTGGTAAATCCAAACAAGTTCGACCACTGGGACTGGGACTGGGACTGGCTCTGGGTGCCTGGCTTCTTGGATCCCAATTTCAGAGAGTTACATCACCAATGAAGTTAGGTAGGTCACCTCCTTCAGGAACTGAATGAGATCACTGCC
This sequence comes from Callospermophilus lateralis, assembly GCF_048772815.1. Lineage (NCBI taxonomy): Eukaryota > Metazoa > Chordata > Mammalia > Rodentia > Sciuridae > Callospermophilus > Callospermophilus lateralis. Next base: position 237,883 of record NW_027514453.1, on the reverse strand, counting down.
TTGGCAACCACTTTGTCCTAACAGTTGCTTTCATGGGTCTCATGAGATGGAGGCTGCCCCTACTTCCTGTGACACTTTGACAAGTTTGAATGGTATATCAACAATGGCCTCCCGGGAACACCTCTCCACGCAGGTCTGGTTTGGTCCATCTTCTCTACATTAAGAAAAGAGAGGCTGATTCATACACATCCCTTCGTTATCACAAGGTGTTTGCCATGGAAGATGGCTTTTGCTCTCTCAGGTCCTTCATAGCTGCCTACATCTTCTCCAGGGATCATTTCTGCATAGAAATTTGAGGTTCTCAGCAGGTGTAAGATCCCCTACATTCCTGTATTGTAAGATGAACTCTGTCCCTGCTCTTTTGTAATGTTAGATTGAGGCAAGAGTGTATGGTTAGGGATAATAACAGGATCGATTTGGTTTAGGAATCATTCTGTGGGATGAATAATGGTATTGGGAACCTGCAATATTTATAGGAATACAGAGGTGAAATATAAGTATGTAAACAGAAATCTAGGTGAGATTTGAAGCTCAGAAGTGCATTGGGCAATTGATTGCGATACATAGCTTTAAATTACGTTCTGCACACATGTCTCAGATAAGTCGATATACAATGCCATAGGACTTGTACCTTGGATGATTGAATGTAGAGGAGAACATCCACTCAAACAGAGATAATCAATAGGATCAGGAAGATAGTCAGTAGATTTTGGAACAAGGGTGAATTTAGTATTTGTACCAAAAGTTCTTTAGCAATTGGGTTTTGGTTAGAGAGTGAATATCAATGTCAGCACATGTGAAGGGTCAGTCACAATGATGAACTGGGGAAAATATGTAGGAAAGCCGATATCAATAGAGACATTAGGAAAACAGGCAAAGTACAGGGTGAGTGATAGTATTAGACATTTTCAACAGTTTTGAGGTTGAATATATTAGGAAGAAACAAATATGTAGTCACCGATAGGATTGACATTTGAGAGCGTTATGCAAGCTGGACATGGATGTTTTTAGTAATCCATGTTCAGTGTCCATTTAGGCTTTGGTACAATCACACGTGTGAATTTTGCATTTTGCGTCCAGAATATTACTGTGATAACATGCATATTTAGATCAGGTGACATGAGTATTTCTTCCTCTATTACTGGGAGCAATATTTTGAAAACGTATAAATTAGTATTGGGGGTACAAAGAGGTGTACCCTGTGTCTATGAATATAGATAATGCATGAATAGACCATACTGTGAATAAATAATATAACTGGTTCCACTTTAAATCATGAATTGAATTGATATCAGAAAATATATAAGAAATCTTATATTGATATACAATCATTCATTCCAAACAGTTATACATCTAATTGTGAAATGATAGTTATGGTTTATCATGAAGGGTGTGTGAGTTTTGCTTAAACAATTATAAAGAAAATCGGAAATAATATGTTTGGAAAGAAGTCTCACGAATAGACCAGTTAAGAAACCTGGAGTAATGCATGTGTTCTGAAGCAGGAAGTGATTGAAAGTGAAACAAATGCCTATAAATTTGCCAACTTGTGCAAGAAATATATACCCTCTGATGTGCATAAACTGAAGAAATAGTAATGTACCAGTGTTGAATAAAAATGAACATCAAAATACAAATCATGTCCCATAAGAGTCTACTTGCATTGCTGTTAAACTGGGGCAGTTACTGTAGAAATATTAGGATAATGCCGCAGTCTTGCTGGGCACAATCAGGAGCCACTTGTCAAAAGAAACTAACTTTATTTTTAAAACCACACACGCCAAACAAAACAGCCTCTCAGGAAAAACCCTCAGAGCCCCAACTGCCACCACTGGCTTCCCAAAAGCCTCTTCCTCCCACACAAGCCTCTCTCCACCTCCCACAATCCTCCTGCTCTTGAGGCCGATTGGCTAGGTCATGTGGGCAAAGCCAAATAAGTCCCCTAATGAGCAACTCCGTGGTCTGAAAGGGCAGGGAAACAGCCCAATGAGCATCACCGCAGAGGAGCCAATCAGCTAGATGTTGCTGTGAGCCAATCATCAGCCAGCAGCTGGAAGTTTGCTGGCTTCTGGAATTTTGCTGGGGCCCCTTCGGATGTGGCTCTCAACATCTCCCCCTCTCTGTTTAAACAACACACATGTGGCTTAGGGACAGTGCCTGCCTTAGGTTGTCCAATAGTACATATGGTCCTTACCCGTTAAGTTGGTACCATTGCAATTGGATCTTACCCATCACTGACTACCGGTCCAGTTTACAGCAACACCTGTGGAGAGGTCTTTGTACCACCGGGGGTGGTGAGGTTCTTTGCCTCACCTCTAATGGCCCCCAAACATTAGCTGGACGATAATGACACACAGAAGAGAGGAAGATACACCAAGCCAATTGACAGCTCCTTTTGGAAAAATTGTACCACCGATGACATCATCAGCAAATATACCCGAACACTACCACAAGTCGCTGCACAAACAGGTAGTTTACAATGCATACAGGAGAGTTCTCAATGTGTCTAGGCAAGTTCTGCAAGCATTTCAGTGATGGCTATTGCAGAAGCTGTAGATTGGTTTTATCTTTGATTTCACCAGCACTGGGATGAAGATAGGAATTTTGGCAATAATGGCTAAAGAAAAATTATGTAACATTCCAGAAGGCACTGAAAGAAAACAATTTTCTTAACTATTTACATTGTCTTGAAGATAATTATTAAATATAATGAAAAGGAAAGGTGAAAGAAAGGAAACAGATCTGTTAACCTCCTTTTTTTCAAATTTTAAAACAAACCTCAACAGCTCTTTACCCAATTTAAATTAAACCATTTAAATAATGTGAATAAAAAAATATTTGGATCCATTTTTTTTATGAGCGCTCATCATATATCATATATGGACATACGAACATTCAAACATATAACACAAAACACAAGTGTGCACACATAATATAATACATACAACACATAACCTAATAGTAAAGGCCTTATAACTTTTTACACGTGAAATCTCCATTGCAATGTTCAAAAACTCTTTTGTCAAAAAATAGAACTGATCAGCAAAACATTAAACTAGGTCTGTATGAGCTCAAAAAACAAAATAGAATGTGGGAAAGGGCAATAATAAAATAGATAATGAAAAAAGCATCCTGGTTCTATCTCAGATGTAAGGATAGTCAAACTGGAATTTTGGATATCAGCTGATAAGGCCTAGAGTCAAATCATCTTCTTTTTGGATGTGCCCTGATATGTCTTATAAAGAATAGATCTTTTCTGTCCCAGATTAGACTTTTCATATTGGAAAATAAAGAGAAAACAGTAGAGAAAGGAGAAATCTTACCAGCAACTTTAAGGGTACTATAGCATTAACTATATACTGACTATCGGAAAATAAATTAAATACAGAATATTTAAATATCTCAAAAGCTTGTAATACTGCATTAAGCTCTACCTTTTGAGCTGATTGTTTGGGTACTAAAAATTTATAAGTTTTATCAGGTATAACTATTGCTGCTGTACCATTATTTGATACATCAGTGAATATATTTGAATCATTCATGATAAGTGTTTTTCTTCTCAATTTTGGAAAAATTACAGGATGCGATGACCAAAAAGAAAATAAAGGGTTAGATGGTAAGTGGTTATCAAATGAAACATTAGATTGGACCATGATTATTGCCCAAGTATTTAACTCATTAGCTAACTCATCAATTTGATTCAGAGTATATGGAGTAAAAATTTTATTGGAAGAAATTCCAAACACTCCCTTTGCTGCTTTAATTCCTTTGAGTATTAATTATCCTAAAGCCTCAGGACACCTAGTAAGAATAGTGTAAGGAGAATAAGATAAATGTATCCATAATAATGGACCTTCTTGCCAAAATACTCCTGTAGGAATATTTTTTGTTGGTAGTACAATAAATAATAAAGGCAAACTTATATCAATTCTATCCAAATGCATATTTTCCATATATGTTTCATTGATTTTTATTGCCTTTCTTGCTTCAGGTGTTAACATGCAGGGTGAATTTTTATCTGATAGACCTTTTAGGATATCAAATAAAGGTCCCAACTCTCCTGTTGGTATACCTAGATAAGGCCTTATCCAATTAATGTCTCCTAATAACTTTTGAAAGTCGTTATGTGATTTGAGTTGATCTACTCGTATTTGAATTTTTGGTGGACTGACCATGGTTGAGGATAACAGAACTCCTAAATAATTAATTGGAAAATTTAATTGTACTTTATCTATTGCTATCTCTACATTATAATTTTTAATAAGTTTGTAAGTGTGGCGTAACTTTCTAGCAATGTGTTTTTAGCTTTGTGTGCTAATAATACATCATCCATATAGTGAAATATTTGTGTTCAGAATTTTGATTTCTAAGTGGCTGGATTACTTTGTTAACATAAATATGACACATAGTTGGGCTGTTAGCCATCCCTTTAGGGAGTACTTTTCATTCATATCTCTGATCAGGACCTTCATGATTCAGTGCAGGGATAGTGAAAGCAAAACCTGGACTATCCTTAGGATGAATTATAATTGAAAAAAAAAACAATATTTAATATCTATAACTAAAACATACCAGGTTATTGGCAAAGCAGACAATTGAGGAATCCCTGATTGAGCAGGTCCCATAATAACCATCTCATTATTAATGGCTCTAAAATCTTGCAATAGTCTCCATTTACCAGATTTCTTTTTGATGACATAAATGGGAGTATTTTGGGGATATACAGTCGGTTGTATATGTCCTTCTGCTAATTGTTGTTTTACCAGGTCATGGACTGCTTGTATCTTTTCTTCAGTCAGGGGCCACTGAGGAACCCATACTGTCTTTCTGATTTTCAGGTAATTTTTATTGTCTCAGTGGCCCTTTCTGAAAATCCAACCCATGTCTCTCTGTTCCTTGATGTATTTGTATTGGTCCTGCTATGACTTATTCTTGTTTTTCTAATCTTTTTTCTTTCCTAAAACCTTGTCTAGTCATAATAGTGGCTGCATTTTGGTTGATGTTATTTGTTAATGTCAAACCTAATTGATCTAGGACATCTCGTCCCCATAAATTTATGGGAGGATGATCCAATTCATATGGCTGTATAGTTCCTTCACATCCTTTAGGATCATTCCTATCTAATACCATTTTACTTCTATGGGGATTAGTCGCCACTTATAGGCCTCGAAGCGTTTGAGTGGCTTGTTGTAATGGCCAATGTTTTTGCCATTCTTGACGAGAGATGATGCTAATGTCTGCACCTGTATCCAGTAGCCCATTCAATTCATGCCCTTGAATATTTAGTTTTAGCATGGGGCGAGAATCTAAATTTAAAGAAAGCATAGCCAAATCTACACCTGTGGAGCCTAATCCCTTGGAACATCTTTCTACAGTACGACTGGAAAATTTATCATATAGGCTGGGTATTATTAGTAACTGTGCTATTCTATCTCCTTGTGAAATTACTGATATGTCCTTTGGAGAACTGGCTATAATTTTTATTTCACCTTCATAATCGGGATCAATCACCCCAGGACTTATCATAAGTTCTTTTAGAGTAGAAGAGCTGCATCCCAATAATAAGCCCATGGTTCCTTTGGGAAGAGGTCCTTTTACCCCTGTGGGAATGATTTGAACTCCCATCTCTGGAGTTAGTACTGATCTGGCAGAGGCACAGATGTCCAACACTGTGCTCCCTCTGGTTTGTCTGATGAGGGATCTGATAGAAAATGTGTCCTGGGCACTACCCTGTTGGGGTTGCTGGGTTCCTCCAGTGCTCTGTATATTTGTGGTTTGGGGCCCCGGAGCATTGGAACCCCCTGTCCATTTATTTGGCAATTGAGCCCAATGCCTTTCTCCATGATATCGTGGATAAACACCTGGTCCTTGTTCATTTTTTGATAATTGAGTACCCTCTATGGTGGTTTGAGAACAGCACTCATTAGCCCAATGTCTCCCTCTATGGCATTGTGGCTAAATACCTGGTATTCTACTCCTTTGATACCTAATATTGTTAAACCCTCCTTCTATGGGCCAATTCCTTTTAAAATGTCCTGTTTCTTCACATTGGTAGCATGTTCTTGGTCTGGCATCTAAAGCCTGTTTTACTGTAGCTGCCACAATTTGCCCTTGTTCATTAATGTATCTGGCAACTAAAGCCTGTTTTACTGCAGCTGCCATGACTTGCTCTTGTTCATTAATGTCTCTACATAATTAAATCAATGTGTTTAAATCTTCATTTTTCCATGGTCTAATGATATCTCTGCAACAACGATTCGCTTGCTCATAAGCCAGTTGTTTTAGTAATGGCATTGCTTGTTCTGTATTCCCAAAAACTCTGGTAGCTCTTTGAATAAGCCTATCTACAAATTCAGCATAAGGTTCATTAGCTCCTTGTATTACCTTAGATAATTGACCTTGTAAACCTCCATGTTCTTGTAAAGTCTTCCATGCCTTAATTGCATCTACACCAATTTCTGCACATACACCATGATCATATGCAATTTGCTGCGGCTGATCTTCATAAGGTCCCTTTCCTAACAACATATCTAGATTTCTCTGAGGATAACCAGCTCCTGCATTTCGCCTAGCTGTCTCCTTTCAACATTCCTCATTGGCAACCTTCCATAACATGCATTGTCCTCCATTTAGCACAACATTACACATATTAGCCCAATCCACTGGCTTCATGTTCAAGTTGTTAATGGATTCGACCATGATTACATTGAAGGGTGCTTGAGGACGATAGGTTGTTACAGCCTCTTTTAGCTGCTTCACTGTTTTGAAATTTAAAGCATGGTAAACACGCTGCCCTCCTCCCTCAAATACAGGGCATGTTAATATTTGAGATCTTGTCTCAGGATCCTAACTATCAACTGCGGGAGTTGGGGGCCTCCCAGCATAAGAAAGTGGCCTTGTTAGTTGGACACTTATGTCATCTGGTGATAGAAAGGTGTTAGTAGCAGTCTCCTGTTGTAAATTTCCCCTGATGTTTTTTACTGTTTTACACTTTCTTTCTCTGTCTAACTAGCTTTAGAGGCCTTCTCTTTTACTTGAATTTTTTCCTCTGTCTGACTAGTTCGAGAGACGTTCTCTTTTACTTGAATAGTTTCCTCTATCTGACAAGCTCGAGAGACCTTCTCTTTTACTTGAATTTTTTCTTCTGTCTGACTAACTTGAGACACCTTCTGTTTTACTTGAATCAATATGTCTTCTTCTTCCTCTACCATTGACTGAACTGAAGGCTTTGAACTAAGCAAACAAGATATGAATGTCCACAATGGCAATGTGCCAACTGGCAGAATCCCTGGGCTTTTCTTTTCTATTCTTTTTAAATCTGCACCATGATGGTTCCATTGTGATATATTTAACAACTCCTCCTTAAAAAGCCATGGTCTACATTTTTGTATTGTATCAACAATTGCCATGACTGCTCTTGATTTTACTGGGATGCCTCCTTCCTCTAACAATTTACTTAACACTTTTTTGGTTTGTTTTTTACTAATTTTTGATCCCATATTTCTACTATAATACAAACCAACAAGATAACACCAAACAAAAAAAGAGATAGAACGAAATAAAAATGGAACAACAAAAAATTATTATAGCCTTTCTCCCTATCTGTTCCTCAGACACAAATAGTTTTTCCTCAGATGTGAGCAGTTTTTCTTCCATCTCACTCATCTCCAGGGACAGGCAACTTAAAACAAAATAGGAATCATAAAATGGCTACCCATCCTCTCGCCCTGCCCTCAAGAGCGAGCAGTTTACCTTATCAGTTACCCTCAGTCGCTCCCCATATGAGCCACCAAATGCCGCTGTCTGGCTGGGCACAATCAGAATCCACTTGTCAAAAGAAACTAACTTTATTTTTAGAACCACACACGCCAAGCAAAACAGCCTCTCAGGAAAAATCCTCAGAACCCCAACTCCCAACACCAGCTTCCCAAAAGCCTCTCCCTCCCACAAAAGCCTCTATCCACTTCTCACAATCCTCCTGCTCTTGAGGCAGATTGGCTGGGTCACGTGGGCAGAGCCAAAAAAGTCCCCCAATGAGCAGCTCCATGGTCTGAATGGGCAGGGAAACAGCCCAATAAGCATCACCGCAGAGGAGCCAATCAGCTAGATGTTGCTGGGGCTGCTGTGAGCCAATCATAAGCTGGAAGTCTGAAAGGCGGGGAAACATCTCAATGAGCATCTCCAATGAGCATCACCACAGAGGAGACAATGAGCTAGAAGTTGCTAAGGCCGCTGTGAGCCAATCATCAGCCTGCAGCTGAAAGTTTGCTGGCACCTGGAAGTTTGCTGTGGCCCCTTCGGCTGTGACTATCAACAGGATACGTATGCACCATTCACTGAAGTTAGTTTTCAGTAATAGAAAACAAATATGAATTTCAGGTGGATGAATATTTCTGAAAATAATCTTGTGAAAAGTTGATTATAAATCCACATACTTGAACATGAATGAATTTAGGGAGTGTAAATAAGACACATATATTTCATATTTTGAAAAATCTGGAGAGTGTGTATGTGTGTATACACACACACACACACACACAAATTTTAAAATGTAGCAACATATATGCCAATCCAAATTCACCATGAAATATACATCATTCACAGATCTAAAAATATTCAATTTACTTAACAGGGATTTATGTATAATGTTGTTCTCCTAGGAAGCTCACCCATAGGTTCAATTTTCAGTTCCAACAGCATCTAGGAGGAGTGATCTCTTCTCAAAATTTGTATCTGCCAAATCAGCTACCGCACAAAAATATACACGTGATAAAAGGTAGGATTCTTTATGTGCATATAAAATAGATGTGCTGAATAGTCTACAGTGAAAGGGAGACAGGAATTCACATATTTGTTAACTTTAAAAACACATGGAGGACTATTTCAATTAAAAATTGACTAGAATTATAACACCTACTTGCAAAAGGCAAGTCCAAATATATACCATGCCTTCTCTGAACAGCTTCTATTTCTTTTCTGTTAGGATTCTTTTTCTCCATCATATTAGGATTAGTAGTCAGATTCTAGTACAGTATGGGTTAGTGTCAGGGATTCAGTATTTCAAATGGAAAATAGGAAAATGAATCCAATGTGTATGCAAACATATGCTAAACAAAAATCTTTCCACTCTCATCCAGAAAAATGCCTTGACATTACCTTCACCCCAAGTAAGACACAATTAGAGGAGAAGAATTAGAAAATCTGTTAATACATATCTGGAATGGAAAATGCTCAGGAGTTCACAACCTTGAAGGTGGTAGAGGAGTTTCCAAAAGTAAGGGAAAGGGTAAACACTCCAGAAACATGGAGCTCTGCTTGCCTAAAGACTTCTTGAGAAACTGCCTCTGAGGTTGGGCACTTGAAATATACGTTGTTGTCAGAAGCTTTAGCTTTCTTTGTAGTGAGACCATCAAAGCTGGGTCTTCATCTATGTGACCTGGAGGATGTTGTTTCTTATTTTCCTAATGAACATGTGGCAGCAGTTCTGAATTCTCTCTTTGTAGGTAAACTGTGGCAACTTGGGGCTAAGTGTCTCCCTGTTTGGACTGTGAACCCAGTTGGTAATTCTCCAGTTTTCGTGGTGTTTCTTGCTGCTGCACTTGGAGTTTGGTATTTGCTTCTTGAAATACAAGGATTTCAACTGGGGCACAGTGCTGGAGGGATTTCTGTCACATGTGGTGTGTCAGGGTCTGCATATAAATGCACCAACCAGACTTCTATCGCACATGCTTGCCCCCTTGACCATAGCAACTTGATTCTGAACATTGCCCTGAAAAATCTCCATATAACAAGATGCCTTTACATATAAGGGTCTGCTGGCTGCAGCATGTCAGTCACAAGCCATTTGGAAGCCAATGGCAGATCCACATGGCCCCAACACAGATGTTTTATCACACACCTGCACATCACTGCTCTAGGCCCCAACTCAGCAGTCTCCAAATTACTGGCATCTCTGTTCTACACCATTCTCATGAAACCAAGTCAATCAAGGCACTGTCTTGTACACTCATGATCAAGAGCATAAGATCCAAAGTTACTCCAGTGCCATCTGGTCATGGGAATTTAAAAAATGTCATGGTACTTATCTAGCCATTTTTAAAGGATGAAGTTGGAGGCACTGTGGGTTTAAATTTATTCAGGAACCATTAAATGTTGAGGAAGTTTATTTCAATGAAAGTTCTGGAGAACTCTCAGAGGAAAGTCTTCCCAAAGAGTGACCAAAAAGTCACATGAAGCCAGGCCCATTGAGGTCTACAATATGAGGTCCATGTGAGTTTTGACTCTCAACTATTGCTGCCAAGTCTTTCAGAATGAAATCATGTGATATCCTGGCTGAGATTCCCAGTGTTCTGTGGAAAGCTACCCTGGTCCACGATCTCAGTTTCCAAGAGCGACTCTCATGCATGGCCTCCTAAAACCCCAACACAATTCATGGCAATACTTCTCTGACGTCAGTTCTAGACCTCAGTCTCTAAGGGTATCACACCAGAGTTCAAGCCCAGGTGGACCCAGTCATCACTTCCAACCACCACACAAATAAACACAATTAAAACCAAAACACTCCCACAAGGCCCTCATCCTCTTCCATATAGACACTAATCATAACCTCTTGCTGGAGTTTTCCATGAGGGGCGCAGCCCAAGACAGTGTTCAAAAGAGCTCCCTTGCCACTTATTTTCCTAAAGTCAGCGTGTTTTTTTACCATTTTTGTTTTGGATACACACATGGAATCTTTCTTTAGATCCATGAGGTGCTGAGAATCTAAGCCACAGCATCACACAGGTCCAAGAGGCTGAATCAGACACATCCTTATCCTAAGCAATTAAACAAAGAGCGACAGGTGATGCGCATGCATTTCCATTTGAAAACAGTTTTCATCAGTCTTCCAAAATGGGTGGACTGAGGCAAAGACCTCCTGACATTCAGGTCAACAGATCAATAGGTAAGCAAAAGGCCAAAAGAAGGGTTTTTCCACTGAGACATTACTGGTCACACTGATATCTGTGTTTTCTGAGATGCTCCCATTTCCTTCAGCTATCCAGTACATGGCCATGTCACAGAGCTTGGAGGGGTACATATCTTGGACACAAATCCATAAGACTATTTTGGAGAGTGGCCAGAATTTAGGAAGAAAACCTGAACTTAGGAATTTAGTAGGTGTTACACATCTATAAGACAAGCCACAGTCCATTAATAAATCGGGCAGGATGAATGCTGGGAAGCTTCCTAATAGACAGGACACATCCTTGATGCATTCTCTTTTCTAATGTCTTCAACCATGGACACAGTGGAATACATAGATAAAGAAACACTCACCTTGTCAAACGACCTACTATAAAGAGTCCACACCAAACCAAAAAAAAACCGCCTTTTCCACCTATTCTCAGAAAATGAGACAGAACCAAAAACTCACACCCACACCCACAAAGGCACCTCCTTTCCCCAAGTAGGTCTGTGACTATACAGTGTGTCCTCTGAATGGTGGGCCATACTATGTTACCCCAAAATGGCCTGTCTTGTCTCAGATCTGTTTTCTTTGGCCAACTCTGTGAAGTTGTGAGGATCCATTGGTGAGCCACTTTCTGCTTTCTCAGGAAGGGCCCCTCTTCAGAGCTTTTCTGGCATTTGGCCATCCTCACATCAGTAGGTACCAAGAAAGACTGACTCTGTCCTTGGTAAATCCAAACAAGTGAGACCACTGGGACTGGTACTGGGACTGGCTCTGTGTGCCTGGTTTCCTGGATCCCAAGTTCAGAGATTCCATCACCAAGAAAGTGAGGTAGGTCACTTCCTTCAGGAACTGAATGAGGTCACAGCCTTGGCAACCACTTTGTCCTAACAGATGCTTCCAAGGGTCCCATGAGATGGAGGCTGCACCTACTTCCTCTGACATTTTCATAAGTTAGAATGGTATATCAACCATAGGTACTGGGGAACAGCTCTCCACAGAGGCTTGGTTTGGTCCATCTTCTCTACATTAAGAAGAGAGATTCTGATTAAGACACAACCCTTTATCCTGACCATGTTTTTTTGCCATGGAAGATGACTTTTGCCCTCTCAGGTCGTTCATAGCATCCTACACATTCTCCAGGGATTATTTCTACATGGATCTTTGAGGTTCTCAGCAGGTGGAAGATCCATACATTCCTGTATTGTAATACCAACTCTGTCTCTGCTCTTCTGTAAAGTTAGATTGAGGAACAGTGTATGGTTAGGATTAATAACATGTTCAATATGGGTTAGGAATCATTCTGCTTGATGAACAATGTTATTGGAAACCTGCGATATTTACATGAAAATATAGGTGAAATATAAGTATTGAAATATAAATCTAGGTAAGATTTGAATCCTAGAAGGGAATTTGGCCTTTGAGTGGGATACTTAGCTTTGAATTATGTTCTGCACATATGTCTCAGATAAATTGATATGCAATGGCATAGATCCTTGTACCTTCGATGATTGAATGTAGAAGAGAGCATCCAGTTAAAAAAGGGATTTTTGCTAGGATTAGGAATATAGTCGGTAGGATTACGAAGAAGATTGAGTATAGAATATGGACCAAAAGTTCTTTAGCAATAGGGTTTCTGGTAGAGATTGAATATAAATGTCAGCACATGTGAAGAGTCAGTCACAATGATGAACTGGGGAAAAAAGTAGGAAAGCAGATGTGAATAGAGAGTAGGATATCAGGCAAATTATAAAATGAGTGAGAGGTTTAGACAGTTTCAACAGGGTGAGATTGAAAATGTAGTCTTAGGAAGAAACACATATGTAATCACCAATAGGATTGACATTTGAGAGCATTAGGCAACCTGGACATGGATGTTTTTAGTAATCCATGTTCACTTTCCATTTAGGCTTTGGGACAGTCATAAGTGTGACCTTTGCATTTTGTGTCCAGAATATTACTGTGATAAAATGTATATGTAGATCAGTTGACATGCATATTTTTTCCACCATTTCTGGGAGCAATATTTTGAAGATATAGAAATTATTGTTGGGAGTACACAGAGGTGTACCATGTGTCTATCAATATATAGACAATGCATGAATAGACCATACTGTGAATAAATGATATAACTGGTTTCACTTTGAATAATGGATTGAATTGATATCTGAAAGTATACAAGAAATCTTATATTGATGTACAATCATTCATTTAAACCAGTTTTACATCTAATGGTAATATTAGTGTTATGTTTTATCATGACGGGTGTGTCAGTTTTGCTTCAAAAGTGATAATGGAAATCGAAAATAATGTGTTTGGAAAGAAGTGTCACAAAAAGAGAAGTCAAGAAACATGGAGGAATACATGTGTTCTGAAGCAAAAGTGATTGAAAGCAAAACAAATGTGTATATATTTGCTAAATTGTGGATGAAATATACATCCTATGATGTGCATTAACTGGAGAAATAGTAATGTACCAGTGTTGAATAAAAATGAACGTCAAAATACACATTATATCACATAGGAATCTTCTTGCATTGATGTTAAACTGGGTCAGTTACTGTATAAATATTAGAATTTTATTTTGGTGTTATAATACAATTTATTTTAGCACTAGCATGCCACAGAATGTAGAAGAAAGAGCAATGGATTTTTAGTTATAACACTAATAATCTAGCATTTAATGATTATTTTGGGGAGTCTAGAATTTACATAAGGCTATGCAACATAATTTTTTTGTATTTAACATTCATAAAATCTTGGAATTTTGGTAATATTTCTCCTTTTTTTATTTTTTCAGTTGTTGATAGACCTTCATTTTATTTATTCGTATGTGGTGCTGAGAATATAACCCACTGCCTCACACATGCTAGACAAGCATGTTAACACTGAGTCACAAACCCAGCCCCTCCACTTTTATCTTTTCATCAAACACTCCTCTCCCTCTTCTTTACTCACTTTCTTCCTCATTTTCCCCCTTCTCTCTCTTCCTTTTTCATTTTCCCTCCATAAGTATTTTTCTCTCATAGCATTACAAACAATACTATGCTATGAAATTTACATTTAAAACTGTTTTTTATAGTCATTCTTTTCTTGAGAAAATTTAAAAATTATAACCACCTGATAAATATATTACAATACATTTATTATGCATATGTATCTATATTCATGCATATGTGTTACATATATATATATATATATATATATATATATATATATATATATATATACATATATATTTAAAAGTACTTTGATTAGCCTGTTAGAAATAATATAGACCAAGTCTTTCTTAATTCTCAAGTCTTCCAGAATTAACATCTTACAGTGAAAATCAAATAAACATATTTAAGTAAACAGGTATCATTCTTATTTATCAATACTGATAATTTAAGGTTTTTATATCACATTTAGCTGTAATATGGCATATTAACTCTTTTGAATTAGAGAATTTTTTTTTGAACAACCTATTATTTAAGGACCATATGCACTGACATTTTAAATGGCTTTCTTGTGATTTCACTTTCTATCAATTGCATATTAATTGCCAAATACTTATTTTAGTAATTTTCATATTCATAATTGATATAAAGTCAATTGATTAATTCTTTTTGTAAGGAGTTACTAATTACAGTAGGGACAGTATTAATAATTCTAAATCTTTATAAAAATGGTACAAAAATATTTTCATGCAAAATTATGTATAATTGCATGCTCTAAATGTTTGATTGTTGATACATATAATAAAGAGCTTTTGATGAGTCTCTTCCCCAGTAAAACAGAAAATGCAAAGATATAGTTGGGTATGTATGTCCAAACAAACATATGGAAAAATACACATTATCATCTAGAAACTATTAAATAAAAGATGAAAAGAACAATCCAACACATTGTACCAACTTGTCAGATGAGGTAGTATTCTGGAAGAATAGCCTAAGTCTAGACCTGGTCCATGACAAAAGATTCACAAAAAAATAAAATATGAAAAATATAGGAAATGCTATGAGTTTTTCTTGAAGGTAAGTGGATTATCCTTTAATCTCAATTATGTGCATTTTTAAAAGCCAGTTTTCTGGTAAAATAAATTTGTGATAGTTACAAGTACACAAAACAAAGTTTCTGCTTAGCAAAATGAATGCATCTCAACTCTTTTTTAGCTGATTTCTTCCCACTCAACTTTAAACCTTTATTTATTTATTTTTTATTGGTTGTTCAAAACATTACAAAGCTCATCCTATATCATCTTTCATACATTTGACTCAATTGGGTTATGAACTCCCAATTTTCCCCAAATACGAGTTGCAGAATCACATCGGTTACACATTCACATTTTTACATGATGTCATATTAGTGACTGTTGTATTCTGCTACATTTCCTATCCCCTACTATCCCCTACTATACCCCCTCCCATCCCCTCCCATCTTCTTTCTCTACCTCATCTGCTGTTGTTCACTTCTCTCCCTTGCCCCACCTTTCCCCAATTTTCCCTACCCCATTGTTTGAAGATGCTATCCTACTTCCATTGCATGCTTTTAGCCCCTTTTTCAAATATAAGAAAGTTGTAATTTTGAGGATTGGTTTCTGTGTCCTCTATTCTGTACCATTGTTCCACCTGGCTATTTTGTTACCAGTACCACGCTGTTTTTGTTACTATTGCTTTTAGTACAGTTTGAACTCTGGTATCACTATACCTCCAGATTCATATTTTCTGTTTAGAGTTGCTTTTGCTATTCTGGGTCTTTTGTTTTTCCATCTTCTAAGATCTTCTTCTCTCTCTCTCTTTAGGGTTCTGTAGTTTTCAGTATATAAAACTTTCACGTCTTTTGTTAGGTTGATTCCCAAGTATCTTATTTTATTTGAGGATATTGTGAATGGAGTGGTTTTCCTCATTTCCATTTCAGAAGTTGTGTTGCTGACATACAGGAATGCCTTTCATTTATGCGTGTTAATTTTATATTCTGCCACTTTGCTGAATTCATTTATTAACTCTAGCCGTTTCATTGTAGACCCTTTGGGGTCTGTTAAATATATTTTCATGACATCTGCAAATAGCGATAATTTAAATACTTCTTTTCCTATTTTTATGCCTTTAATTTTTTTTGTCTGTCTAATTGTTCTGGCTAGTATTTCAAGAACTAAATTGAATAGAAGTGGTGATAGAGGGCATCCCTGTTTTGTTCCAGATTTTAGAGGGAATGCCTTCAGTTTTTCCACATTCAGGATGATGCTAGCCTGAGGTTTAGCATATATAGCTTTTACAATGTTGAGGTAAGTTCCTGTTATCCCTAGTTTTTCTAGTGTTTTGAACATAAAGTGATGCTGAACTTTGTCAAATGTTTTTTCTGCATCTATTGAGATGATCATATGGTTCTTGTCTTTATGTCTATTGATGTGGTGAATGGCATTTATTGATTTCCGTATATTGAACAAGCCTTGCATCCCACGGATGAATCTTACTTGATCATGGTGCAAAATTTTTTTGATATGCTTTTGTATTCGATTCGCCAGGATTTTATTGACAAGTTTTGCATCGAAGTTCATTAGAGATATTGGTCTGTAGTTTTCTTTCTTTGAAGTGTCTTTGTCTGGTTTCGGGATCAGGGTGATTTATCCTCATAGAATAAATTTGGAAAAGCTCCTTCTTTTTGTTTTTCTTGAAATAGCTTGAAAAATATTGGTATTAATTCTTCTTTAAAGGTTTTGTAGAACTCCGCTGTATACCCATCCGGTCCATGGCTTCTTTTGGTTGGTAGTTTTTGATGGCTTCTTTCATTTCTTCCTTTGTTATTGGTCTGTTTAAATTGCGTGTGTCTTCCTGACTCAATCTGGGCAGATCTTATGACTTAAAAAATTCATCGATATCTTCACTATCTTCTATTTTATTGGAATATAGTGTTTCAAAATACTTTCTAATTATCTTCTGTATTTCTGTAGTGTCTGTTGTGATATTGCCTGTTTCATCCCGTATGTTAGTAATTTGAGTTCTCTCTCTTCTTCTCTTCATTAGCATGGCTGTGGGCCTGTCAATCTTATTTATTTTTTCAAAGAACCAACTTTTAGTTTTATCAAATTTTTTAATTTTTTTTTGTTTCAATTTTGTTGATTTCTGCTCTAAATTTAATTATTTCTTGTCTTCTACTACATTTGCTGTTGTTTTGCTCTTCCTTTTCTAGGTTTTTGAGGTGTAGTGTGAGTTCATTTATTTGTTGATTTTTTTCTTTTTTTGAGGAAAGAACTCCAAGAAATGAACTTCCCTCTTAAACTGCTTTCATTGTGTCCCATCGATTCTGGTATGTTGTGTCTGTATTGTCATTTGTCTCTAAGAATTTTTTTTATCTCCTCCATTATGTCTTCTGTAACCCAGTGATCATTCAGTAGCATGTTGTTCATTTTCCATGTGATGTAGGATTTTTCCTTCCTTCTTTCATCATTGATTTCCAGTTTCATTCCATTATTATCAGATATAGTGCATGGTATAATCTCCATGCTTTTATATTTACTAAGAATTGCCCTATGGCATAATATATGGTCTATCTTTGAGTAGGATCCATGTGAAACTGATAAGAACGTGTATCCACTTGATGATGGCTGATATATTTTATATATGTCGTTCAAGTCTAGGTTACAAATTGTGCTGTTGAGTTTGATAGTTTCTTTATTCAGTTCTTGTCTAGAGAATCTGTCTAATGCCGAGAGTGGTGTCTTAAAGTCACCCATAATTATTGTGTTGTAGTCTATTTGGCTATTGAACTTGAGGAGAGTTTGTTTTATGAACATTGCAGCTCCATTGCTTGGTGCATACAAATTCATAATTGTTATGTCTTGTTGGTGGATGGTTTCTTTTAACAGAATATAGTGTCCTTCTTTATCCCTTTTGATTAACTTAGGTTTGAAGTTGATTTTATTCCACATGAGTATGGCCACTCCTTCTTGCTTCTGAGGGCCATGTGAGTGGTATGATTTTTCCCAACCTTTTACCTTCACCCTGTGTATGTCTTTTCCTATCATATGAGTCTCCTTAAGGCAGCATATTGTTGGATTTATTTTTTTTGATCCAGGTTACTAGCCCATTCTCTTGATTGGTGAATATAATCCATTAACATTTAAGGTTACAATTGAAATATGATTTGTTCTTCCAATCATGTTTATTTATTTATTATGTTTTAGTTTGGCTAGTTTTTACTTTTTTGGTTATTTTCCTCCCCCTTTACTGAGATACCTCCTGCTGTTAGTTTTCGGCACTATTTATCAATTCCTCTTCTTGTAGTATTTTGCTCAAAATGCTTTGCAGTGCTGGTTTTCTGGCTGCGAATTCTTTTAGCTTTTGTTTATTGTGAAAGACTTTAATTTCGTTTTCAAATCTGAACCTTAATTTTGCTGGATACAGTATTCTTGGTTGGAATCCATTATTTTTCAGCATTTGAAATACATTGTTCAAGGATCTTCTCGCTTTCAAAGTCTGTGATGAAAAATCAGTCATTAACCTAATTGGTTTTCCCCTGAATGTAATCTGCCTCCTTTCTCTTATAGTGTTTAATATTCTCTCCTTGTTCTGTATGTTGGCTATCTTCATAATTATATGTCTTGGAGTTTGTCTATTATGATTTTGAATGTTTGGGGTCCTGTAGGCTTCCAGGATTTGACAATCCGATCCATCTTTCATCTCTGGGATGTTTTCTAGAATTATTTTATTTAATATGTTCTCCATTCCTTTGGTTTGAATCTCTATGCCTTCTTCTATCCCAATGACTCTCATTTTTTATGACATCCAATATCTCTTGAATAGATTGCTAGTGGGATTTAAGCCTCTTTTCTGTGTTGATTATATTCTTTTCAAGTTGATAAACTTTGTCTTCATTATCTGATATTCTGACTTCTGCTTGATCTAGTCTATTTGTAATATTCTCGTTTGAGTTTTTAATTTGGTTAATACTTTCCTGCATTTCTAGTATTACTGTTTGATTTCTTTTAAGATCTCTATCTCCTGGTAAAGCTCGTTGTTTGCCATTTGAGTTTGTTTGTTTAATTCATTTTCAAAATATACTTTTATTGCTTGGACTTGCTGCCTCATGTCTTCTCTAATATTCCTTTCCATCTGAGTTAGGAATGCCTTAAGTTCTTTCCCTATCCCTGTTTCTGATGCTTCTAGGTCCTCCTGTAGAATTAAGTTGTCCTGCATTGTTTGTACTCCTTTCTTTCCCTTGTTTTTTCATGATGCTCATGTTACTTTCCAGCTCTATTTGATTGCTGTGTTTCTGTTTTATTCAATAGATTTGTTTCGGTGTTGAGTATCTCTGTTGTCTCTCCTTTGTGTTGGTAGACTATGCCTGCTAAAGTGGATTCCACTTGTAGGGAATTCCGAAGGCCGAGCTCCAGTGACGTCACCCCTCTGCTTTGGCGGGCCCAGGCTCCTTGCCGAAATGTTCGAATACGGGGATGGAACTGGACTGTCTCCAGTTGGTTTCAGCTCTAGGTCACTGGCGGGTGGGCAATCACTAGCCACCCAGTGGCGCAGTCGGTCTCCTGCGCGCCGGTGTTCTCCAGACGCCCAGTCACGCGGACAGCAGGTGGACTGTCACCTGCGCTTCTGTGTTCTCCAGCTTCCCAGTCACAAGAGCCTGGCCTCTAGTCCCCTGGTTTCTCCTGCTAGTCCTGGTTTCTCCTGCTAGACTAGATTTCCCCTGAGTGATGCTTCTCTGCAGTTCAATCTGTATTCTGGGCCTGTCATTTGTTGGGTGTGGAGGGTGTCTATTGGAACCCAGACAATCTATTGTTTTGAGGATCAGTCAGACCGGATCTCCGGTTGCACATTTGGCTTGTTTTTCAGACCCAATTACCAGATCTCAGTGCTAAAAATCTTTCTTATAGGTTTTGGTGCACCCCCATTTTGCTGTAAGTTCTTAACAAGATAGTTTTTTGTGGTTCTATCTCGTTATTCACCTGTGCAGTGGCGCGTTACACTGGGTGTGATGCACTCTATTCGTGGCCATCAGGCAATGATGAAATATTATGCTTTGTATGCAGCATTTACTGAAGTTAGTTTTCAGTATTAGGAAACAAATATGTATTTCAGGTGAATGAATAATCTGAATTTCTGAGAATAATCTTGTGAAAAGTTGATTATAAATCCACATACGTGAATATGAATGATTTTAGGGAGTGTATAATAAGACACATATATTTCATATTTTGAAAAATCTGGAGAGTGATATATATATATATATATATATATATATATATATATATATATATACACACAGAAACACACTCACAGACATTAAAAAGTAGCAATATATATGCCAATCGAAATTCAAAATGAAATATATATCCTTCACATATCCAAAAAAATACATTTTACTGAAAATGGATTTATGTATAATGTTGTTCAACTAGGAGGCTCACCCATAGGTTGAAATTTCAGTTCCAAAAGGGTTTAGGAGGAGTGATCTCTTCTCACAATTTGTATCTGCCAAGTCAGCCACCTCAGAAGAAAGTCTGTGTGATACCAGGTAGTATTCTATATGAGCATATAAAAATACATGTGCTGAATAGGTGACAGAGAAAGGGGAGAGGAATTCACATATTTGTTAACGTTAAAAACACATGGAGAAATATTTCAATAAACATTGACTATATTTATAACTCCAACCCCATATAATGCAAAAGGGAAGTCCAAGTATACACCATGCCTTCTCTGAACTGTTTGTATTTCCATTCTGTTAGGGTTACTATCCTCCATCATATTAGGATTAGTAGTCAGAGTCTAGTAGGTTATGGATTAGTGTCAGAGATTCAGTATTTCGAATAGAAAATAGGAAATAAACCCATTGTGTTTGCAAATATGTGTGATAAAAAATCTTCCCACTCTCATTCAGAACAATGCCTTGACATTACCTTCTCCCCTAATAAGACACAATTAGAGGAGAAGAGTTAGAAAATCTGTGAATACATATCTGGAATGGAATATTCTCGGTGTTCACAAGCTTGGAGGTGGTAGAGGAGTTTCCAAAAGTAAGGGACAGGGTAAACACTCCACAAACATGGAGCTCTGCAGGCCTAAAGACATATTGAGAAACTGCCTCTGAGTTTGGGCACTTAAAATGTATGTTGTGGTCCGAAGCTTTAGCTTCCTCTATAGTGAGAGCATCAAAACTGGTCTGCATCTATGTGACCTGGGGGACATGGTATCTTATTTTCCAATGAACATGAGGCAGCAGTGCTGAATTCTCACTTTGTAGGTAAACTGTGGCAACTGGAGTCTAAGGGTCAATCTGTGTGGACTGTGAAGCTAATTGATCATGCTCTACTTTTCTTAGTAGAGCACTGGGAGTTTGTTATTTGCTTCACAATACAAGGAGTTCAACTTGGTCAGAGTGCTGGAGGGAGTTCTGTCACATGTGGTGCCTCAGGGTCTGCAGGAGAATGCACCAGTCAGGCTTCTATTTCACATAGTTTGACCCCTTGACCATAGCATCCTGATTCTGAACATTGCCCTGAAACCTCTCCATATAACAAGATGCCTTTACATATAAGGGTCTGCTTGCTGCACCATGTCAGTTACAAGCCATTTGGAAGCCAATGGCAGATCTACATGGCCCCAACACAGATGTTTTATCACACACCTGCCCACCACTGTTCTAGGCCCACTACTCAGCAGGCTCCAACTTACTGGCATCTCTGTTCTACACCATTTTTAAGAAACGCAGTCAATCAAGGCACTGTCTGGTATACTCATGATCAGCAACTGGACATCAAAAAGTTCTCCAGTGCCACCTGGTCATGAAAATTTCAAAAATTCCATGGTATTTCTCTAGCCATTTTTCAAGGATGAAGTTGGAGGCACTATGATTTTCAATTCACTCAGGAACCTTTAAATGTTGAGGAAGCTCATTTCAATGAAAGCTCTGGAGAACACTCACAGGCAAGGCTTCCCAAAGGGTCGCCAAAAGGTCACATGAAGCCAGGCCCATTGAGGTCTGCAATGTGAGATCATGTGTGTTTTGCCTCTCAACTATGGCTGCCAAGTCTTTCAGAATAAAATCATGTGATATTCTGGCTGAGATTCCTCGTGCCTTGTGGAAAGCCTTTCTGGGCACAGATCTCAGTTTCAAAGGGCGACTGTCATTCATGGCCTCCTAAAATCCCAACACAACTCATGGCAATAATTCTCTGAGGTCAGTTCCAGAACTCAGTCTCTAAAGGGAATCACACCAGAGTTCAAGACCAGGTGGAGCCAGTCATCTTTTTCAACGGCCACACAAACTTCCAAAATTAAAACCCAAACACTCCCACAAGGCCCTCATCTTCTTCCATATAGATACTCATTATAAACTCTGGCTGGAGGTTTCCATGAGGGATGCAGAACAAGATAGTGCCCAAAGTTAGCTCCCTTGCCCCTCATTTGCCTAAAGTCGGGGTGGCCTGAACACCTTCCTGTGAACCTGGAGTGATCAAATAGTGTGCCGTTAATACTGCTCTGCTTCTCCAATTTGAGGACGACTGACTGTGGGGTTTAGATTCTTTATGTGAATTGGAAGCATGAGAAAATGCAAGCACCTTTGGGCTTGCCTCTCCTTGGCTTTAAAGAATGCATTTGATCCAAAGAATCCCTCTTCTCACTTGATGGAGGTCAGGAACCTTACAGAGGAAGGCAAGAGACTTCATCCGCAATGACTGCTCTTTTGATCATTTTGGTTTTGGATGAACACATGGGATCCATCAGGTGCTGAGAATCTAACCACAGCCTCACACAGGGCCAAGAGGCTGTTTCAGACAAATCCATTTCCAAAGCAATTAAGCAAAGAGCTACAGGTGATGTCCATTCATTTCCATTTGAAAACTTTTTTCTTCAGGCTTCACAAAGAATTGGCCTGTGGTAAATACCTTCCTGATATTCAGGGCAACAGAACAATAGGTAAGCAAAAAGCCCAAATCAGGGTTTCTCCACTGAGACTTTCCTGGTCACACTAGCTACCCACTACATGGCCATATAACAGAGCTTTTAGGTGGTAAATATCTTGGACACAAAACCATGAAGCTATTCTGCAGAGTGTCCAGAATTCAGAAAGAAAACAGAAACTTATGAAGATATCAGGTGTTGCCCTTTGATAACAAAAGCCACAGTCCATTTATAAATTGGGCAAGATGAATGCTGGGAAGCTTTCTACTAGACAGGACACATCCTTTGATGCATTCTTATTTCTAATGTCTACAACCACGGACACAGTGGGATACACAGACATAGAAGCACTCGCATTGCAAAACGACTAACTAGAAACAGTCCACACCAATCCAAACAAACAGTCTTTCCTACCTATTCTCAGAACATGAGACAAGACCATGAACATACACCCACACCCACAAAGGCACCACCTTTGCTCCAAGTAGTTCTGTGATTACCCAGAGTGTCCTCTGAATGGTGGGCCATACTATATTCCCCCCAAATGGCCTGTCGTGTCTCAAATCTGGTCTCCTTGGCCAATTCTGTGAAGTTGTCATTAGCCATGGGTGAGCCACTACCTGCTTTCTCAGGAAAGGCCCCTCTTCAGAGCTTTTCTGGCATTTGAACATCCTCACATCTGTAGGCACTAAGAAAGACTGACTCTGTCCTTGGTAAATTGAAGCAAGTGAGACCACTGGGCCTGGGACTGCGACTGGCTCTGGGTGCCATTCTTCCTGGATCCCAAGTTCAGAGAGTTCCATCAGAAAGGAAGTGAGGTGAGGTCACTTCCTTCAGAAACTGAATGAGGTCACTGCTTTGGCAACAACTTTGTCCAAATAGTTACTTCTAAGGGCCCATGAGATGGAGGCTGTTCCTACTTTCTGTAACACTTTCAAAAGTTAGAATGGTATATCAACCATAGGCACCTGGGAACACCTCTTCACACAGGCCTGGTTTGGTCTATCTTCTCTACATTAAGTTGATAGAGGCTGATACAGACACATCCCTTCATCCTCACCAGGTTGTTTGCCATGGAAGATGACTTTTGCTCTCTCGGGAACTTCACAGCTGCCTACATCTTCTCCAGGGATTATTTCTACATGGACCTTTGATGTTCTCAGCAGGTGGAAGATTCCCTACATTCCGGTATTTAAAGAGAAACTCTGTCCCTCCTCTTCTGTAAAGTTAGATTGAGGTAACAGTGTATATTTAGGGTTAATAACATGTTCGATTTGGGTTAGGAATCTCTCTGCCGGATGAATAATGGTATTGGGAACCTGTGATATTTACAAGAATATATAGGTGAAATATAAGTATGAAAACAGAAATGTAGGTAAGATATGAAGCCAGAAGGGCATTGGGCCCTTGAGTGGGATACTTAGGTTTGAATTATGTTCTGCACATGTGTCTCAGATGAATTGATATAAAATGGCATAGGACCTTTTACCTTGAATGATTGATTGTTGAAGAGAACATCGAGTTAAAAAGTGATAGTCAGTAGGTTTAGTAAGATAGTCAGTAGGTTTATAAAGAAGAGTGAGTATAGGATTTGGACCAAAAGTTCTTTAGCAATAGAGTTTCGGGTAGAGAGTGAATGTAAATGTCAGCATATGTGAAGTATGAGTCACAATGATGAACTAGGGAAAATATGTAGGAAAGCAGATATCAATAGAGATATTAGGAAATCAGGCAAAGTGTAAAGTGAGTGATAGAATTAGACATTTCCAACAGGCTTGAGGTTGAATATATAATCTTAGGAAGAAACAAATACGTAGTCATCAATAGGATTGACATTTGAGAGCATTAGGTAACCAGGACATGGTTGTTTTTGGTAATCCATGCTCACTTTACATTTAGGCTTTGATACAATCATGAGTTTGATATTTGCTTTTTGTGTCCAGAATATTACTGTGATAAAATGTATATATAGATAAGGTGACATCAGTATTTCTTCCACCATTTCTGGGAGCAATATTTTGAAGAGGTACAAATTAGTAATGGGGGGACAAATAGGTGTACACTGTGTTTATGAATATAGAGATGATGCATTAATAGACCATACAGTGAATAAATAACATAACTGGTTCCAACTTTAAATAATGGATTGAATTGAAATGTGAAAATATACAGGAAATTTTATATTGATATGCATACATTCATTCCAACCAGTTTTACATCTAATGGTAATATTAATGTTATAGTTTATCATGAAGAGTGTGTGAGTTTAGCTTCAAAATTGATTATGGAAATCGAAAATAATGTGTTTGGAAAGAAGTCTCATGAAAAGACCAGTCAAGTAACATGGAAGAATTCATGTGTTCTGAAGCAGGAAGTGAAACAAATTCTTATTAATTTGCTAACTTGTGGATGAAATATATGTCCTATGATGTGCAAAAACTGAAGAAATACTAATGTACCAGTGTTGAATTAAAATAAAGGTCAAAATAGACATTAAGTCCCATAGGAATCTACTTGCATTGATGTTAAACTGGATCTGTTACTGTAAAAATATTAGGATTTGTAAGCACCATTGATTGAAGTTAGTTCTCATACTGGGAAACAAATATGTATTTCAGGTAGATGAATATTTCTGAGAATAATCTTGTGAAAAGTTGATTATAAATCCACATACATGAACATGAATGAATTGATGGAGTGTATATAAGAGACATATATTTCATATTTTATAAAATCTGGAGAGTGTGTGTGTCTGTGTGTATATATATATATATATATATATATATATATATATATATATATATATACAGAAAAACACGAAAATACATTAAAAAGTATCAATATATATGCCAAACGTAATTTATCAGTAATATATATCATCCACAGATGAAAATATATTTATTTTACTGAACATGGATTTATGTATAAATTGTTCTACTGGGAAGCTCACCCATAGTTTTAATTTTCAGTTCCACCAGCGTTTACGAGATCTCTTCTCTCAACTTGTTTCTGCCCAGTCAGCCAACTCAAAAAAATGTACGTGTGAGACCACGTAGGATTCTATATTTGCATATAAAAATACATGTGCTGAGTAGGCTACATAGAAAGGAAGACAGGAATTTACATATGTGTTTACATTAAAAACACATGGAGGACTATTTCAATTAAAAATTGAGTAGATTTAGAATACCTACCCTCTATCATGCAAAAAGGAAGTCCAACAATACACCATGCCTGCTGTAAACTGCTTGTATTTTCATTCTGTTTGGGTATTTTTCTCCATCATATTAGGATTAGTAGTCAGAGTCTAGTAGGGTATGAGATAGTGTCAAGAATTCAGTATTTCAAATGGAAAATTGTAAAATGAATCAATGTGTATGCAAATGTGTGCTACACAAAAATTTTCCCACTCTCATTCAGAACAATGCCTTGACATTACCTTCACCCCAAGTAAGACACATTTAGAGGAGAAGAGTTAGACAATCTTTGAATGCATATCTGAAATGAAAAATGTTCAGGAGTTCACAACCTTGGAGTTGGTAGAGGAGTTTCCAAAAGTAAGGGAAAGTGTAAAATCTCCACAAACATGGAGATTTACCAGCCTAAAGACTTCTGGAGAAACTGCCTCTAGGTTGGGCACTTGAAATATATGTTGTTGTCAGGAGCTTTAGCTTCCTTTCTAGTGAGACAATCAAAGCTTGGTCTGCACATCTGTGACCTGGAGGACATGGTTTATAATTCTCCAATGAACATGAAGCAGCAGTGTTGATTTCTCTCTTTGTAGGTAAACTATGGCCACTGGGTCTAAGTGTCTCCCCATGTAGACTGCTAAGCCATTAGGTCATCCTCCACTTTTCAAAACGTTTCTTGATACTGCACTCGGAGTTTGGTATTTGCTTCATGAAATACAAGGAGTTCAACTGGGACAAAGGGCTGGAGGAAGTTCTTTCACGTGTGGTGGGTCAGGGTCTGCAGGAGAATGCACCAACAGGGCTTGTATACCACATAGGTTGCTCCCTTGACCATAGAAACCTGATTTTGAACATTGCCCTGAAACCTCTCTATATAACCAGATGTCTTTACATACAGGATCTGCTGGCTGCACCATGTCAGTCTCAAGCCATTTGGAAGCCAATGGCAGATCCACATGACCCCACCACAGATGTTTTATCACACACTTGCTCACCCCCGCTCTGGGCCCATTACTCAACAGGCTTCAAATGACTGGCATCTCTTTTCTACACCATTTTCATGAAAACCAGTCAATCAACACACTGTCTGGTACACTCATGATCAGCAACTGGACATCCAAATGTTCTCCAGTGCCACCTGGTCAAGGAAATTTCAAAAATTTCATGGTATTTATCTAGCCAATTTTCAAGGATGAAGTTGGAGACACTGTGGGTTTCAATTCATTCAGAAATTATTTAATGGTGAGGAAGCTCATTTCAATGAAAGCTCTGGAGAACTGTCACAGGCAAGGCTTCCCAAAGAGTGGCCAAAAGGTCACATGAAGCAAGGCCCATTGAGGTCTACAATGGAGGTCCATGTGTGTTTTGACTATCAAATATGTCTGACAAGTTTTTCAGAATAAAATTGTGTGATATCCTCCTGAGATTCCCAGTGCTCTGTGGAAAGCGACACTGGGCCTAGATCTCAGTTTCCAAGGGTGACTCTCATGCGTGGCCTCCTAAATCCCAACACAATTCATGGCAATATTTCTCTGAGGTAAGTTCCAGAACTCAGTCTCTAAGGGGAATGACACCATAGTTCAAGCCCATTTGGATCCAGTCATCTCTTCCAACCGCCACACGAATGACCACAATTAAAACCAAAACACTCCCACATGGCCCTCATCTTGTTAAATATAGACACTCATCATAAACTCTGGCTGGAGGTTTCCATGCGGGACGCATCCCAAGACAGTGTCCAAAATATTCTCCCTTGCCCCTCATTTGCCTAAAGTCAGGGTGGCCTGGACACCCTTCCTGTGAACCAGAAGTGATCAAATAGGCCTGCCGTTAATACTGCTCTGCTTCTCCAATTTGAGCACTATTGACTCTCAGGTATAGATTTTTTTATGTGATTTGGAGTCACGAGAAAACACAAGCACCTCTGCAGGACTTTGAAAAACTCATTTGACCAAAAGGATCCCTGTCTCACTTGATAGAGGTCAGGTACCTAACAGAGGAAGGCAAGAGACTCATCCACAATTACTGAATTTTTGCCATTATGGTTTTGATTGCACACATGGTATCTATCTTTAGATCCATCATGTGCTGAAAATTTAAGCCACAACCTCATACAGGGCTAGGAGGCTGATTCAAACACATCCCTTTCCAAAGCAAAGAACCACAAGTTATTCCCATTTATTTCCATTTTAAAACTGTTTTATTCAGGCTTCACAAAGGGGTGGCCTGAGGCAAAGACCTTCCTGACATTCAGGGCAACAGAACAATAGGTAAGCAAATGAACCAAAATATGGGTTCTTCACTGAGCGTTTACTGGTCACAATGATGTCTGAGTTTTCTAAGATGTTCCCATTTCCTATAGCTATCAAGTACATGGCCATGTCACAGAGCTTGGGGGTAGTATATATCTTGGACACAAAACTATGAGGCTATTCTGGAGAGTGGCCAGATTTCAGGAAGAAAACAGGAACTTAGGAAGTTAGTAGGTGTTGCCCATCCATAAGGAAAGCCACAGTCCATTCATCAACTAGGCCTGATGAATGCTGGAAAGTTTTCCACTAGACAGGACACATACATTGATACATTCTCTTTTCGAATGTCTACAACCATGGACAGAGTGGGATACACAGACATAGAAGCACTCGCCTAGTCAAACGACTTTCTAGAAACAGTCCACTCCAATCAAAACAACAGCCTTTCCTACCTATTCTCAGAACATGAGACAAAACCACAAACTCACACCCACACCCACAAAGGCACCTCCTTAACTCAAGTAGGTCTGTGACTATCCGGAGTGTCCTCTGAATAGTGGGCCATACTATGTTCCCCTAAAATGGCCTGTACTGTCTCAGATCTGGTCTCCTTGGCCAACTCTGTGAAGTTGTCAACAGCCAGCGGTGAACCACTACCTGCTTTCTCAGTAAAGGCCCCTCTTCAGAGCTCTTCAGGCATTTGGCAATCCTCATATCAGTAGGTACCAAGGAAGACTGACTCTGTCCTTGGTAAATCCAAACAAGTGAGACCACTGGGATTGGGACTTGGACTGGCTCTCGGTGCCTGGCTTCCTGGATCCCAAATTCAGAGATTTCCATCACCAGGAAAGTGAGGTGAGGTCACTTCCTTCAGGAACTGAATGAGGTCACTGCCTTGGCAACCACTTTGTCCTACCAGATTCATCCAAGGTTCCCATGAGATGGAGGCTGCCACTACTTCCTGTGACACTTTCACAAGTTAGAATGGTATATCAACCATAGGCACCTGGGAACAGCTCTCCACACAGGCATGGTTTGATCAATCTTCTCTACATTAAGAAAGGAGAGGCTGATTCAGACACATCCCTTAATACTGACCAGGTTGTTTGTCATGGAAGATGACTTTTGCTCTATTAGGTCCTTCATAGCTGCCTGCAACTTCTCCAGGGTATCATTTCTGCTTGTACCTTTGATGTTCTCAGCAGGTGGAAGAGCCCCTACATTACTGTATTGTAAGACAAACTCTCTCCCGGCTCTTCTGTACAGTTAGTTTGAGGGTACAGTGTAAGGTTAGAGTAATAACAGGTTTGATTTAGGTTAGAAATCATACTGAGGAATGAACAATGGTATTGGGAACTCGCGATATTTATGAGAATATATAGGTGAAATATAAGTATGAAAACAGAAATCTAGATAAGGTTTGAATCCAAGAAGGGCATTGGGCTGTTGATTGGGATACTTAGCTTTGAATTATATTCTGCACAGATGTCTCAGATAAATTGATATACAATGGCATAGGACCTTGTACCTTGGATGATTTATTGTCAAAGAGAATTTCCAGTAAAAAAGGGATAGTCGGTAGGATTAGGAAGATAGTTGGTAGGTATAGAAAAAAGAGTGAGTATAGGATTTCGAACAAAAGTTCTTAGCAATAGGGTTTCGGATAGAGAGTGAATGTAAATGTCAGCACATGTGAAAGAGTCAGTCACAATGATGAACTCAGGAAAATATGTAGGAAAGCAGATATCAATGGAGACATTAGGAAATCAGGAAAAGCATAAAGTGAGGGTTAGTATTAGTCATTTTCAACAGGGTTGAGGTTGAATATAGAATCTTAGAAAGCAACAAATATGTAGTCACCAATAGGATTGATTTGCGAGCATTAAGGCAACCTGGAAATGGATGTGTTTAGTAATCCATGCTCACTTTCCATTTAGGATTTGGTGAAAGGTTAATAAGATAGGTACTTGTCACTTCCTGTTTTTCTGTATGCTTAACAAAACACTGTTGAAGACCTTGAGGACTGTTTGCTAATTTTTTCCCCAGAATGTGCTGTCCCCAACTGCCAAACTGCAAATGTATACCCTCACCCGTTTGCACGCAAACCACCCACTTGCCCTGACCCATCAATAAACTTCCCTCCCTGCCCTCTCCAAGGAAAGCATATAAGCTCTGCTTAAGCTGTTCTCATTGCTCTCTGCTCTATTCAAGTGAGCTCTGAGCCCCAGAATGCTGGACCCATAATAAACCATTTACTGTTGCTTGAGACATTCCTCTGGTGGTCTCTTCCTCTGATGCTTGCCCGACCTTTACATCTGGAGGCACGAGCAAGATCCGGCAGCGGCGGATGAAAGATCCCCAAGGGGCTCTTTTCAGGGTAAGTAAGGGAACTCTTTTTGGTTTTAGGTTTCAGGTTAGGGCTTGGCAAAATGGCTATTGGTGATGAGCGTGAGCTCTCTCTGACAGAGGCTGACATACGTGTCACAGAGCCACAGGCCACGTCCCTGGGGGATGCCCCAGAGGACTCAGGAAATCGAGGAACAATAGTCTCCTTGACTCAGTGATATTTTGCTTCGGATTCAGTATTGCCAGCCCATCAGGTTTTGCCGGCTACTCAGTCCTGGCCTCAGTATTGGACGTCCATTGCCTGTCTTTATTGTCTTGTCTTGTCAGTGTAGTGTGTGATTTCTTTCACTGTTTGTGTATCTCTCATTTTGGGACAGAGCACTTCAACACCTCTCTTCCTGACCCTTGATCACTGGACCAAAGTCTGTGCAAGGCCCAGAATCTTTCTTTTTCAGTAAATTGCTGGACCTGGCAGACCCTCTGTGCCTCAGAATGACCCACCTTTGGAGTTGGATAGCCCCTAGAAACATCTACTTCCCACTAATTTGAAACGTCAGAGATTTTGTCTTTCAACCGGGGCCACATAGACATCCAGATCAACAGCCATATATCTTAACATTGCAGGACCTCTGCAAATCTCCTCCTACATGGGTGAAGCCTTTCTTTGTCTCTGCGCCCACTCCTACTCCTTCCACCATGATTCTATCTCACAAACCCTCTGCTCTTCCTCCTCCAACCTCTGTTCTCCCTGAGTCTCAAGACTCTACTGGACTCTCCTACCCTTCTTATCCGCTGCCGTCGTCCACCAACCCCCAACAACCTCTAAGTGATTCCTTTGCTGCTGACTCAGCCTCTCCGCCATTGGAGAAAGCTAGGCCGGCCCAGCGCCCACCAGATGACTCCCCCTTGTCACACACACAGCCCCTCCTTCCCTGGAGAAAGCTGGCCCGGCTAAAAGAACTCAAAGAACTCCCTGGCGTTTTCACACCTGCCTACTTGGGATGACTGCCAACAAATCCTAGGGATTCTCTTCATGACAGAGGAACGAGAGAGAAACTTTCTGGAAGCTAGAAAAAAATATCCTCGGACCAGATGGGTGACCAACACAACTTCCCAACATAATCAAAGCCGGCTTACCCTTGAACTGACCCAACTGGGACCCCGACACCTTTGAAGGTAGGGAGCATCTGTCCACTTATTGCCGGGCCCTAATAGTGGGTTTCCAACCGGCCGCTAGCCAACCAAATAATTTGGCCAAGGTAAGAGAGATTATTCAAGGGCCTGATGAATATCCCTCTATGTTTCTAGAGAGAATTATGGAGGCGTATAGGAGATATACTCCTTTCGATCTTCAGGCAGAGGATCAAAAGACATATGTCATGATGGCCTTCATTGGGCAAGCTGATCTGGATATTAAAAGAAAGTTACAATACTTAGATGGATTACAAGATATGACTTTGAGAGATTTACTCAGGGTAGCCGAGAAAGTATCCTATAAGAGAGAAACAGAGAGAATGAAAGGGAGCAAAGGGAGGATGACAGATGAAAAAGACAGATGAAGGTATTAACTAAGGTCCTGGTCACAACAATAAATCGCCAGAAATTAAGAAACAGGGAGACAAGAAACAATACCTGGGTCCCCACCAGAGGCCACCCTTGGCCTCAGATCAATGTGCCTACTGTAAAGAAAAAGGACACTGAGCCAAAAAGTGCCCTAGAAAGAGACAGCCACGCCAGACAGCCTTTCTGACTCTGGAGGTTGACTGAGAATGTCGGGGCTCAGATCCCTTCCCCGAGCTCAGGGTAACTTTTGAAGTGAAGGGGACCCCATAAACTTTGAAGTGGATACAGCAGCAGTATACTCAGCCCTTAAGGCCCCACTGGGCCCTCTATCAAATAAAAGGTCTCTAGTTCAAAGGGCTAACAGCAGTAAATATCAGACTTAGACAACTAAGAGGACCATGGACATGGGGAAAGGAAAAATCCAACATTCCTTCCTAGTAATCCCAGAATGCCTGGCCCCATTGATGGGCAGAGATCTGCTCAGTAAGCTCCGGGCCAAAACAACTTTTAACCCCGAAGGCCCCAAAATGAAATTTCTAAATCCTTCATTAAAAACTCCTATAGTCATGGCTTTATAAATGTCAGTCAAAGATGAACATCCACTTTTCACACACCCCAAGAATGATCAAACAGGCAAGCTACCCCAGAAATGGATAACAGATTACCCAGATGCCTGGGCAAAAATTGTTGGGTTAGGACTAGCCATGAAACAACCTCCAAGAACAGTGGAGTTAAAAACCTCAGCCTCCCCAATCAATGTCAAACAACATCCTCTGAGCAAAAATGCTAAAGATGGGTTAAGGCCCCATATTCAGAAATATCTGGCTTTAGGGTCCTAAGGCCCTGTCAATCGGCCTGGAACACTCCCCTGCTACCAGTAAAAAATCCAGGAACTGGGGACTATCCCCGTTCAAGACCTAAGAGAGATCAACAACAGAGTGCAGGACATTCACCCCACGGTAAATAATTTGTACAATCTGCTTATCACTCTGAACCCTGAGTAGAAATGGTATGGACATAAAGATGCTATCTTTTGCATGCCTCTGCATAAAGACAGTCAGTTTCTGTTTGCTTTTGAGTGGGTAGACCCAGAAACCGGAACGTATGGTAAACTAACATGGACTAGACTCCCACAGGGGTTCAAAAACTCCCCCACTCTCTTTGATGAAGCCCTCCACAGAGATGTCAACAATTTCAGAACTATGCACCCCAAAGTCACCCAGCTTCAATACGTGGATGACCTGCTACTGCAGCCAACACCAAGGAAAACTGTGAGTCTGGGAACCAAGCACTATTATGTAAGCTTGCTCAACTGGGGTATAGAGCTTCTTCCAAAAAACCCCAAATTTGCCAGCAAGAAGTAGTCTTCCTGGGCTATTCCCTTAGAGGTGGTAAACGTTGGCTCACTGAGCCCAGAAAACAAACGGTTGTGCAGATACCCCCCCCCCAGCAGCAGACAACACAAAGAGTTTCTTGGGACTACTGGGTTTTGCAGGTTATGGATTCCTGTGTTTGTGTCCTTAACTTCTCCTTTATACCCGCTGTTAAAGGGAGATGCCCAATTCCAATGGACCCCTGAGCACCAGCAAGCTTTTGATAACATCTTACGACACTGGCACTGAACTCCTCAACTTCACTGAGCCAAGCCTGCAATTTCAGAAAGCCCTACACTACGTTAAAAATGTACATCAATTCACACACCTTGGTCCAAAGAAACTGCAGGCATTCCTGAAGGATCAAGAACAGAGTTTTCCACTAACCGACTCACAGTGAAAGGACATAACTGAACGGGTAACAAAACCCTGTCCGTTCTGTCAATAGAACAATTACCCTTCCAAGCTTCCTGTAGGAAAGCGCCTATGAGCAACCAGACCAGGAAATTCTGGGAAGTGGACTTTACTGAAATTTAGCCAGCAAGGTATGGACTTCAATATCTCCTAGTGTTTGTAGATATATTTTCAAGATGGATTGAAGCCTTCCCCACAAAAAAAAAAAGGCACAAATGGTGGTAGAAAATCCTGAAAGATATTTTTCTATGATACGGCCTACCTAAGGTAATAGGGTCTGATAATGGACCGGCGTTCATGGCCCAGGTAAGTAAGGGGTTAGCCAGGATCCTGGGGATAAATTGGAAGTTACATTGTGCTTATAGACCGCAGAGCTCAGGACAGGTTAAAAAAATTAATAGAACCATTAAAGAGACCTTAACGAAATTAAGCTTAGAGAGGTCATCAAAGATTGGACTATGCTCCTGCCTTATGCACTGTTTCATGCAAGAAATACTCCCTCTGTTTCTTTGTGTAACCTCACCTCCTATAAAATTCTCTATGGGGCCCCTCCTCCAGTAAGGACCTAACCACAACTCTAAGACCTACCGATCCCTTCCACACCCCCTTGCTTGACAAACTTAAAGCTATTGAAAGAACTCAGGGATACCTGTCAAAACAGCTGGCCACTGCCTACCAACCTGGTGAAGAGGAGACTCCACATCGATATCAAAAAAGAGACTTCATCTACATAAGATGACATCAGGTGTCATCCCTGGAACCCCGCTGGACAGGACCATACCAGGTGCTAATTATAAAACCTACAGTGGTAAAGGTAGACGGAATCACTTCCTGGATCCTAATTCTCATCTCAAGCCTGTGCCCTGTCCAGACACTGGCTTGAAAGTGGAAAAGACTGGTAACCCTTTCAAATTGCATATTTGCCATGTGGATAAGGCTATAGACTCTCCCCTTGGCCACCACTAGTCCTAACCATCATCAGCCCATTCAGCAGCGATGGCTGATCACAAATCCAATTAGACAAGAAGTATGGTCTGTCTCACATACAGCCCCCTTAGGGACCTGGTGGCCAACTCTCCACCCAGATATTTGTCAGCTGGGTATACGTCTTTCCAATTGGGATATCTCTGATGAAGAGGATCCCACTAAAATTCCATTAAATTTCTCCCGTACCATAGATAATGGAAACAAACATTATGGATGTAGGAACACGCAAGCCTGATGCAGGTTGGCTAGCCTAGATTACTATGTTTGCCCGGTGGACTATCAAAGCCACAAACAACAACGGCTGTGTGGGGGAAAAGCCGTCTTCTTCCGTAAGTCATGGGGATGTGAGCATACAGGGGCTGCCTGGTGGAACCCAAACTCCTCATCAAATTCAGTTCACAGCATTGGCCATATTACCAATTAGACAACCAAAACCGATGGCCCCCAGAGGGGTCTCTAGATCCTCAAATTCTGTGTGACTATTTCAACTTCGGCAAGTGATCAAAAGGATTGAAGAAAATTCCCCTATGTGTAGGCCTTTTCCCTCCTTTGCTCACATCACGAAATATGTTTCTCCAATAGATCCTTCTGCTCCAGATTCTCTGCTGTCACTCTCACATCAACAACCTGATTTCTCCCCTCCAATTACTAGATCAAAACCCCAAACCTCCTCTGGTTCTCAGACCATTGCCCCCATGCTGAGGCAGCAGGTACTGAGGTACCCTTCCACCCACTCACTCCTCTCTTCTCCTGTCAGTGCCCACACCGGGTCCCACCAGGTCCTCTTACCAGCTAACCCAAAGCTCAAACCAGCTGAGGAGTGCCCTCAGACGCCTATCCAAGATGTAATGAAAATGGCCTTTAAAGTTGCTTTGTCATCACTAAAAACAGGTTACTAAGAATTTAAAGTCCCTCACAGGCTTTTTAGATACTCATTCCCGTCTTCCCATCTGCTCTACCTGTTCTACTGCTCAAGTTTTGTTGCCAGGAAAATCCCAAACCCTTTTCCCATTATTCTTTTATATCTCTTTTTCCTCATTCTCAGAACCACAGAACTGCTCTCACCCCCCGCCTTCCCCGTCTTCCCCTCTGTACCAGGCCCACAGAAAAATCTTAAATGGCCTTCTCCAGAAGTCTTCATCGTGGCTGACTTTAGGACTTTCAGCAACAAAGTCTTTATAAAAGACTTCAGTGTAGATAAACTTCCTCTTTTCGTGTTGCTCTGTTATACTTGGCCACTGGCTGGAAAAATCAGCCCTTCTAAGCTAGACACCCCCTTACTAGTTTTTCACAAAATATGTGAACAAGGCCTCTGGCCTTGAGCTGAGGCTTCCAGAGATGGCTACATTTCCAAGATAAAGAAGTTACCAACTGGGCTCCATGGTAACAGCTGGCAGGGAGAAAATAAAAGAGAAGAAAAAAGCTCTCCCCCTCCCAGGTGTCCTTAATAAGTTATCTTTCCCAGAGAAGAGGAAAATAAAAACAGAACCAAAAACTGCTTTTTGTGAACTTCTGCAGACTGTGAATTTCTGAGTCTTTTCCCTTACATGTTGGGTACAAAATTCTGAAACTACCTAAACTTGGGATTCAGGGGATTAATTGATTACAACAGAAGCAATGCCCTCTATATCCGGTTGCAACCAAATAGGACTGTTTCCCTATCTTTGGTGCTATCTTAGGTGCCTTGCCTTGTCCATACCTACAACAGTATAATTCTATATACTTAAACATTGTTTATTCATAAAATTATCAACAGATGTGATTAATTATGTAATGGTGCAGATGTTTCCCCGAGTGCTCTATCATGAGGCAGGATCATTTAAATTTCAAATAGGGGGGCATACAACCCGGTTCCACTGGCAACCTGTATCCTTCACTTTAGCCATCCTATGAGGAATAGTAGTTGCTGAAGAGAAGGGCACAGGAACCACTGCCCTAATCCATGGGACACAACAAATGACCCAATTAGAAGCAGCAATAGACCAAAACTTAAAGATATTAAAAAACCACCATCACAGCTTTACAAGAATCTTTAACCTCTCTCTCTGAAGTTGTTTTACAGAACAGGCGAGGGTTCGACCTCCTCTTCATGAGAGAAGGGGCCTTTGTCCTGCATTGAGGGAAGAATGTTGTTATTATGCCTACCATACTGGAGTTGTAAAAGAATCTATGATTAAATTAAGAAGACGCATTGAAGAGCATCAACAAGAGAGAGAGGCCCAAAAAGGGTGGTTTGAGTCTTGGTTCACAGAGTCCCCCTGGGTAACTATGCTTTTTTCAGCCCTGGCCGGTCCATTAATAATCCTCACATTATTGCTAACTGTAGGACCCTGTTTGCTCAACCGTGTAGTTTCCTTTCTCCAAGCTCAAATTGGACAAGTTAAACTTATGGTAATCAGAAATCAATATACCACACTAGCAAACATAAAATGTGACATCCTCAATGATCACTATTATGATTTAATGTAACCAAAAGAAAGTGGGGAATGAAAGGTAAATAAAATAGGTAATTGTCACTTCCAGTTTTACGGTATGCTTAACAAAACACTGTTGATATCTTGAGAACTGTTCGCTAATCTTGTTCCCTGAATGTTCTGTACCAACTGCAAAACTGCAGAATGTACTCCCTCACCCATTTGCACGCAAACTGCCCACTCGCGCTGACCCATCAATAATCTTCCCTCCCTGCCCTCTCCAAGGAAAGTATATAAGCTCTGCTTAAGCTGTTCTCAGGGCTCTCTGCTCTATTCAAGGGAGCTCTGAGCCCCAGCATGTTGGACCCCCATAAACTTTTGGCTGTTGCATTAGACAGTCCCTGGTAGTCTCTTCCTCCGATGCTCGCCTGACATTTACATTGGTAAAATAATAAGTGTGACCATTGCTTCTGTGTCGAAATGTACAAATTATTATTGGGGTTACAAATAGGTGTACCCTGTGATATGAATATAGAGATAATGCATGAATAGACAATACTGTGAATAAATAATATAATGGATTCCAAATTTAATAATG
This sequence comes from Callospermophilus lateralis, assembly GCF_048772815.1. Lineage (NCBI taxonomy): Eukaryota > Metazoa > Chordata > Mammalia > Rodentia > Sciuridae > Callospermophilus > Callospermophilus lateralis. Next base: position 199,900 of record NW_027514453.1, on the reverse strand, counting down.
GATTCAATTGATATCTGAAAATATAAAGGAAATCTTATATTGATATACATACATTCATTCCAACCAGTAAAACATCTAAACGTTATATTAGGATTATGATTTATCATGAAGAGTGTGTGAGTTTTCCTTCAAAATTGATTATGGAAGTTGAAAATAATGTGTTTGGAAAGAAGTCTCATGAAAAGACCAGACAAGAAACCTGGAGGAATCCATGTGTTCTGAAGCAGGAAGTTATTGAAAGTGAAACAAATGCCTATAAGTTTGCTAACTTGTGGATGAAATATTTATCTTATGATGTGCATAAATTGAAGAAATAGTAATGTAGCAGTGTTGAATAAAAATGAATGTCAAAATACACATCATGTCCCATAGTAATCTACTTGCATTGATGTTAAACTGGGTCAGTTACTGTACAAATTTAGTATTTGTATGCAACGTTAACTAAAGTTAGTTTTCAGTACTGGTAACAAATATGTATTTCAGGTGGATGAATATTTCTGAGAATAATCTTGTGAATACGTGATTATAAATCCATACACATGAACATGAATGAATTTAGGGAGTGTATATAAGACACATATATTTCATATTTTGAAAAATCTGGAGAGTATATATATACAAAAAACACACATGCAGAGACATTAAATTACCAATATATATGCCAATCGAAATTTATCATGAAATATATATCATCCACAGATGCAAAAATATTTCTTTTACTGAACATGGATTTATGTTTAATGTTGTTCAACTAGGAAGCTCACCCATAGGTTGAATTTTAAGATCCAACAGGGTTTAGGAGGAGTGATCTCTTCTCATAATTTGTATGTGCCAAGTCAGCCACCTCACAAGAATGTACATGTGATACCAGGTAGGATTCTATATGTGCATTTAAAAATACATGTTCTGAATAGGCTACAGGGAAAGGGAGACAGGAATTTATATATTTATTAACTTTAAAAACACAAGGAGAACTATTTCAATTAAAAATTAACTAGATTTATAACACCTACCCTTCATAATGCAAATGGCAAGTCCAAATATACACCATGCCTCCTTTGAACTGCTTGTATTTCTATTCTGTTTGGGTTAGTTTTCTCCATCATATTAGGATTAGCAGTCAGAGTCTAGTAGTTTATGAGTTAGTGTCAGGGATTAAGTATTTCGAATGGAAAATTGGAAAATGAATCCAATGTGTATGCATATATGTGCTACACAAAAATCTTCCCACTCTCATCCACAACAATGCCTTGACATTAACTTCGCCCCAAGTAAGACACAATTAGAGGAGAAGAGTTAGAAAATCTGTGAATGCATATGTGGAATTGAATATACTCAGGATTTCACAAACTTGGAAGTGGTAGAGCAGTTTCCAAAAGTAAGGCACATGGTAAACACTCCACAAACATGGAGTTCTGCTGGCCTAAAGACTTCTTGATAAACTGCCTCTGAGGTTGGGCACTTGAAATATATGTTGTTGTCAGTAGCTTTAGCTTACTTTCTAGTGAGACCATCAAAGCTGGGTCTGCATCTATGTGACCTTGAGGACATTGTTTCTAATTTTCCAATGAACATGAGGCAGCAGTGCGAATACTCTCTTTGTAGTTAAACTATGGCCACTGGGAGCTAAGTGACTCACCGTGTGAACTGTGAAGCCATTTGGTCCTCCTCCACTTTTCGTGGTGGTTCTTGCTGCTGCACTGGGACTTTGGTATTTTCTTCATGAAATACAAGGAGATCAACTGGGACACAGTGCTGGAGGGAGTTCTGTCATGTGTGGAGGTCATGGTCTGCATGTGAATGCACCAACCAGGATTCTATCCCACATGGGTTGCCCCTTTGTCCATAGCAACCTGATTCTGAACATTGCCTTGAAATCTCCCTATAAAAAAAGATGCCTTTACATGGAAGGTTCTGCTGGCTGTACCATGTCATTCACAAGCCATTTGGAAGCCAGTGGCAGATCCACATGGCCCCACCACTCATTTTATCACACACCTTCACACCACTGCTCTAGGCCCACTAATTTGCAGGCTCCAACTTACTGGCATCTCTGTTCTACACAATTTTCAAGAAACCTAGTCAGTCAAGGCACTGTCTGATACACTCATGATTAGCAATAGGACATCCAAAGATTCTCCAGTGCCACCTGGTCATGGGAATTCCAAAAATTTCATGGTGTTTATCTAGCCATTTTTTTGAGGATGAAGTTGGAGGAACTGTGGTTTTCAAAAACCATTAAATGTTGAGGAAGCTCATTTCAATGAAACTCTGGAGAACTCTCATAGGCATGGCTTCCCAAAGAGTTGTCAAAAGGTCACATGAAGCCAGTCCAATTGAAGTCTACAATGTGAGGTACATGTGTGTTTTGACTCTCAGCTATGGCTGCCAAGACTTTAAGAAGAAAATCATGGATTATCTTGGCTGAGATTCCCAGTGCTCTGTGGCCTTGATCTAAGTTTATAAGGGCTACTCTCATGCGTGGGCTCCTAAAATCCCAACAAAGCTCATGGCAATACTTCTCTGAGGTCAGTTTCAGAATTCAGTCTCTATAGGGATTCACACTAGAGTTCAAGCCCAGGTGGACCCAGTGATTTCTTCCAATCGCCACACAAATGACCAAAATTTAAACGAAAACACTCCCATATGGCCCTCATCTTTTCCACATAGACACTCATCATAACCTCTAGCTGGAGGTTTCTATGAGGGGCGCTGGACAAGACAGTGTCCAAAATAAGCTCCCTTGCCCGTCATTTGCCTAAAGTCAGGGTGGCCTGGAAACCCTTCCTCTGAACCAGGAGTGATCAAATAGGCCTACCATTATTACTGTTCCACTTCTCCAATTTGAGGCCTACTGACTGTGGGGTTTAGATTCTTCATGTGGATTGGGGTCATGAGAAAACCCAAGCACCAATGGGCTAGACTCTGAAGGGCTTTGAAAAACTCATTTGACCCAAAGGATTCCTATTCTCACCTTATGGAGGTCAGGAAACTTACAGAGGAAGGCGAGAGACTTCATCCATAATGAGTACTCTTTTGGCCATTTTGGTTTTGGATGCACACATGGCATCTTTCTTTAGATCCATCAGGTGCTGAGAATCTAAGCCACAGCCTCACACAGGGCCAACAGGCTGATTCAGACACATCCCTTTCGAAATCAATTACTCAAAAAGGGACAGGTGATGCCCATTCATTTACATTAGAGAACTGTTTTATTCAGGCTTCACAACGGGGTGGCCTTAGGCAAAGACCTTCCTGACATTCAGTGCTATAGAACAATAGGTAAGCAAAAGTCCCAAAGCAGGGTTTCTCCACTGAGACTTTCCTGGTAACATTGATATCTGAGTTTTCTGAGATTCTCGCCATTCCCTTCAGCTATCCAGTACATGGCCAAGTCACAGAGCTTGGAGGTGGTACCTATCTTGGTCACAAAATCATGAGCCTATTCTGGAGAGTGGCCAGAATTCAGGAAGAAACCAGGAACTTAGGAAGATTTCAGGTCTTGCCCACAAATAAGGCAACCCTCTGTCCTTTTATAAATTGGGCAGCGTGAATGTTGGGAAGCTTTCTCCTAGACAGGACACATCCATTGATGCATTTTCTTTTGTAATGTCTACACCCACGGACACAGTGGGATACACAGACATAGAAACACTTGCCTTGTCAAATGACTTAATAGAAACAGTCCACTCCAAACCAAACAAACCAACTTTCCTACCTATTCTCAGAACATGAGACAAAACCACAAACCCACACTCATTCCCACAAATGCACCTCCTTCCCCCAAGAAGGTCTGTTACTAACCGGAGTGTCCTCTGCCTGGTGAGCCATTCTTTGTTCACCCGAAATGGCCTGTCTGTTCTCAAATCTGGACTCCTTGGCCCACTCTGTGAAGTTGTCAGGAGCCAGCTTTGAGCCGCCACTACCTGCATTCTCACTGAAGACACCTCTTCAGATTTTTTCTGGCATTTGACCATCTTCACATCTGTAAGTACCAAGAAAGACTGACTCTTTCCATGATAAATCCAAAAAAGTGAGATCTCTGTGACTGTTACTGGGCCTGACCCTGGGTGCCTGGTTTCCGGGATCCCAAGTTCAGAGAGTTCCATCACAAAGAAGTGAGGTAGGTCACTTCCTTCATGAACTGAATGAGCTCACAGCCTTGGAAAACACTTTGTCCTAACAGTTTCTTCCTAAGGTCCCATGAGATGGAGGCTGCCCCTACTTCCTGTGACACTTTCACAAGTTAGAATGGTATATCAACAATAGGTACTGTGAGAGAGATCTCCACACAGGGTTGGTTTGGTCCATTTTGTCTACATTAAAATGTGAGAGGCTTATTCAGACACATCTCTTCATCCTGACCAGGTTGTTTGCCATGGAAAATGACTTTTGCTCTCTCAGGTCCTTCATAGCATTCTATATCTTCTTCAGGGATAATTTCTGCATGGATCTTTGAGATTCTCAGCAGGTGGAAGATCCCCTATATTCCTGGATTGTAAGACCAACTCTATCCCTGCACTGCTGTAAAGTTAGATTGAGGGAACAGTGTATGGTTAATGTTAATATCATGTTCTATTTGCGTTAGGAATCATTCTGCTGGATGAATAACGGTATTGGGAACCTGAGATATTTACAAGAATATATAGGTGAAATATAAGTATGGAAACAGAAATCTAGGGAAGACTTGAAGCCAAGTAGGACTTTGGGCCCTTGAGTAGCATACTTTGCTTTGAATTATATTCTGCACAGATGTCTCAGATAAATTGATATACAAAGAAATAGGATCGTATACACTAGATGATTGAATAACATACAGAATATCCAATAAAAAAGGGATAGTCTGTAGGATTAGCAAGATAGTCAGTAGGTTTAGAAAGAAGAATGAGTATAGGATTTGTACCAAAAGTTCTTTACAAATAAGGTTTCGGGTAGAGAGTGAATGTAAATGTCAGCACATGTAAAGAGTCAGTCACAATGACGAATTGGGGAAAATATGTAGGAAAGCAGATATAAATAGAGACATTAGGAAGTCAGTAAAAGTATGAAGTGTGTAATTTGTTTAGACATTTTCAACGGTTTGAGTCTGAATATATAACCTTAGGCAGAAACTAATATGTTGTCACAAATTGGATTGACTTTTGAGAGCATTAGGTAACCAGGACATGGATGTTTTTATTAATCCATGCTCACTTTTTATTTAGGCTTTGGTAAAATCATAAGTGTGACCTTTGCATTTTGTGTCCAGAATATTATTGTGATAAAATGTATATGTAGATCAGGTGACTTGAGTATTTCTTCCACCATTTCTGTAGCAATATTTTGTAGATGTATAAATTACTATTGAGGGTACAAATAGGTGTACCCTGTGTCTATGAATATGCAGATAATGCATGAATAAACCATACTGTGTGTAAATAATATAACTTGCTCTACTTTAAATAATGGATTGAATTGATATCTGAAAATATAAAAGAAATCTCATATTGATATACAATCATTCACTGCAACCAGTTATACATCTAATGGTAATATTATGGTTGTGGTTTATCCTGAAAGGTGTGTGAGTTTTGTTTCAAAAGTGATTATGGAAATCAACAATAATGTGTTTGGAAAGAAGTCTCATGAAAAGAATAGTCAAGAAACCTGTAAGAATACATGTGTTCTCAAGAAGGAAGTGATTGAACATTATATATCATACTATATATAATGTGCATAAACTGCAGAAATAGTAATGTACCAATGTTGAATAAAAATGAACATCAAAATACACATCATGTCCCATAGGAATCTAATTGCATTGATGTTAATCTGCGTCAGTTACTGTAGAAATATTAGGATTTTTATCCACCATTCACTGAAGTTACTTTTCAGTACTAGGAAAAAAGTATGTATTTAAGTTGGATGAATATTTCTGAGAATAATCTTGTGAAAATTTGATTATAAATCCACATAAATCACAAAACATTATAAACACAAAAGTCACATGGACATTAAAATCTAGCAATATATATGCCAATTTAAATCCATCTTGAAATATATATCATCCACTGATCCAAAACTATTTATTTAATGAACTTGTATTTATGTATAATGTTGTTCAGCTAGGAAGCTCCCCCATAGATTGAATTTTCTGTTCCAAATCAGTGTTTTGGAGGAGTGATCTCCTAAATGTGTATGCAAATATGTGCTACACAAAAATCTTCCCACTCTCATCCAGAACAATGCCTTGATATTACCTTCACCCCAAGTAAGACACAGTTGGAGGACATGAGTTACAAAATCTGTGAATACATATCTGGAATGTAAAATGGTCAGGAGTTCACAACCTTGCAGGTTGTAGAGGAGTTTCCAAAAGTAAAGGACAGGCTTGATAGACCCCACCTGATCTTTTATTAGAATTGGGAGCCATCTTGCCAGAAAGCCATGAAAAGATAATTTGGGCTTTACTATAAATTACTGCAAATTCTGAACCTGCTTGGAATGCCTGTCCGTGCCTTGAACTCATCCATGCCTGGCTCTCTGACCAGATAACAGTGCTCTCTGAAACATTAGTGACACCTAATAAATATTGGCCTTCCCAGGCCAGACAACGACCCTCTCTGAGTCTCTAATGGTCCTCATAATTTCTGATGTTGGGGCCAGCAAAAAAAATGTAAACTACCATCAGTGTGATGCTTTCAAAGTTCTGTTATCTGTAACCCCCTTTTTGTGTAACTTTCTGGGCTATATAGCTGGGCTGTAGGAAAGGTGGTGTTGCTGTCTTGTTCCCGCCATTTTTGGAGGGAGAGGCAGCCTGGCCAGTTTTAATAATAAGCCTGCCTTAATTTGATTTTATTTGGAGTCACTGGTCTTTTCTTGCATCCTATTCCAACATTTTGGAGTTCCCCAGTGAGATGACCCTGCCCGACCAGATCACAAGACCAGACTGCTGAAAATTCTGAAGCTGGCCTTCCCTCCAGGGCTACGGGCTGGGGAGCCACTCTAGGGGGTGCACAACTTGAGATGTTCCAAGGCCTTGGAGTGAGCCGTCGGTCTGGGGAGCACTGCAGTGAACCACCGCACTGAAACTATTAGCAAGTACCTGGTGGAGGAGGCCTCCATAGGTAAGTGGCACCTTGATAACATCTTATATCTGGTTAAGGGAGATCTCTTCTAATGACAGAGAGGTGGCCTGGGGAGGCTCACATTCACTCCTGTCCAGGATAGTAATGAGAATCGTTCTGTCCTCTGTTCCGTTCTGTAGGGAATTCCTCTGGAAGGTTAGAGAGGTGCCGAGGGACACGCATGCGCTCCTACCCCAGAGCTTTAGCAAGACGTTGAATTGCTCATCTGTTTTTCTGTTTTGGCACCGGGATTCTGTTTTTTTTTTTTTTTTTTTTTTTTTGTGTGTGTGTGTGTGTGTGTGTGTTTTGTTCTGTGTTCTATATGTTTTTTGTTTGTTTGTTTTTGTGCGTTTTGTTTTGTGATTTCTGTGATAAAATCTTAAGGATATTGAACGTGAAAATGGGTAACAAAGCAAGTAAGCCTGACACCCCTTTGGACTGTGTTTTAAGGAACTGTGATGAACTTTACCACCATTTGTTAAGCAGAATGAGAGAAGGCCCCAGCTGGCTGCCTGGAGCACACCCAGTGCAGATGGTAATGCCTGCTGGGGAATGAAGAACTGAGTATCTCCCAGTATCTGCCGAAGCCCTGTTGCTTCAGGGAATTCCCTCCTTCGTTCCCTGCACTGCAAGGATAATGCCACCTCTGTCTTCTTAAAAAAAGAGAAAAACAAAAAGGGGACACTAAATGCAGTAAAGTCGCCATGGAGACACTTTATTTTATATTTCAGGTAGCTCCTCTGTGAAAACATTTGGTCCCCTTGTGGGGACATCTGTGGTGCCACTGGAGAAGGAGATTTTTCTCTTATTTGCTCTGTTTTAAAGGGTTCTGTCTGTCAGCCATTGTCTGGAGTTCATTTCTGTCTGTCTTGTGCCTTTTTTCTAGCCCTTTAAGACATGTGCAATAATGTGTTAATATTATAAATTGTTTCTTGGAAATGATCTTAGCTGAATGTGTGTCTAAATGATGATGTTTCATTGTACCAATCTGGTATCTGAATGGGTTTTTGAAGCATTCCACAATCTTGCAGTTAAAAGTCGGGTTTAGGTATTTGTTTAGTTCATGGTTTCAGATAATTCATGCCAGAGAACTTAAATACTTAGGATGGAAAATAAAGAACTCTACTTCCAAGTTGGCAAGTAACTTCCCAATCATTCAGTCTTTTTTTCACCAATTTTAAATTAGGTAGCCTGGGAAAATGTCACTGTGTGTACCAGTGCATTAATTTGGACAAGGATACTAAATCATAGTATGATATCTGTTGACAAAACAACTTGTAAAGATATAAAATTTTGTGAATTGTATCTTAAACTTGTATCATAATTTTCAACATCCTAACATAAAAATTATGGTTAAAATACCTTAGGCCTAAGGTTTCTGCTCAGAATAGCCTTTTTTCCTTCTTCTTCCAGACCTCAGCCAGGACTTATTTTGAAATGCAAATGAAAGAAGCCTGTAAGCTTAGTAGGAGACTTATTTGAGGCCTAAGGGAAAAAAAAGGTAAATTGTATGGTATTTACCAATTACTGGCCAGTCATTTTTCTAGGACTCATAATTTTTTCCTTAGGTTCTTTATTTATTTTTTGAGCTCATGATTTTGCTCCTACAGACCTAGGTTAATGTTTTTCTGATCAGTAATATCTTTGACCAACTGTGGAATTTTTAAATCATTGCAATGGAGATTTCACCTGTGAAAAGCTACAAGGCCTTCACTTTTATTATGTGTGCACAATTTGTTATGTGTTGTATGTCTATATATATATATATATATATATATATATATATATATATATATATATATATATCCATATATCATATATATGATACACAAATTAACTTATATAATGAGCACTCATATTAAAAAGAACTCATAAAAACAATTTTAAAAAGTGGATCCAAAGATCTTTAATTCACGTGATTTAAATGTTTCAATTTAAATTGGGTAAACAGATAAATATAAATGTCTTTAAATTTAAGCTTACAAGTTTTTCTAGGTGTTCAAAAATCTAATAAACTATTAATGTCTACAAAAGGTCTAATATGCCTTTGTTCCAGGACTTTTCTTTCAATCAAAAAAATGGTTTACAGTGTTCAAAAAATTTGTCTAATATTTTGATAAATAAGTAAAGTAAATTTGATATGGGATTACTCATTCATGAGTACTTTTGTTTGATATCTGATTGATATACTAAGGTCTGTATAAGTTTGTACTAAAGTCTGTATAAGATTGTAAAAATCAGTCATGTGTAAAAGAGACAAAAATTTCTTAAACATAAGTTTACCCATAACATTAAGTTTATTAAGATTTAAATTTTCTAGAGCAAGCAACCATAAAAATTAAACAAATGTTTAAATAAGAACTGTTATTTTAGAGCACTGTACTGCCATTTCTTTAAAAGCTAAACTTGGTTAATGTAGAAACTTCAATGCAATTGTGATGCTATTAATGTGCTCATATTTTCCAGTTATACAACTCTATAAGGTAGAAACTTTAAAAGAGCATTATATCAAGCAGGTGTTCTGAAGTTGTATGGTAAATAAAATATATATTGGGGATTTATTTACCTGTTATCAATAATATATGTAAAGTTTTATGTTACTTTTTACATTGTGGAACAATTTAAATGTATTTTTAAGTTAATGAGACCCTAATCTATGTAAAGGTTAAAATCTTTCAGCCGTACTTTAATTCATGTTTTAAATGTGATATCATATGGTGTGAGCTAATGTTCATGTAACCTCAAACAATTTATGTAAACTTTGTAAAATGATATTTAAAAAAAGATCAGCTTGAGAACTAAAGCATTTAAGATTTATAAGGAGCCCTGCTTACCTGAGATAAGACTCTTTGTCCCATCTTACTACATGTGAGAATGACTACGAAAGCAGTAGGTCAGATTTTATTTCATTTAAAGTTATGTTCAAATTTTTTTTTTCTGTCAAGATTACTAGGATCTCAAAAAGGTGATATAAAATATAACTCACCAAAAAATTCAGGGTAGCTATTACATGAACTAAGTATTTTTACTCTTGTTAAAATATTTTATTTTTTAATTTCTTTTTAAGTGATCTAAAGATTCCCTGTTGGTGTTTTACAGAAGTGTTGCTTTAAGAACACAACATGGGTTAATTTAAGAAAATAAGTCATCAACTACAAGACAGACAGAATAATAAGATCCCAATTAATAAAATATAAATAATTATAAACTTATAGACATTAAAGTGCAGTACTCTTAATATATGGCTGTTAAAATTTATTTGCTGGTTGTTTCAGATTAGGATTGAAAATTAAAGTTAAATGAAAAGGGCCAAAAAAAAACCAATATTTGACTCTTGCCCTTTGAGTCAGTCTGAATCCAGGGAACAGGGGACTTCTCTATGAGCTTTGCAACTCTGGGCCACATAACCTCCTGATCAGGGAGATTAATGAGACCACTGGAGAACAGAAAGCCAATCAGTGCATTTGCTACAAAGAGGAGAGTCATCAGGAAAGGGAGACATCCCTGATGCTTCTGAGGGAAGCCACATGGTCAAGCAAGACCTGAACCCACCTAGCTCAAATTGCACTAGCAGAACTGAGAAGCTGCTCTCAAGTTTTCCAAGGAATGACTCCCATAAAAGCTCAGCTGACTGCTAACAATAGATAGAAACAAAAGTCATTTGACTGCTTCCTCTTAAACACTTAGCAAAGACAGTTAAAACCAAAATACAGCCATTCCTGGGCATTTTAAATAATAATAATAATAATAATAATAATAATAATAATAATAATAATATTTTAAGGTATACACTTTATGTTAGCCTCCCAAAATAAGTAAAACTGTTGGCTACAAAGACTATCAAGAGGAGCTGCCAGAGGCAGAAGTTTTTAGTTTAAGGCCTACAGATATTCCTAACCTACAGGTAGGCTTGGTGTTTGCTAGTACGATTATCCAGCCCTGAGTAACAGAATTAAATGTTTCTCTATTAGACACAGAGGTCATACTACTGAAAGGATTTTGCAAAATCAGATGACATTAAATTATTAAACTGTATATTATTGGGAGGGACAACTGTAACACTTAAAGTTAAATATTAAGTTGACAGTCCTGATAATTGGGGATATTAAAGACTGGTGAGGGTACTTCATACAGTGACATGATCCAGCTACTGCAACATTTATTCAATACTCATGTTTTTTGTTTCTCTCATAGAAGAACCCATCCCCAGATGACTTTACAACCTGTTCTTCCTCAACAAGACTTCAAAAAGAACTGACTTCTAAAAGGCAACTCATATTCCTCAACTGACTTCAAAAAGGCAACTCATGTCTCTCACGCCATGCACACTCATGTCACCCTCTCTCAGCTGAGAAGAAGGCAAAATGAGAGATGACTCTCCACTTACACCAATGGAGCCCAAAATAAATAGACTATCAATATAAGTAATTAATTAAGTCAGGTAATATCAGGGAGACTGGTTTTCGGTGAGTTCTAAAAATTTGGAGACTGTTAACTGAGGGATTAAAATTTCCTCAGTGCTTTTCCACTAACCTATCAAGGATTACAAAGGGACACATAAGAAAAGGGGGGAATGATAGACCCAACCTTATCTTTTATTAAAATTGGGAGCCATCTTGCAACAAAACCATGAAAAAATCATTTTGGCTTTACTGTAAATTACTGCAAATTCTGAACCTGCTTGGAATGACTGCCCGTGCCTTAAACTCACCCGTGCATGGCTCTCTGACCAGATAGCAGCCCTCTCTGAAACTTTGTCACACCTCATAAATATTGGCCTTCTGTGGCCAGACAATGACCCTCTCTGAGGCTCTAATGGTCCTCATAAGTTTTGATGTTGGGGCTAGCAAAAAAAAAAAAAAAAAATGTAAACTCCCATTAGTGTGATGCTTGTCAGAGTTCTGTTATCTGTTACCCCATTTTTGTGTAACTTTCTGGGCTGCAAACCTGGGCTGTAGTAAAGGTGGGGTTGCTCTCTTGCTCCCGCAATCTTTGGAGGGAGAGGCAGCCCAGCCAGTGGAAATAATAAGCTTACTTTAATTTGATTTTAACTGGAGTCAGTGTTCTTTTCTTACATCCTGGTCTAAGAGGTAAACATTCCACAAACATAGAGCTCTGCCGGCCTAAAGACTTCTTGAGAAACTGCCTCTGAGGTTGGGTACTTTAAATATATTTTGTTGTCAGAAGGTTTAGCTTCTTTTTTATTGAGACCATCAAAGCTGGGTCTGCATCTATGTGAATGGAGAGCATGGTTTCTTATTTTCCAATGAACATGAGGCAGCAGTGCTGAATTCTCTCTTGGTAGGTAAACTGTGGCCACTGGGGGCTAAGTGTCTCCCCGTGTGGACTGTGAAGCCATTTGATCATCCTCCATTTTTGTGGTGTTTCTTGGTGCTGCACTGGGAGTTTGGTATTTGCTTCACGAAATACAAGGAGTTCAACTGGGACACAGTTCTGGAGGGAGTTCTTTCACGTGTGGTGGGTCAGGAACTGCAGGAGAATGCACCAACCAGGCTTCTATTTCACACAGCTTTTTCCTTGACCATACCAACCTGATTCTGAACATTGCCTTGAAACCTCTCCATATAATAAGATGCCTTTACATGTAAGGTTCTGCTGGATGCACCATGGCAGCCAAAATGCATTTGGAAGTCAATTGGAAATCCACATGGCCCCACCTCAGATATTTTATCACACACCTGCACACCACTGCTCTGGGCCCACTACTCAGCATTCTCAACTTACTGGCATCTCTGTTCTTCACCATTATCATGAAATCCAGTCAATCAAGGCACTGTCTGGTACACTCATGATCAGCAACAGGAGATCCAAAGGTTCTCCAGTGCCACCTGGTCATGGGAGTTTCAAAAATTTCAGGGTATTTATCTAGCCACTTTTCAAGGATGAAGTTGGAGAAACTGTGGGTTTCAATTCATTCAGGAATCATTTAATGTTGAGGAACCTCATTTCAAAGAATGCTCTGGAGAACTCTCAAAGGCAAGGCTTCCCAAAGAGTAGCCAAATAGTCACATGAAGCCCAGCCCATTGAGGTCTACAATGTGAGGTCCATGTGTGTTTTGACTCTCAACTATGCCTGTCAAGTCTTTCATAATAAAATCATGTGATATCCTGGCTGAGATTCCAAGTGATCAGTCGAAAGCCACCCTTGGCCTAGATTTCAGTTTCCAATGGCGACTCTCATGCGTGGCCTTCTAAAATCGCAACACAATTCATGACAATACTTCTCTGAGGTCAGTTCCAGAACTCAGTCTCTAAGGTGAATCATACCAAAGTTCTAGCCCTGGTGGATCCAGTCATTTCTTCCAACCACTACACAAATGAACACAATTAAAACCAAAACACTCCCACATGGTCCTCACCTTCTTCCATATAGACACTCATTATAACCTCTGGCTGGAGGTTTCCATGAGGGGCGCAGCACAAGACAGTATCCAAAACAAGCTTCCTTATCCCTTATTTGCTTAAAGTCAGCTGGGCCTGGACACCATTCCTGTGAACCAGGAGTGATAAAATAAGCCTGGCCTTAATACTGCTCTGCTTCTCCAATTTGAGGCCTACTGACTGTCAGGTATAGATTCTTAATGTGATTTAAAGTAATGAAAAAACCCAAGTTCATATGGGCTAGCCTCTGCAGGGCTTTGAAGAACTCATTTGACCCAAAGGATCCCTAGTCTCATTTGATGGAGATCAGAAACCTATCAGAGTAAGGCAAGATACTTCATACACAATTACTGATATTTTTGCCATTTTGGTTTCGGAAGCACACATGGGATCTTTCTTTAGTTCCATCAGGTGCTGAGAATCTAAGCCACTGCCTCACACAGGGCCAAGTGGCTGATTCAGACACATCCCTTTCCAAAGCAATTAAGCAAAGATACACAGGTGATGCCCATTCATTTCCATTTGAAAACAGTTTTCTTCAGGCTTCACAAATTGGTGGCCTGAGGCAGAGACCTTCCTGACTCTCAGAGCAACAGAAAAATAGGTAAGCAAAAGGCCCAAAGCAGGGTTTCTCTACTGAGACTTTCTTTGTCACACTGATATCTGAGTTTTCTGAGATGCTTGCTATTCCCTTCAGCTATCCAGTATATGGCAATGTCACAGAGCTTGGAGGTGGTACATATCTTGGACACAAAACCATGAGCCTACTCTGGAGAGTGGCCAGAATTCAGGAAGAAAACAGGAACTTCGGAAGATAGTAGGTGTTGCCCGTCCCTAAAGCAACCTGCAGTCCACTCATAAATTGGGCAGGATGAATGTTGGCATGCTTTCTACTAGACAGGACACATCCATTGATGCATTATCTTTTATAATGTCTACAACCACGGACACAGTGGGATACACAGGCATACAAACAATCACCTTGTCAAATGACTTACTATAAACAGTCCACTCTAAAGCAAACAAACCGCCTTTCTTACCTATTCTCAGAACATGAGAAATAACCACAAAATCACAATCACACCCACAACGACACCTCCTTTATTCAAGTAGGTCTGTGACTAATTGGAATGTACTCTGAATGATGGGCCATACTATGTTTCCTTGAAATGGCCTTCCTTCTCAGATCTGGTCACCTTGGCCAACACTGTGAAGTTTTCAGGAGCCAGTGGTGAGCCACTACCTGCTTTCTCATGAAATTCCCCTTTTTAGAGCTCTCTTGGCATTTGGCAATCCTCACATCAGTAGGTACCAAGGAAGACTTACTCTGTCCTTGGTTATTCCAAACAACTGAGCCCACTGGGCAAGAAACTGGGACTGACTCTGGGTGCCTGGCTTCCTGGATCCCAAGTTCAGAGAGATCCGTCATCAAGGAAGAGAGGTAGGTCACCTCATTCAGGAACTGAATGAGGTTACTGCCGTGGCAACCACTTTGTCCTAACAATTGCTTTCAAGGGTCCCATGAGATGGTGGCTGCCCCTACCTCCTGTGACACTTTCACAAGTTAGAATGGTATATCAACCATTGGCACCTGGGAACAGCTCTCCACACAGGCCTGGTTTGGTCCATCTTCTCGACATTAAGAAGAGAGAAGCTGTTTCAGACACAACCCTTCATCCTGACCAGGTTGTTTGCCATGGAGGATGAATTTTGCTCTCTTAGGTCCTCCATAGCTGCTTACAACTTCTCCAGGAATCATTTCTGCATGGACCTTTGAGTTTCTCAGCATGTGGAAGATCCCCTATATTCCTGTATTGTAAGAACAACTCTATCCCTGCTCTTCTGTAAAGTTAAATTGACTGAACAGTGTATGGTTAGGTTAACTAACAGGTTCGATTTGGATTAGGAATCTTTTTGCGGGATGAATAATGGTATTGGGAAACTGCGATATTTACAAGAATATATAGGTGAATTATAAGTATGAAAACAGAAATCTAGCTAAGATTTGAAGCCCAAAAGGGCATTGGGCCCTTGACTGGGATACGTAGCTTTGAATTATGTTCTGCACTGATGTGTCAGGTAAATCGATATACAATGGCTTAGGTCCTTGTACCATGGATGATTAAATGTAGAAGAGAACTTCCAGTCAAAAGGGATAGTTGGTAGGATTCGGAAGATTCTCGGTAGGTTTAGAAAGAAGAGTGAGTATAGGATTTGGACCAAATGTTGTTTAGCAATAGGGTTTCTGGTAGACAGTGAATGTTAATGTCAGCACAAGTGAAGAGACAGTCACAATGATGAACTGGGGAAAATAGTTAGGAAAGCTGATATCAATAGAGACATTACGAAATAAGGCAAAGTATAAAGTGAGTGATAGGATTAGATATTTTCAACAGGGTTGAGTTTGAATATATAATCTTAGAAAGAAACAAATGTGTAGTGACCAATAGGATTGACATTTGACAGCATTAGGCAACCTGGACATGGATGTTTAGTAATCCATGCTCACTTTTCATTTAGTCTTTGCTACAATCTTAAGTGTGACCTTTGCTTTTTTTGTCCAGAATATTACTGTGATAAAACGTATATGTAGATCAGGTGACATGACTATTTTTCCACCATTTCTGGCAGCAACATATTCAAGACGTATAAATTAGTAATGGGGGTAAAAAGAGGTGTACCCTTTGTCTGTGCATATAGAGATAATGCATGAATAGACCATACTTTGAATAAATAATATATCTGGTTCCGACTTTAAATAATGGATTGAAATTATATGTGAAAAAATACAAGAAATCTTATATTGACATACAAACATTCATTCCAACCAGTTATATATCTAATGGCCACATTAAGGTTATGGTTTATCATGAAGGGTGTGTGAGTTTTGCTTCAAAAGTGATTATGGAAATCTAAAATAATGTGTTTGGAAAGAAGTCTCATGAAAAGACCAGTCAAGAAACCTGGAGGAATACATGTTTTATGAAGCAGGAAGTGATTGTGAAACAAATGCGCATAAATTTGTGAACTTGTGGATGAAATATATATAATCCTATGATTTGTAAAAATTGAAGAAATAGTAATGTACCAGTGTTGAATGAAAATAAACGTCAGAATACACATCATGTCCCATACGAATCTACTTGATTGATGTTAATCTGGGTTAGTTACTGTACAAATATTAGGATTTGTAAGCACCATTTACTGAAGTTAGTTTTCAGAACTATGAAACAAATGTGTATTTCAGGAGGATGAATATTTCTGAGAATAATTTTGTGAAAAGTTTATTATAAATCCACATTTTTGAACATGAATGAATTTAGGGAGTGTATTTAAGATACATACATTTCATATTTTAAAAATCAGGACAGTATATATATATATATATATATATATATATATATATATATATATATTCATAATTATATATATGTGTATATACATATATATGTGTATATATATATATATATATATATATATATATATATATATATACACACACACAAAACACACACACAGACATTAAAATGTAGGAATATATACGCCAATCGAAGTTCATCATAAAATATATAGCATCCACAGATGCAAAAATATTTATTTTACTGAACAAGGATTTATGTATAATGTTGTTCTACTAGGAAGCTCACCCATAGTTTGAATTTTCAGTTCCAACAGCGTTTAGAGTAGTGATCTCTTCTCACAACTTGTATCTGCCAAGTCAGTCACCTCACAAAAATGAACGTGTGATACCAGGTAGGATTCTATAAAGCATATAAAAATACATGTGCTGAATAGGCTACAGAGAAAGGCAGACAGGCATTTACATATTTGTTAACTTTAACAACACATGGAGAACTATTTCAATTAAAAATTGACTAGATTTATAACACCTACCATTTATCATGAAAAAGGCAAGTCCAACTATACCCCACGCCTCCTCTGAACTGCTTGTATTTCTATTCTGTTTGGGTTGTTTTTCTCCATCATTTGGATTAGTAGACAGAGTATAGTAGGGTATGGGTTATTGTCAGGATTCAGTATTTTCAATGGTATATAGGAAAATGAATCCAATGTGTATAAAAATATATGCTACACAATTATCTTCCCACTCTCATCCAGAACAATGCCTTTACATTACCTTCACCTCAAGTAAGACACAATTAGGGTAGAAGAGTTTGAAAATCCGTGAATGCATATCTGGGGTGGAAACAGTACTAAGAAACAAATACGTATTTCAGGTGGATGAATATTTCTGAGAATAATCTTGTGAAAAGTTGATTATGAATCCACAACATAAATATGAATGAATTTAGGAAGTGTGTAATAAGACACATATTTCATATTTTGAATACTCCTGAGAGTGTATCTATATATATATTTATATACACACACAGAGACAGACATTAAAAATTGCAATATATATGCCAAACGAAATTCACCATGAAATGTATATCATCCACAGATCCAAATATATTCATTTTACTGAACATGGATTTATGTATAATGTTGTTCAACTAGGAAGCTCACTCACATTTGAATTACCAGTTCAAGCAGCGTTTAGGAGGAGTGATCTCTTCTTCCAATTTGTATCTGCCAAGTCAGCCACCTCACAAGAATGTACGTGTGGTACCAGGTAGGATTCTATATGTGCATATAAAAATACGTGTGCTGAATAGGCTACAGAGAAAGGGGGACAGGAATTCACTTATTTGTTAACTTTAAAAACGCATCGAGAACTATTTCAACAAATAATTGACTAGATTTATAACTGCTACACTATACCATGCAAAAGGCAACTCCAACTATAAAACATACCTCATCTAAACTGCTTGTATTTCTATTATGTTTGTGTTATTTTTCTCCATCATATTAGGATTAGTAGTCAGAGTCTAATAGGGTATATGTTAGTTTCAGGGATTCAGCATTTCTAATGGAAAATAGGAAATTGAATCCAATGTGTATGCAAATATGTGCTACACAAAAATCTTCCCACTTTCATCCAGAACAATGCCTTGACATTACATTCTCCTCAAGTAAGACACAATTAGAGGATAAGAGTTAGAAAATCTGTGAATATATATCTGGAATGGAAAATACTCTGGAGTTTACAACTTTGGAGGTGGTAGAGAAGATTCTAAAAGTAAGGGACAGGGTAAACATTCCACAAACATGTAGCTCTGCTGGCCTAAATACTTTTTGAGAAACTGCCTCTAAGAGTGGGCACTTGAAGTATTTGATGTTCTGAGGAGATTTAGTTCCTTTGTAGAGAAACCATGAAAGCTGGGTCTGCATCTATGTTACTTGGAGGACATGGTTTCTTATTATCCAATGAACATGAGGCAGCAGTGCTGAATTCTCTCTTTGTAGGTAAACTATGGACACTGGGGTCTAAGTGTCTTTCAGTGTGGACTGTGAAGCCAATTGGTCATCCTCCTCTTTTCGTGGTGTTTCTCGCTGCTGCACTGGGAGTTTGGTATTTGCTTCAAAAAATACAAGGAGTTAAAATGGGACAGAGTGGTGGAGGGAGTTCTTTAAGGTGTGGTGAGTCAGGGTCTTCAGGAGAATGCACCAACCAAGGTTCTATCCCATGTAGATTGCCCCCTTGAGAATAGCAACATGATTCTGAACATTGCAGTGAATCCTCTCCATATAACAAGATGCCTTTACATATATGGGTCTGCTGGCTGCACCATGTCAGTCACAAGCCATTTGGAAGCCAATGGCTGATCCACATGGCCGCAACACAGATGTTTTATCACACAATTGCATACCACTGCTCTAGGCCCACTACTCACCAGGCTCCAACTTACTGGCATATATGTTCTACACCATTTTCATGAAACAAAGTCAATCAAGGCAGTGTCTGGTATACTCAGGATCAGAAACAGGACATCCAAAGTATTTCCAGTGCCAGCTGATCATGAAAATATCATAAATTTCATGGTAATTTTCTAGCCATTTTTCACGGATGAAGTTTGAGGCTCTGAGGGATTCAATTAATTCAGGAACCATTAAATGGTGAAGAAGCTAATTTCAATGAAAGCTCTGGAGCACTCTCACAGGCAAGGTTTCCCTAAGGGTGGCCAAAATGTCACATGAAGCCAGGCCCATTGAGATCTACAATATGAGGTCCATGTGTGTTTTAAACTCAAATATGGCTGCCAAGTCTTTAAGAAAAATTGTATGTTATATCCGGGCTGAAATTCCCAATGTTCTGTGGAAATCCAACCTGGGCCTAGATCTCAGGTTCCAAGGGCGACTCTCATGTGTGGCCTCCTAAAATCCCAACACAATTCATGGCAATACTTCTCTGAGGTCAGTTAAAGAACTCAGTCTCTAAGGGGAATCACACCAGAGTTCAAGCCCAGTGGAACAGTCATCTCTTCCAACCGCCACACAAATGACCACAATTAAAACCAAAACACTCCCACATGGTCCTCATCTTTTTCCATATAGACACTCCTTATAACGTCTGGCTGGAGTTTTCAATGAGGTCCACAGCCCAAGTCAGTGTCCAAGTTAAGGTCCTGTTCCCCTCATTTGTCTAACATCAAGGTGGCCTGGACACACTTCCTATAAACCAGGAATGATCAAATAGGCCTGCCATTAATACTGCTTGGCTTTTTCAATTTGAGGCCTTCTGACTCTGTGGTTTAGATTCTTTATGTGAATTTGAGTCATGAGAAAATCCAAGCACCTCTGCAGAGATTTGAAGAACTCATTTGGCCGAAAGGATTCCTATTCTCACTTGATGGAAGTCAGGATCCTAACAGAGGAAGGTAAAAGAATTCATTCACAATGAGTGAATATTTGCCATTTTGGTTTTGGATGCACACATTTGATCTTTCTTTTGATCCATCAGGTGCTGAGAATCTAAGCCACAGCCTCACACAGGGCCAAGAGGATGATTCAGACACATCTTTTTCCAAAGCAATTAAGCAAAGAGACACAGGTGATGCCCTTCATTTCCATTTGAAAAATGTTTTTTTCAGGCTTCCCAAAGGGGTGCCCAGAGGCAAAGACATCCTGAGATTCAAGGCAACAGAACAATAGGTTAGCAAAAGGCCCAAAGCAGGGTTTCTCCACTGAGACTTTCCTGGTCACACTGATATCTGAGTTTTCTGAGATGCTGGCCATTCCCTTCAGATATCCAGTACATGGCCATGTGACAGAGATTGGAGGTGGTACATATCTTGGACACAAACCCAAGAGCCTATTCTGAAGAGTTGTCAGAATTCAGAAAGAAAACAGGGACTTAATAAGGTAGTAGGTGTTGCCTATCGATATGGAAACCACACTCCATTCATTAATTGGGCAGGATGAATGCTGGGAAGCTTTCTACTAGAGGGGACACATGCATTGATGCATTCTCTTTTCTAATGTATACAACCACGGACACAGTGGGATACACAGACATAGAAACACTCACCTTGTAAAACGACTTACTAGAAACAGTTCACTGCAAACCAAAGAAACCTCCTTTCCTACCTATTCTCAGAACAGAGACAAAACCACACACCCACACTCAAAAAGACACCTCCTTCCCCCAAGTAGGGCTGTGATTATCCGGAGTGTCCTCTGACAGGTTTGCCATACTATGTTCCCCGGTAATGGTCTGTCCTGTCTCAGATCTGGTCTCCTTGTACAACTCTGTAAAGCAGTCAGGAGCCAGCGGTGAGCCACTACCTGCTTAGTCAGGAAAGGCCCGTGTTCATATCTTTCCTGGCATTTGGCCATCCTCACATCAGTCAGTAACAAGAAGACTGACTCTGTCCTTGGTGATTCCAAACAAATGAGACCACTTGGATTGGGACTGGGACTGGCTCTGGTGCTTGGTTTCCTTGGTCCCAAGTTCAGAAAGTTCCATCAACAAGGAAGTGAGGTAGGTCACTTCCTTTAAGAACTGAATGAGGTCACTGCCTTGGCAACCACTTTGTCCTAACAGTTGCTTCCAAGGGTCCCATGAGATGGAGGCTGCCCCTACTTCCTTTGGCACTTTCACAACTTAGAATGGTATATCAACCTTAGGCACCCGAGAACAGCTCTCCACACAAGCCTGGTTTGGTCCATCTTCTCTACAGTAAGAAGATAGAGGCTGATTCAGACAAAACCCTTCATCCTGACCAGGTTGTTTGCCATGGAAAATGACTTTTTGTCTCTCAGGTCCTTCATTGCTGCCTACATCTTCTCCAGGGATCATTTCTGCATGGACCTTTGAGGTTCTTAACAGGTAGAGCATCCCCTACATTCCTGTATTGTAAGAACAATCTGTCTCTGCTCTTCTGTAAAGTTAGATTGAGTGAACAGTGTATAGTTAGGGTTAATTTCATGTTCGATTTGGGTTAGGAATCATTCTGCTGGATTAATAATGGTATTGGGAACCTGTGATATTTATAAGAATATCGAGGTTAAACATATGTATGAAAACAGAAATTAAAGTAAGATTTGAATCCCAGAAGGGCATTGGGCAATTGATTGGGATATTTAGCTTTGAATTACTATCTGCACACATGTCTCAAATAAATTGATATACAATGGCAGAGGAACTTGAACCTTGGATGATTGAATGCTGAAGAGAACATCCAGTCAAAAGGGATTGTCGGTAGGATTAAGAAGATAGTTGCAGTTATTAATATGGTATTATGTAAAAATGTGGATGTGTAACCGATGTGATTCTGCAACTTGTATTTGGGGTAAAAATGGGAGCTGATAACCCATTTGAATCAAATGTATGGAAGATGATATGCCATGAGCTTTGTAATGTTTTGAACAACCAATAAAAAAAAATTAAAAAAAAAAAAGAAGATAGTCGTTATGTTTAGCAAGTAGAGTTAGTATAGGATATGTAACAAAAGTTCTTTAGCAATTTTTTTCGGGCAGTGAGTGAATATAAATGTCAGCACATATGAAGAAATCAGACACAATGATGAACTGGGGAAAATTTGTAGAAAAGCAGATATCAATAGAGACATTAGGAAATCAGGCAAAGTATAAAGTGAGTGATAGAATAAGACATTTTCAACAAGGTTGAGATTGAATATCTAATCTTAGGAAGAAACAAATATGTAGGTCACCAATAGGATTGACATTTGAGAGCATTAGGCAACATGGACATGGATATTGTTAGTAATCCATGTTCACTTTACATTTAGACTTTGGTACAATCCTAAGTGGGACCTTTGCATTTTGTTTCCAGAATATTACTGTGATAAAATGTATATGTAGATCAGATGACATGATTTTTTCTTCCACCATTTCTAGGAGCAGTATTTTGAAAACGTATAAATTAGCATTGGGGGTAAAAAGAGGTGTACCCTGTTTTTATGAATATACAGATAATGCATGAATAGACCTTAATTTCAATAAATAATACAACTTGTTCCACTTTAAATAATGGATTGAATTGATATCTGAAAATATATAAGAAATCTTATATTGATATGCAATCATTCATGACAACCAGTTATACACCTAATGTTAATATTAGGGTACGATTTATCATGAAGTTTGTGTGAGTTTTGCTTCAAATGTGATTATGGAAATCGAAAATAATGTGTTTGGAAAGAAGTCTCATGAAAATGCCAGTCAAGGAACACCGAGGAATTCATGAGTTCTGAAGCAGGAAGTGATTGAAATTAAAAAAAATGACGATAAATTTCCTTACTTGTGGATGAAATATTATAATATGATGTGAATAAACTGAAGAAATAGTAATGTACCAGTGCTGAATAAAAATGAACATCAAAATACACATCATGTCCCACAGGAATCTTCTCGCATTGATGTTAAACTGTGTCAGTTACTGTAGAAATATTAGGATTTCTTTGCACCATTCACCAAAGTTAGTTTTCTTTTTTTTAATTTTTATTTATGCTTGTTCAAAACATTACATAGTTCTTGATATATCATATTCCACACTGTGATTCAAGTGGGTTATGAACTCCCATTTTTACCCCATAAACAGATTGCAGAATCACATCAGTTACACATCCATTGATTTACATATTGCCATACTAGTGTCTGTCGTATTCTGCTGCCTTTCCTAACCTCTACTATCCCCCTCCCCTTACCTCCCCTCTCCTCTTCTCTCTCTACCTCTTTACTGTAATTCATTTCTCCCCCTTGTATAATTTTTTCCTTTCCCTCACCTCCTCTTGTATGTAATTTTGTATAACCCTGAGGGTCTCCTTTTATTTCCATGCAATTTCCCTTCTCTCTCCCTTTCCCTTCCTCCTCTCATCCCTGTTTAATGTTAATTTTCTTCTCATTCTATTCGTCCCTACTCTGTTCTTAGTTAATCTCTTTATATCAAAAAGACATTTGGCATTTGGTTTTAGGGATTGGCTAGCTTCACTTAGCATAATCTGCTCTAATGCCATCCATTTCTCTGTAAAAATTTTGTCATTTTTTAATGCAGAGTAATACTCCATTGTGTATAAATGCCTCATTTTTTATCCATTCATCTATGGAAGTGCATCTAGGTTGGTTCCACAGTCTTGCTATTGTAAATTGTGCTGCTATGAACATCAATGTAGCAGTGTCCCTGTAGCATTTTTTTTAGGTCTTTAGGGAATAGACTGAGAAGGGGAATACCTGGGTCAAATGGTGGTTCCATTCCCACCTCTACAAGAAATCTCCATACTGCTTTCCAATTTGGCTGCACCAATTTGCAGTCCCACCAGCAATGTACAAGTGTACCCTTTTCTCCACATCCTCGCCAGCACTTGTTGTTGTTTGAGTTCATAATAAATATCTGGAATGGAAAATGCTCAGGAGTTCACAACCTTGAAGGTGGTAGAGGAGTTTCCAAAAGTAAGGGACAGGGTAAATACCACAAACATGGAGCTGTGTCGGCCTTAAGACTTCTTGAGAAAATGCCTCTGAGGTTGGGCACTTGAAATATATGTTGTTGTCAGGAGCTTTAGCTTCCTTTGTAGTGAGACCATCAAAGCTGAGTCTGCCTCTATGTGACCTGGACGACATGTTTTTTTTTTTTTATTTTCCTATGAACACGAGGCAGCAGTACTGAATTCTCTCTTTGTAGGCAAACTGGGGCTACTGGGGGCTAAGTGTCTCCCCATGTGGACTGTGAAGCCATTTGATCATCCTTCACATTTAATCATGTTATTTGATGCTGCACTGAAAGTTTGGTATTTACTTTATGAAATAAAGGAGTTTAACTGTGATACAGTGCTGCAGGGAGTTCTGTCATGTGTGGTGGTCAGGATCGGCAGGAGAATGTACCAAGAAGGCTTCTATCACACATAGTTGCCCCCTTGACCATAGCAACATGATTCTGAACATTGCCCTGAAACCTCTCCATACAACAAGATGCCTTTACATCCAAAGGTCTGCTAGCTGCACCATGTCAGTCACAAACCATTTATAAGCCAATGGCAGATCCACGTGGCCCCACCACAGATGTTTTTTCACACACCTACACTCTACTGCTCTTGGCCCACTACTCAGCAGGCTCCAACTTACTGGCATATCTTTTCTACACCATTATCATGAAACTCAGTCAAACCAGGCACTGTCTTGTATACTCATGATAAGCAACAGGACATCAAATGGTTTTCCAGTGCCAGCTGGTCATGGAAATTTCAAAAATTTCATGGTATTTTCTAGCCATTTTTCAAGGATGAAGTTGGAGTTACTGTGGGTTTCAATTCATTCAGGAACCATTAAATATTGAGGAATCTCATTTCAATGGAAGCTCTAGAGAACTCTCACAGGCAAGTCTTCTGAAAGAGTGGCCCAAGGTCACATAAAGCCAGCCACATTGAGGTCTACAATGTGAGGTCCATGTGTGTTTTGACTCTCAACTACTGCTGCCAAGTCTTTCAGAATATAATCAAGTGATATCCTCGCTGAGATTCCCAGTGCTCTGTGGAAAGCCACCCTGGGCCTAGATCTCAGTTTCCAAGGGTGACTCTCATGCGTGGCCTCCGAAAATTCCAACACAATTCATGGCAATACTTCTCTAAGGTCAGTTTCAGAACTCAGTCTCCAAGGGGAATCCCACAAGAGTTGAAACCCAGGTGGACGCAG
The DNA here is from genome assembly GCF_048772815.1 of Callospermophilus lateralis. Classification (NCBI taxonomy): domain Eukaryota; kingdom Metazoa; phylum Chordata; class Mammalia; order Rodentia; family Sciuridae; genus Callospermophilus; species Callospermophilus lateralis. Next base: position 174,341 of record NW_027514453.1, on the reverse strand, counting down.
TCATCTTTTCCCACCGCCACACAAATGACAACAATGAAAACCAAAACACTCTCACATGGCCCTCATGTTCTTCCATATAGACACTAATCATAACCTCTGGCTAGAAGTTTCCATGAGGGGCGCAGACCAAGACACTGTCCAAAATAAGCTCCCTTTCCCTTCATTTGCCGAAAGTCAGGGTGGCCTACACACCCTTCCTGTGAACCAGAACTGATCAAATAGGCATGGCGTTAATACTGTCATGCTTTTCCAATTTGAGGCCTACTGACTGTCAGGTATAGATTCTTTATGTGATTTGGAGTCATCAGAAAACCCAAGCACTTCTGCAGGGGTTCAAAGAACTCTTTTGAACTAAAGGATCCTGATTCTTACTTGATGAAGGTCAGGAATCTAATAGAGGAAGGCAAGAGACTCATTTGCCATTTCTGTTTTGAATGCACACATGGAATCTATCTTTTGATGCATCAGGTGCTGAGAATCTAAGCCACAACCTCACACAGAACCAAGAGGCTGATTCAGACACATCCTTTTACAAAGCAATTAAGCAAAGAGCCACAGGTGATGCCCATTCATTTTCATTTGAAAACTGTTTTCTTCAGGCTTCACAAAGGGGTGGCCAGAGGCAAAGACCTTCCTGACATTTAGGGCAACAGAAGAACAGGTAAGCAAAAGACACAAAGCAGTGTTTCTCCACTGAGACTTTCCTGGTCACACTGATATCTGAGTTTTCTGAGATGCTTGACATTCACTTCAGCTATCAAGTACATGGCCATGTCACAGAGCTTGGAGGTGGTATATATCTTGGACACAAAACCATGAGCCTATTCTGGAGAGTGGCCAGAATTCAGGAAGAAAACAGGATCTTAGGAAGATAGAAGGTTTTGCCCATCCAGAAGGCAAGCCGCAGTCCATTAATCAATTGGGCAGGATGAATGCTGGGAAGCTTTCTACTAGACAGGACACATCCATTAATTCATTCTCTTTTCTAATGTCTACAACCACAGACACAGTGGGATACACAGACATAGAAACACTTACATGTCAAACGACTTACTAGAAACAGTCCAATCCAAACCAAACAAACCACATTTCCTACCTATTCTCAGAACATGTGACAAAACCACAAAACCACAACCACTCCCACAAAGGCACCTCCTTCCCCCAAGTAGGTCTGTGACTATCCAGAGTGTCCTCTGACTGGTGGGCCATAAAATGTTCTCCCGAAATGTCCTGTCCTGACTCAGATCTGGTCTCTTTGGCCAACTTTGTGAAGTTGTCAGGAGCCAGCGGTGAGCCACTACCTGCTTTCTCAGAAAAGGTCCCTCTTCAGAGCTCTTCTGGCCTTTGGCCATCCTCACATAGGTAGGTACCAAGAAAGACTGACCCTGTCCTTGGTAAAACTGAACAAGTGAGCCCACTGGGACTGGGACTGAGACTGGCTCTGGGTACCTGTCTTCATGGATCCCAAATTCAGAGAATTCCTTCACCAAGGAAGTGACGTAGGTCACTTCCTTCAGGAACTGAATTAGGTTACTGCCTTGTCAACCAATTTGTCCTAACAGTTGCTTCCAAAGTCCAATGAGTTGGAGGCTGCCCCTTCTTCCAGTGAAACTTTCACAAGTTTGCATGGTATATCAACCATAGGCACCCAAAAAAAGCTCTCCAGATAGGCCTGGTTTGGTCCATCTTCTATACATTAAGAAAAGAAATGTTGATTCAGACACATCCCTTCATGCTAACCAGGTTGTTTGTCATGGAAGATGACTTTTGCTCTCTGACGTCATTCATAGCTGCCTACATTTAATCCAGGGATCATTTCTTTAATGACCTTGGAGGTTCTCAGCAAGTGGAAGATCCCCTAATTTCTGTATTGAAAGACCAACTCTGTCCCTGCTCTTCAGTAAAGATAGATTGAGAGAACAGTGTATGGTCAGGGTTAATAACATGTTCCATTTGGGTTAGGAATCATTCTGCGGGATGAATTATGGTATTGGGAACGTGCGATATTTATAAGAATATAAGTGAAATATAAGTATGAAAACAGACATCTAGGTAATATTTGAAGCCCAGAATTGCATTGGACCCTTGGCTGGGATTCTTAGCTTTGAATTATATTCTGCACAGATGTCTCAGATAAATCAATATACAATGGCATAATTCCTTGTACCTTGGTTGATTGAATGTTGAAGAGAACATCCAGTCAAAAAGAAATAATTTGTAGGATTAGTAAGATTGTTGGTAGGTTTTGAAAGAAGAGTGAGTATAAGATTTGGATGAAAAGATCTTTAGCAATAGGGTTTCGGATAGAGAGTGAATGTAATTGTCAGCACATGTGGAGAGTCTGTCAAAAGGATGAACTGGGGAAAAAAGTAGGAATGCAGATATCAATTGACATTAGGATATCAGGCAAAGTATAAAGTGAGTGATAGAATTATACATTTTCAACAGGGTTGAGTTTGAATATATAATCTTAGGAAGAAACAAACATGTAGTCACCAATAGGATGAACTTTTGAGAGCATTAGGCAATATGGACATGGATGTTTTCCGTAATCCATGCTCACTTTTCATTTAGACTTTGGTACAAACATAAGTTTGACCTCTTCTTTCTGTGTGCAGAATATTACTGTGGTAAAATGTATATGTAGATCAGGTGACATGAGTATTTCTTCCACCATTTCTGAGAGCAATATTTTGAAGACGTATCAATTATTTTTGGAGGTAAAAATGGTGTACACTGTGTCTATAATTATAGAGATAATGCATGAATAGACCATACTGTAAAGAAATATTATAACTGGTTCTAACTTTAAATAATGGATTGAATTGATATCTGAAAATATACAGAAAATCTTACATTGATATACAATCCTTCATTCCAACCAGTAATATATATAATGGTTATATCAGCATTATGGTTTTTCATGAAGAATGTGTGAGTTTTGCTTCAAAAGTGATTATGGAAATCGGAAATAATGTGTTTGGAAAGAAGTCTCATGAAAAGACCAGTCAAGAAACCTGGAGGAATACATGTGTTTTGAAGCAGAAAGTGATTGAAAGTGAAACAAATGCCTATAAATTTGTGAACTTGTGGATCAAATATATATACTATGATGTGCGTAAACTGAAGAAATAGTAATGTACCACTGTTACATAAAAATGAACGTCAAAATACACACCATGTCCTCTCCCACAGGAATCTACTTGCATTGATGTTAAACTGGGTCAGTTATTGTAGAAATATTAGGATAATGCCGCAGTCTTGCTGGGCACAATCAGCAGCCACTTGTCAAAAGAAACTAACTTTATTTTTAGAACCACACATGCCAAACAAAACAGCCTCTCAGGAAAAAACCTTCAGAGCCCCAACTGCCACCACTGGCTTCCCAAAACCTCTCCCTCCCACAGGAGCCTCTCTCCGCCTCCCACAATACTCCTGCTCTTGAGGGCGATTGGCTGGGTCATGTGGGCGGAGTCAAAAAAAGTCCCCCAATGAGCAGTTTTGTGGTCTGAAAGGGCAGGGAAACAGCCCATTGAGCATCACCGCAGAGGAGCCAATCCGCTGTGAGCCAATCATCAGCCGGCAGCTGGAAGTTTGCTGGCAGCAGGAATTTTGCTGGGGCCCCTTCGGCTGTGGCTCTCAACATCTTCGCCTCTCTGTTTAAACAACACGCATGTGGCTTAGCGACCGTGCCTGCCTTAGGTTGTCCAATAGTACATATGGTCTTTACCCGTTAAGTTGGTACCATTGCAATTGGATCTTACCCGTCACTGACTACCCGTCCAGTATAGAGCCACACATGTGGAGAGGTCTTTGTACCAGCGGGGGTGGGTGAGGTTCTTTGCCTCACCTCTGTTGGCCCCCCAAATTTTAGCTGGACGATCATGACACGCAGAAGGGAGGAAGATACACCAAGCCAATTGATGGCTCCTTTTGGAAAAATTGTACCACCGATGACATCATCAGCAAATATACCCCAACACTACCACAAGTCGCTGCACCAACAGATAGTTCACAATGCATTTAGGTGAGTTCACAATGTGTCCAGGCAAGTTCTGCAAGCAGTACAGGGATGGCTATTGCAGAAGCTGTAGATTGGTATTATCTTTGATTTCACCTGCACTGGGATGAAGATAGGAACTCTGGCAATAATGTCTAAAGAAAAAAATTATGTAATATTCCAGAAGGCACTAAAACCAAAAAAAAAAAAATATGTAACATTCCAGAAGGCACATCAAAAACCAAAGTGGCCCAAAAAGCAGTCATTGAGGATGAAGTCTCTCACTTTCCTCTGTAAGGTTCCTGACCTCCATAAAATGAGAATAGGGATTTATTGGGTCAAATGAGTTCTTCAAAACCCTGCAGAGTGTAGCCAATGGGTTATTGGGTTTTTTCATTACTCCAATTCACATCAAGAATCTATACTCCACAGACAGTAGGCCTCAAATTGGAGAAGCAGAGCAGTATTAAAGTCAGGGTTATTTGATCACTCATGGTTCACAGAATGGGTGTCCAGGCCACCCTGACTTTAGGCAAATGAGAGGAAAGGGAGATTATTTTGGACACTGTCTTGGGCTGTGCCCCTCAAGGAAACGTCAAGCCAGAGGTTATGATGAGTGTCTATATGGAAGAAGATGAGGGCCATTTGGGAGTGTTTTGGTTTTCATTGTGGTCATTTATGTGGCAGTAGGAAAAGATGACTGGGTCCACCAGGGCTTGAACTCTGGTGTGATTCCTCTTAGAGACTGAGTTCTGGAACTGACCTCAGAGAAGTATTGCCATGATTTGTGTTGGGATTTTAGGCGGCCACCCATGAAAGTCGCCCTTTGAAACTGAGATCTAGGCCTGGGGTGGCTTTCCACAGAGCACTGGGAATCTCAGACAGAATATCATATGATGTTATTTTGAAATACTTGCCAGACATAGTTGAGAGTCAAAACACACATGGACCTCACATTGTAGACCTCAATTGGCCTGGCTTCATGTGACTATTTGGCCACTCTTTGGAAAGCCTTGCCTGTGAGAGTTCTCCAGAACTTTCATTGAAATGAGCTTCCTCAACATTGAATGATTCCTGAAAGAATTGAAACCCACAATGCCTCCAACTTCATCCTTGTAAAATGGCTAGATAAATACCATAAAATTTTTGAAATTCGCATAATGAGGTGGCACTGGAGAACCTTTGATGTCCTGTTGCTGATCATTAGTGTACCAGACAGTGCCTTGATTGATTGGGTATAATGAAAGTGGTGTAGAACAGAGATGCCGGTTAGATGGAGACTGCGGAGTAGTTGGCCCAGAGTTGTGGTGTGCAGGTGTGTGATAAAATATTTATGGTGGTGCCATGTGGATCTGCCATTGACTTCCAAATGGCTTTTAGCTAACATGGTGCACCCAGCAGACCCTTATATGCAAAGGCATCTTGTTATATGGAGAGGTTTCATGGAAATGTTCAGAATCAGGTTGCTATGGTCAAGGGGGCAAGCTATGTGGGATAGAAGCCGGGTTAGTGAGTTCTCCTGGAGACTCTGACCCAGCACATGTCACAGAACTCCCTCCAACACTGTGTCCCAGTTGAACTCCTTGTATTTCTTGAAGCAAATACCAAACTCCCAGTTCAACACCAAGAAACACCATGAAAATTGGAGGATGACTAAATGGCTTCACAGTCCACATGGTTAGACACTTTGGCCCACTGGCCTCTGTTTACCTACAAAGAGAGAATTCAGCACTGCTGCCTCAGGTTCATTGGAAAATAAGAAACCATGTTTTCCAAGTCACATAGATTCAGACCCAGCTTTGATGGTTTCACTACAAATGAAGACAAAGCTCCTGACAACAATATATATTTCAAGTGCCACACCTCAGAGGCAGATTCTCCAGAAGTCTTTTTTCCAGCAGAGCTCCATGGTTGTGGAGTGTTTACCCAATCCCTTACTTCTGGAAACTCCTCTACCTGCTCCCAGGTTGAGAACTCCTGAGAATTTTCCATTCCAGATATGTATTCACAGATTTTCTACCTCTTCTTCTCTAATTGTGTCTCACTTGGGGCAAAGGTAATGTCAAGGCATTGTTCTAGGTGAGAGTGGGAAGATTATTGTGTAGCACATATTTGCATACACATTGGATACATTATCCTATTTTCCATTTGCAATACTGAATTTCTGACACTAACCCATACCCTACTAGACTATGACTACTATCCTAAAATGATGGAGAAAAAGAAACCTAACAGAATAGAAATACAGGCCTTTTGTAGGAGGCATGGTGTATACTTGGATTTTCCTTTTCCTTTATCAAGGATATGTGTTATAAATCTAGTCAACTTTTCATTGTAATATTTCTCCATGAGTTTTCAAAGTTAACACATATGTAAATTCCTGTCTCCTTTTCTCTGTAGCCTCTTTAGAACATGTATATTTTTATGCATATATAGACTCCTACCTGGTAACACACGTAAATTCTTGTGATCTCACTAACTTTGGAATATACAAATTATGAGAATAGATCACTTCCCCTAAATACTGATGGAACTGAAAATTCAAACTATGGGTGAGCTTCCTAGTGAACAACATCATACATAAATCCATGTTCAGTAAAATGAATATTTTTAGATATGTGGATGATATATATTTCATGATAAATTTCGATTGGCATATATATTGCTACATTTTATTGTTGTGTGTGTGTGTGTATATATATATATATATATATATATATATATATATATATATATATATATATATACCAGATTTTCCAGATTTTCCAAAATATGAAATATATGTGTCTTATTATACACTCCCTAAATTCATTCAAGTTCATGTATGCGATTTAAAATCAACATTTTACATGATTATCATCAGTCTGGCTGGGCACAATTCAGGAGCCAATTGTCAAAAGAAACAAACTTTATTTTTAGAACCACACAAGCCAAACAAAACAGCTTCTCAGGAAAAACCCTCAGAGCCCAACTGCCACCACAGTCTTCCCACAAGCCTCTCCCTCAACCACAAGCCTCCTCCTTTTGAGGCCAATTGGCTGGGTCACATGGGCGGAGCCAAAAAAGTCCACCAATGAGCAGCTCCGTTGTCTGAAAGGGCAGGGAAACATCCCATTGAGCATCACCACAGAGGAGCCAATCAGCTAGATGTTGCTGGGGCCGCTGTGGAGCCAATCATCAGCCGGCAGCTGGAAGTTTGCTGGCAGCTGGAGGTTTCCTGGGGCCCCTTTGGCTGTGGCTCTCAACATCTCCCCCTCTCTGTTTAAACAACGAGCATGTGGCTTAGGGACCATGCCTGCCTTAGGTTGTGCAGTAGTACATATGGTATTTACTGGAGACCCTTGGCTGTGGCTATCAACAGGATTTGTATGTACCATTCACTGAAGTTAGTTTTCAGTACTAGGAAACAAATATGTATTTCAGGTGGATAAATATTTCTGAGAAAAATCTTGTGAAAAGTTGATTATAAATCCACATACTTGAACATAAATGAATTTAGGGAGTGTAAATAAGATACATATATTTCATATTTTGAAAAATCTGGAGAGAGAGTGTGTGTGTGTGTGTGTGTGTGTGTATACACACACAGACACATACAGATATTAAAATGTAGCAACATATATGCAAATCTAAATTCACTATGAAATATACATCAATCACAGATCCAAAAATATTCAATTTTCTTAACAGGGATTTATGTATAATGTTTTTCTACTAGGAAGCTCACCCATTATTTGAATTATCAGTTCCAACAGCGTTTAGGAGGAGTGATGTCTTCTCACAAATTGTATCTCCCAAGTCAGTCACCTCACAAGAATGTAGGTGTGACACCAGGTAGGATTTGATATGTGCATATCAAAATACATGTGCTGAATAGGCTACAGACAAAGGGAGACAGGAATTCACATATTTGTTAACTTTAAAAACACATGGAGATCTATTTCAATTAAAAATAGACTGGATTTATAACACCTGACATTTATCATGCAAAAGGCAAGATCAATTATACACCATGCCTCCTCTGAACTGCTTGTATTTCAATTCTGTTTGTGTTACTTTTCTGCATGATATTAGAATTAGTAGTCAGAGTCTAGTAGGGTATGGGTTCGTGTCAGGGATTCAGTATTTCGAATGGAAAATTGGAAAATGAATCCAATGTGTATGCAAATACGTGCTACACACAAAAAATTCCCACTTTCATTCAGAACAATGGCTTGAAATAACCACGCTCCATGTAAGAAACAATTAGAGGAGAAGAGTTAGAAAATCTGTGAATACATACGTAGAATGGAAAATGCTCAGTAGTTCACAACCTTTGAGGTGGAAGAGACGTTTCCAAACCTTAGGGACAGGGTAAAACTCCACAAACATGGATCTCTGCTGGCCTAAACACTTCTGGAGATACTGACAATGAGGTTGGGTACTTGAAATATATGTTGTTTTCAGAAGCTTTAGCTTCCTTTGTAGTGAGACCATCAAACTTGGGTCTGCATTTTTGTGACCTGGAGGACATGAATTCTTATTGTCCAATGAACATGAGGCAGCAGTGCTGAATTCACTCTTTGTAACTAAACTGTGGCCAATGGGGGATAAGTGTCTCCCCGTCTGGACTTTGAAATCATTTGGTCATCCTCCACTTTTCGTGGTGTTTCTTGCTGCTGCAGTGGGTGTTTTGTATTTGGTTCATGACATACAAGGAGTTAAACTGGGACACAATGCTGGAGGGAGTCCTGTAACGTATGGTGTGTCAGGGTCTGCAGGAGAATGCACCAACCAGGCTTCTATCCCCCATTGCTTGCCCCCTTTACCATAGGAACTTGATTCTGAACATTGCCCTGAAAACTCTCCATGTAACATGATGCCTTTACATACAAAGTTCTGCTAGCTGCACCATGTCAGTCACAAGCCATTTGGAAGCCAATGTAAGATCCACATGACCCCACCACAGATGTATTGTCACACACCTGCACACAACTGCTCTCGGCCTGCCATAAATACTGCTCTGCTTCTCCAATTTGAGGCCTACTTACTGTTAGGTATAGATTCTTTATGTGATTTGGCATCATGAGACAACCCAAGCAGTTCTGCAGGACTTTGAAGAACTCATTTGATCCAAAGGATCCCTATTCTCACTTGATGGAGGTCAGGAACCAAACAGAAGAAGGCAAGAGACTTCATCCACAATGACAGATTTTTTGCCATTTTGGTTTTGGATGCACACATGGGATCTTCTTTAGATCTATCAGGAGCTGAGAATCTTAGCCACAGCCTCAAACAGGGCCTAGTGTCTGACTAAGACACATCCCTTTCCAGAGCAATTAAGCAAAGAGCCACAGGTGATGCCCATTCATTTCCATTTGAAAACTGTTTCTTCACGCTTCACAAAGGGGTGGCCTGAGGCAAAGACCTTCCTGACATTCAAGGCAACAGAAACATAGATAAGCAAATGGAGCCAAGCAGGGTTTCTCCACTGAGACTTTACTGGTCACACTGATATCTGAGTTTTCTGAGATGTTCCCATTCCCTTCAGCTATCAAGGACATGGCCATGTCACAGAGTTTGGAGGTGGTACATATCTTGGACAATAAACCATGATACTATTCTGGAGAGTAGCCAGAATTCAGGAAGAAAACAGCAACTTAGGAAGTTAGTAGGTGTTTCCCATCCATAAGGCAAGCAACAGTCCATTAATCAATTGTGCAGGATGAATGCTGTGAAGCTTTCTACTAGACAGGACACCTCCATTGATGCATTCTCGTTTCTAATGTCTAAAACCACGGACACAGTGGCTACACAGACATAGAAACACTCACCTTGTCTATAGACTTACTAGAAACATTCGACTCCAAACCAAACCAACCACCTTTCCTACCTATTCTCAGAACATGAAACAAAACCGCAAACTCACACCCACAACCAAAAAGGCACCTCCTTCCCAAAAATAGGTCTTTAACTATCTGGAGTGTCCTCTGACTGGTGGGCCATACTATGTTCCACTCGAAATGGCCTGTCTGGTCTCAGATCTTGTCTCCTTGGCCAACTCTGTTATTCTGCGAGGAGCCTGCTGTTAGCCACAACCTGCTGTCTCAAGAAAGGCCCCTCTTCAGAGCTCTACTGGCATTTGGCCATCCTCCCATCAGTAGGTATCAAGAAGGCCTGACTCTGTACTTGGTAAATCCAAACAAGTGAGACCACTGGGACTGGGACTGGGACTGGCTCTTGGTGCCTGGCTTCTTGCATCCCAATTTCAGAGAGTTCCATCACCAAGGAAATGAGGTATGTCACTTTCTTTGCAACTGAATGAGGTCACTGCCTTGGCAACAACTTTGTCCTAAGACTTGCTTCCAATGGTTCCATGAGTTGGAGGGTGCCCCTACTTCCTGTGACAATTTGACTAGTTAGAATGGTATATCAAAATAGACACCATGGAACAGCTCTACACGCAGGCCTGGTTAGGTTCATCTTCTCTACATTAAGAAGAGAGAGTCTGATGCATACACATCCCTTCATCCTGTCCAGGTTGTTTGCCATGGAAGATGGCTTTTGCTCATGCAGGTCCTTCATAGCTGCCTACATCTTCTCCAGGGATCATTTCTGCATCGAACTTTGAGGTTCTCAGCAGTTGGAAGATAACCTACATCCCTAATTGAAAGAATAGCCCTGTCCCTGCTCTTTTGTAATGTTAGATTGAGGCAACAGTGTATGGTTAGTGTTAATAACACGTTCGATTTGGGTTAGGAATCATTCTGCGGGATGAATAAGGTTATTGGGAACCTGCAATATATAGAAATATAGTGGTTAAATATAAGTATGAAAACAGAAATCTAGGTAAGATTTGAAGCTCAGAAGTGCATTTGGCAATAGATTGGGACACGTAGCTTTGAATTATGTTCTGCATACATGTTTCAGAAAAATCGATATACAATGGCATAGGACCTTGTACCTCAGATGATTGAATGTAGTAGAGTACATCCACTCAAAAAGGGATAGTCGATAGGATCAGGAAGATAGTCAGTATGTTTCGGAAGAAGATAGAGTATAGGATTTGGACCAAAGTTCATTAGCAATAGGGTTTCGGTTAGAGAGTGAATGTCAATGTCAGCACATGTGAAGGGTCAGTCACAATGTTGAACTGGAAAAAATATGTAGGAAAGTAGATATCAATAGAGACATTAGGAAATCAGGCAAAGTATAAAGTGAGTGAAAAAACTAGACATTTCCAATAGTTTTGAGGTTGAATATATAATCTTAGGAAGAAACAAAAATGTGGTCACCAATAGGATTGACATTTGAGAGCATTAGGCAACCTGGATATGGATGTTTTTAGTAATCCATGTTCAGTTTCCATTTAGGCTTTGGTACAATCATACGTGTGACTTTTGCATTTTGTGTCCAGAATATTACTATGATAACATGCATATGTAGATCAGGTGACATGAGTATTTCTTCCACCATTTCTGGGAGCAATATTTAGAAGACTAATAAATTAGTATTGGGGGTACTAAGAGGTGTACCCTGTGTCTATGAATATAGAGATAATGCATGAATAGACAATATAGTGAATAAATAATATAACTGGTTCCACTTTAAATAATGGAATAAACTGATATAAAAGAATATATAAAAAATACTATATTGTTATAAAATCATTCATTCCAACCAGTTATACATCTAGTGGTGATATTATAGTTATGGTTTATCATGAAGTGAGTGTCAGTTTTGCTTCAAAAGTGATAAAAAAAATCAAAAATAATATATTTCGAAAGAAGTCTCATTATAAGACCAGTCAAGAAACCTGGAAGAATTCATGTGTTCTGAAGCAGGAAGTGATTGAAAGTGAAACAAATGCCTATAAGTTTGCTAACTTGTGGATGAAATATATATCCTATGATGTGCATAAATTGAAGAAATAGTAATGTACCAGTGTTGAATTAAAATGAATTTCAAAATACACATCATGTCACATAGGAATGTACTTGCATTGATGTTAAACTGGGTCAGTTACTGTAGAATTATTAGTATTTGTATGCAACATTAACTGAAGTTAGTTTTCAGTACTGGAAACAATATGTATTTCAGGTGGATGAATATTTCTGAGAATGATCTTGTGAAAAGTTGATTATAAATCCATATACATGAACATGAATGAATTTAGGGAGTGTATATAAGACACATATATTTCATATTTTGAAAAATCTGGAGAGTGTATGTATATTTATATATATATATATATATATATATATATATATATATATATATACAAAAAACACACACAGACAATAAATTAGCAATCAAATTTATCATGAAATATATATCCTCCACAGATGCAAAATTATTTCTTTTAGAACATGTATTTATGTATAATGTTGTTCTTCTAGGATACACACCCCTAGGTTAAATTTTCAGTTCCAACAGAGTTTAACAGGAGTGATCACTTCTCACAAATTGTATTTGCCAAATTAGCCACCTCACAAAATGTAGGTGTGATACCAGGTAGTGTTCTATATGTGCATTTAAAAATACATGTGCTGAATAGGCTACAGAGAAAGGGAGATAGGTATTCACATATTTGTTAACATTAAAAACACATGGAGAACTATTTCAATTAAAAATTGACTAGATTTATAACACCTACAATTAATCATGCAAAAAACAAGTCCAACTATACACTATGATTCCTCTGAACTGCTTGTATTCCTATTCTGTTTGTGTTATTTTTCTCCATCATATTAGGAGTAGTAGTCAGAGTCTATTAGGTTATGCGTTAGTGTCAAGGATTCAGTATTTCGAATGGAAATATGGAAAATGACTCTAATTGGTATGCAAATATGTGCTACACAAAAATGTTCACACTCTCATCCAGAAGATTGCCTTGACATTACCTTAGTTCCAAGTAAGATACAATTAGAGGAGAAAAGTTAGAAAATCTGTAAATACATATCAGGAATAAAAAATGCTCAGGAGTTCACAAACTTGTAGGTGGTAGAGGAGTTTCCAAAAGTAAGGGACAGGGTAAACACTCCACAAACTTTGAGCTCTGCTTGTGTAAAGACTTCTTGAGAAACTCTCTGAGGTTGGGCTCTTAAAATACATGTTGTTGTCAGGAGCTTTAGCTTCCTTTGTTGTGTGACCATCAAATCTGGGTGTGCAAATATGTGACCTGAAGGACATTGTTTCTAATTTTCCAATGAAAATGAGGCAGCAGTGCTGAATACTCTTTTTGTAGTTAAACTATGGCCACTGGGGTGTAAGTGTCTCCCCGGGTTGACTGTGAAGCCATTTGGTCATGCTCCAATTTTCGTGGTGTTACTCCTTGGTGCACTGGGAGTTTGGTATTTGCTTCATGAAATACAAGGAGTTCAACTGGGACACAGTGCTGGAGGGAGTTCTGTCACGTGTGGAGGGACACAGTCTGCATGAGAATGCACCAACCAGGATTCTGTCCCACATAGGTTGCCCCTTTGTCCATAGCAACCTGATTCTGAACATTGCCCAGAAACCTATCCATATAACAAGATGCCTTTACATATAAGGGTCTGCTGGCTGTACTCTGTCAGTCACAAGGCAATTGGAAGCCAACGGCAGATCCACATGCCCCAACACACATGTTTTATCACACACCTTCACACCTATGCTCTAGTCCCACTAATGAACAGGCTCCAACATACTGGCATCACTGTTCTACACAATTTTCATGAAACCCAGTCAGTCAAGGCACAGTGAGATACACTCATGATCAGCAACAGGACATCCAAAAGTTTTCCAGTGCCACCTGGTTATGGGAATTTCAAAAGTTTCATGGTATTTATCAAGCCATTTTTTGAGGATAAAGTTGGAGGCTCTGTGGGTTTCAATTCATTCAGGAACCATTAAATGTTGAAGAAGCTCATTTCAATGAAAGATCTTGAGAACACTCACAGGCAAGTCTTCCCAAAGAGTGGCCAAAAGGTCACATGAAGTCAGGCCCATTGAGGTCTACAATGTGAGGTCCATGTGTGTTTTGACTCTCAACTGTGGCTTTAAAGAATTTCAGAATAAAATCATGTGATATCCAGGCTGAGATTCCCAGTGCTCTGGGCAAAGCCACCCTGCACCTAGATCTCCCTGCACCACAATTAATACCTGAGATCTAGGTTGCATGGCCTAGTAAAATCCAAACACAATTCATGACAATACTTCTCTGATGTCACTTCCAGAATTCAGTCTCTAAGGAGAATCATACCAGAGTTCAAGCCCAGGTGGACCCAGTCATCTGTTCCAAGCGCCAAACAAATTACCACAATTCAAAACAAAATGCTCCCACATGCCCCTTATCTTCTTCAATTTGAGGCCAAATGACTGTGGGGTTTAGATTCTTTATGTAAATTGGATTCATGTGAAAACCCAAGCACCTATGGGCTAAACTCTGCAGGGCTTTAAAGAACTCATTTGACCCAAAGGATCCCTATTTTCACTTGATGGATGTCAGGGCCATTAGAGAGGAAGGTGAGAGTCTTCATCCACAATAACTGCTCTTTTGGCCATTTTGGTTTTGGATGCACCCATGGGATCTTTCTTTAGATCCATCAGGTGCTGAGAATCTAAGCCACAGCCTCACACAGGGCCAAGAGGCTGATTCAGACACATCTCTTTCCAAAGCAATTAAGCAAAGAGCAAAACACACACAGACATTATAAAGTGGCAATATATATGCCAATTGAAATTCATGATGAAATATATATCGTCCACAGATCCAAAAATATTAATTTTACTGAACATGGATTTATGAATAATGTTGTTCAACTAGAAAGGTTACCCTTAGGCTGAATTTTATGATCCAATAGCGTTTAGGAGGAGTGATCTCTTGTCATAATTTGTATCTGCCATGTCAGCCACCTCACAAGAATGTATATGTGATACCAGGTAGGATTCAATATGTTTATATAAAAATACATGTGATGAATAGGCTACAGAGAAAAGGATACAGGAATTCACATATTTATTAACTTTAAAAACACAAGGAGAACTATTTCAATTAAAAATTAACTAGATTTATAACACCTACCCTACATAATGCAAAAGGCAAGTCCAACTATACACCATGCCTCTTCTGAACTGCTTGTATTTCTATTGTGTTTGTATGCACTGTGGGTTTCAAGAACCATTAAATGTTGAGGAAGCTCATTTCAATGAAACTCTGGAGAACTCTCATAGGCAAGGCTTCCCAAAGAGTGACCAAAAGGTTAGATATAGCCAGGCCCATTGAGGTCTACAATGTGAGGTCCATGTGTGTTTTGACTCTCAACTATGGCTACCAAGTCTTTAAGAATAAAATCATGGGATATCTTTGCTGAAATTCCCAGTGCTCTGTGGAAAGCCACCCTCGGCCTTGGTCTTAGTTTCCAAGGGCAACTCTCATGCTTGACCTCTTAAAATATCACCACAATTCATGGCAATACTTCTTTGAGTTCAGTTCCAGAAGTCAGTCTCTAAGGGGAATCACACAAGAATTCAAGCCCAGGTGGACCCAGTCATCTCTTCCAACTGTCACACAAATGACCACAATTAATACCAAAACACTCTCACATGGCCCTCCTCTTCTTCTATAAAGGCACTCATCATAACATCTGGCTGGAGGTTTCCATGAGGGGCACAGCCCAAGACAGTGTCCCAAATAAGCTCCCTTGCCACTCATTTGCCTAAATTCAGGGTGGCTTGGACACCCTTCTTGTGCACCAGGAGTGATCTGAAAGGGTAAAATAAATTGAAATTAAAGTGTAAAAGTTGAAGTGTAAAAGACCGGGTTTTGTAAAGTTTCTAAGCTGCAAGGCCTGAGTTAAAATGTAAAGGACCAGGTATTGTTAAGTTCCTATGCTACATGCAAAACCTGAAATTCCTGTAGCTTGTAGTACAATTCCGGACTGCCCAGTAAATATTCCCCCTGACCGCCTGGTTGTTTAATAACCTAGGACCCTGTGTGGCCTGGCACATAGGCATCGCAAGGCCTAAAGCAATCTGTTTGAATGTGTACCTCGCTTTAGAACTCACCTGTCACTCCCGCCTGACCTGTTCCTGCCAATGAATGAACTAATCATGTTTAGGAATTGTTGTTTGATTTTTCTGCGGTGTATGTTGATTTCTTAAAGGAGACTGTGATATATGTAAAGTCCCGCCCTCCCCAAAAAGTGTACTTAAGCACTGCTCAACCCCTGCTCAGGGCTCTGGGCTGCTCTCCCTTCTTGAGTGAGCACGTAGCCCCAGCATGCTGGATTGGATCCTCAATGAACGCCTTTTTCTGTTGCATGAGCTGCGTTCTCTTGGTGGTCTCTTCCTCCGACGTTCACCGGACCCTTACATTTGGTGCGTTGGCCAGGAATCACGCAGCATAGGACAAGGACACACCAACAGACCCCTCTGGAGGTAAGTAAGGCGCTTCTTTTCATTTTTCCTTGTGATAACTCAGAGCTTTTTGTTCAGGTTCCATTTTTCCGTTTTTGGTTTGGGTTGGCAGAGTGGCTTCCAGCGGAGAATGTAAGTTCCCCCTGTCAGTGGTGGACAAACGTGTCCTAAAGCCACAGGCCATGTCCTTGCAAGGGATGCCTTGGAGGACTCGGGGAGTGACGGATGTGCTCTCCTTAGGTGAGGAGGGACGAATGAGCCCACATTAGGTGACTCTGCTGGCAACCCATCATATCTTGCTGACTACTTTTTTCTCTCAGTTTGAATTTACTGTCTGTCTTTGTGGTCTAACCCATCAGGTTTTGACAGTTACTAGGTTCTAATCTTTACTTCTGAACTCGTGTTAAATGTTAACTGTGTGTACATGTTTGTGTCACGTTTGTATTGTCCTTGTCTCTGTTTGAGAAACTCTCATTATGGGACAAAGCCATTCCATGCCTCTTTCCTTGAAGCCATTCCTGGTCCCTGCCTCCAATCCGACCCCTTCACCCAGGATCCTATCACTCAAACCTTCTACTCCTCCCCCTCTTCCCTCCATTCTCTCTGAGTCACAAGATTGTAGATCTTGGGGTTGTGAACAAACGGGAGCTGCATGATGGTCTTTGTGTGTCATTTTATCTGTGTTTCTGTTAAATGTGATGGCATTGTTTGGTCCGATGCAGAGTCCCGAGTTCCAACCTGCATTACATATGTGGAAGTTACTTTAGTTAAATTTTAAACTAATGCTTCTCCTGTGAGGGACCAAAAGTCAATAGAACCGCCAGTTTTTCTGTTCTCACCTTTTCACCTCTCTTAGCTGTGCTTTAAAGAACTTTGATAAACTTTACTCCCCTTTGTTAAGCAACATTACGGAAGCAGTGATTTCTTTTATTCCCGTAGTTGGATTGAGCATGCCCACTGCAGAGGGAAATGTCTGGGGTCTAAGAACTTTGATATCTCGCTTAAACTTTTCTCAAAACCCTGTTCTCATTATTAAATTGGCATTAATTGGCTTTGGGATGGGAACCAAGCCTTCAGTCATAAATTGTGACACCCCAGAGGGGACTTTAAATAAACCCCACTCTGCCCTCTTGGGGAAGCCTAGCACTCAAAACAACTGAAGCAGAGAATGAAATTTTTGGGAGCTGACTACTGCAAAGTTGGGAGACATAGAATATGCCTGGTGCCTGGGGTCAAAGCAAACCAGAGGAACTAATCCTGTAAGTAAATGGTGAGGCTAAGGGACTCCCAGCAGCTGCCAGATCCATTTTGCTGTGGGGAACTCCCTTATTCCTTACGTGCACTTTAAGGATTTCTCCACCTCTGTTTACTTAACAAAAGGGACAATGAATGCATTAATATGTTGATATTATAGATTGTTTCTTGGGGATGATCTAGGGTGAATGTGTATCTGGAAATGATTTTTTTTATTTTAACCATCTGGTATCTAAATGGGTTTCTAAAGCATTGCACTATCTTACAGTTAAAAGTTGGGTTTAAACAATTGTTTAGTTTGATTTCAGGTAGTTCATGCTAGGAAACTTAAATACTTAGGGTAAAAAAAAAATAAAGAGTTTTAATTTTGAACTAGACAGCCTGAAAAAATTTCACTAGATATATCAGTGCATTAACTTGGGAAGAGATAATAAATTATGATATGGTATCTATTCCCATCAGTGTGTAAGATTTTAAAAAATGGTACTAAATTAAAACGTTGGTCTGGCTTATTGAAATGACATTAATTAGCAACAGTCTTGGAAATTTTTAAAGCTTAATTTCGGATACACATGGTAGCATGTGGTTCTTTTTAAAACTTTTTCAGCCAATTTAATTTAACTTAATACTATTAGAAACTTCATAACAAAGAAAGGGGCTTAATGATCCTATAGAAACTTCTTCTGATGGTGGCATTAATATTATCAAAAAATGATCCTATTTTCAGTTTTGTGTGAGCAAGTTTTTCTAGTGTAGAAAAATCTAAAGAAATAAAATTTTGAGAATTACATCTTAAACTTGCATCAAAATTTTCAACATCCAAACCTGGAAATTATGACTTATAGATAAATGGCTTAGGCGTGAGGTTTCTTCTCAGAATTCCAGTCTTTCCAGTTTTCCAGACATCAGCCAGGACTTACTTTGATATGCAAATAAAAGAAGCCTGCAGCACTCAGCAGGAGACAGATAAAAAGAGTAAATGTGTCTTTTTACCTGAACTCAAACTAGACCTAACCAAAAAAGTATATAATATGGTATTTACTAATTACTGGCCAGTCATCATTTTTAGGACTCTTGCTTTTCTTAGATTCTGTAATTTTTTTTTTTGAGCTCATGATCTTGATTATGCTGATGGGTTAATGTTTTCTGATCAGTTCTATTTTTGATCGACTCTGGAGTTTTCAGCATTGCAATGGAGATTTCACCTGAAAAAAGCTACAAGGCCTTTACTATTGTGTTATGTGTTACATTTGTGTTACGTGTTGTATGTTGGTATGTCTGTATGTGTGTATGTCCATATATCATGCAGGGATATGACAATTGACAGATGAGGAGCGCTCATGAAAAATTTAAAAATGTATCCAAATGTCTTTGATTCACGTGATTCATATGTTTTAATTCAAATTGGGTAAACAGATAAAAATAAAGATGTCTTTAAAATTAGGCCAATAAGTTTTCTAGGTTTTCAAAAAGGCCCTAATAAAATGTAGATGTCTATAAAATAATCTGCTTAAATTCAGAAATTGAAAAGCATTGTATTGAAATGTGAACAGAAAGAGGTTAGTAGATGGAAAAGAGAAACTAAAAGGTTCTAGATATAGATATAATAGAGGAAAAACGTGTTTCTGGATAAGAGAGTCTATATGATTAAGTAATTAAAAGGGTTTAAGTAAATAATAAAAAAAGGTGTGTGTAACTTGGTTATATGTGTAAGTTTTGAGCAAGTAATCTTAAAAAATTAAACAGCTGGTAAAACAAGTACTGTTTTTATAAAATTGTGCCATGTTATTTCTTTAAAATCTAAACTTGTTTAATACAAAAACATCAATGTAATTGTGGTGTTAATGTGTTCATATCTTCCAGGTATACAAGTCTGTAAGGTAGAAGCTTGCAAAGACCATTGTATCAAGCTGGTGTTCTAAGGTTGTATGGTAATTCTAGGCTTAAAAGAAAAACATGTTGGAGTGTTGGAGATTTATGTATATCATTTGTGTTCTATAATTGGACTTGTTATCAATAAGATATGTACAGTTCCATGTTACTTTTTACACTGAGATACAATCTAAAAGTATTTTTAACTTAATGAGAGCCAAATCTGTGAAGGTTTTATTGTAAACTCAAAGGTAATGCCCATTCATTTCCATGTGAAAACTGTTTTCTTCAGGCTTCACAAAGGGGTGGCCTGAGACAAAGACTTTCCTGATATTCAGGGCAACATAACAATAGGTAATCAAAAGGCCAAAAGCAGGGTTTCTCCACTGAGACTTTACTGGCTACACTGATATCTGAGTTTTCTGAGATGCTTGCCATTCCCTTCAGCTACCAGTACCATGTCACAGAGCTTGGAAGTGGTACATATATTTGACACAAAATCATGAGCCTATTCTGGAGAGTGGCCAGAATTCAGGAAGAAAACAGGAACGTAGGAAGATAGTTGGTGTTGCCCATTGATAAGGCAAGCCACACTCCATTCATAAATTGTGCCGGATGAATGCTGGGAAGTTTCTCCTTGAGAGGATACACCCATTGAGGCATTATCTTTTCTAATGTCTACAACCACGAAAACAGTGGGATACACAGACCTAAAAACACTCGCCTTGTCAAAGGACTAACTAGAAACAGTCCACTCCAAACCAAACACACCCCCTTTCCTAACTATTCTCAGAACAAAAGAAAAAACCACAAACCCACACCCACAACCACAAAGGCACCTCCTTCCCCCAAGTGGGTCTGGAACTATCCAGAGTGTCCTCTGACTGGAGGGCCATACTATGTTCCCCAGAAATGGTCTGTCCTGTCTCAGATCTGGACTCCTTGGTCAACTCTGTGAAGTTGTCAGGAGCCAGCAGTGAGCCTCTATCTGTTTTCTCCGGAAGGGCCCCTCTTCAGAATTTTTCTGGAATTTGGCCATTCTCACATAAGTAGGTACCACAAAAGACTGACTCTGTCCTTGGAAAATCCAAACAAGTAAGAACACTGGAACTGGTGCTGGGACTGGGCCTGGGTGCCTAGATTCCTGGAACCCAAATTTGGAGAGTTCCATCAACAAGGATGTGAGGTGAGGTCACTTCCTTTAGTAACTGAGTGAGGTCACTGCCTTGGCAACCAACTTGTCCTAACATTTGCTTCCTAAGGTCTCATAACATGGAGGATGTCCCTACTTCCTGTGACACTTTCACAAGTTAGAATGGTAAAGAAACAATAGTCACCTCTGAACAGCTCTCCACACAGGCCTCTCCTCTACATTAAGAAGAGAGAATCTGATTCAGACACAACCCTTCATCCTGACCAGGCTGTTTGCCATGGAAGATGCCTTTTGCTCTCTCAGATCCTTCATAGCTGCCTACATCTTCTCCAGGGTTCATTTCTGCATGGAACTTTGAAGTTTTCAGCAGGTGGAAGATCCCCTGCATTCCTGTATTGTAAGACCAAATCTTTCCCTGCTTTTCTGAACACTTAGATTGAGGGAACAGTGTATGGTTAGGGTTAACAATATGTTCAATTAAAACCAAAATACTCCCACATGGCCCTCATATTCTTCCATGTAGACATTCATCATAACCTCTGGCTGGAGGTTTCCATAAGGGGCGCAGCCCAAGACAGTGTCCAAAATAAGTTCCCTTGCCCCTCATTTTCCTAAAGTCAGGGTTTCCTGGACACCCTTCCTGTAAACCAGGATTGATCAAATAGGCCTGCCAGTAATACTGCTCTGTTTCTTCATTTTGAAGCCTACTGACTGTGAGGTATAGATTCTTTATGTGATTTGGAGTCATGTGAGAACCCAAGCACTGCTGCAGGGCTTTGAAGAACTCATTTGTCTCAAAGGATCCCTATACTTACTTAATGGAGGTCAGGAACCTAACAGAGGAAGCAAGAGACTTCATCCACAATGACTGATCTTTTTGCCATTTTGGTTTTGGATGCACACATGGGATCTTTCTTTAGATCCATCAGGTGCTGATAATCAAAGCCACAGCCTCTCTCAGAGCCGAAAGGATGATTCAGACACATCCCTTTCCAAAGCAATTAAGCAAAGAGCCACAGGTGATGCTCATTCATTTCCAATTGAAAGCACTTTTCTTCAGGCTTCACAAACTGGTGGCCTGAGGAAAAGACCTTCCTGACATTCAGGTCAACAGAACAGTAGGTAAGCAAAAGGCACAAAGCAGGGTTTCTCTACTGAGACTTTACTGGTCACACTGATATCCGAGTTTTCAGAGATGCTCCCAATTCCCTTCATCTATCCAGTACATGGCCATGTCACAGAACTCGACGGAGGTCCATATCTTGAACAAAAAAACATGAGCCTATTCTGGAGAGTGGCCAGAATTCAGGAAGAAAACAGGAACTAAGGAAAGAAGTAGGTGTTGTCTACAACCACGAAAACAGTGGGATACACAGACCTAAAAACACTCGCCTTGTCAAGTGACTTACTAAAAACAGTCCACTCCAAACCAAACATACTGCCTTTCCTACCTATTCTCAGAACATGATAAAAAAACACAAATTCACACCCACACCCACAAAGGCACCTCCTTCCCCCAAGTAGGTCTGTGACTATCCAGAGTGTCCTCAGACTGATGGGCCTTACTCTGCTCCCTCGAAATGGACTGTCCTGTCTCAGATCAGGTCTCCTTTACCAACTCTGTAAAGTTTTCAGCATCAATCAGTGAGTCACTACCTGCTTTCTCAGGAAAGGCCCCTCTTCAGAGCTTTCCTGGCATTTAGCCATCCACACATCAGTATGTACCAAAAAGACTGACTCTGTCCTTGGTAAATCCAAACAAGTGAACCCACTGGGACTGGGACTGGGACTGGCTCTGAGTGCCTGGCTTCCTGGATCCCAAGTTCAGAGAGTTCCATCACCAAGGAAGTGAGGTAGGTCACTTCCTTCAGGAACTGAATGAGGTCACTACCTTGGTAACCACTTTATCCTAACATTTGCTTCCAAGGGTCCCACGAGAGAGAGGCTTCCCCTACTTCCTGTGTCACATTCACAAGATAGAATGGTATATCAACCATAGGCACATGTTAACAGCTCTCCACACAGACCTGGTTTGGTCCATCTTCTCTACTTTAAGAAAAGAGAGGCTTATTCAGACACATCGCTTCATCCTGACCAGGTATTTTACCAAGGAAGATTACTGTTGCTCTCTCAGGTCCTTCATAGCTGCCTACATCTTCTTCAGGGTTTATTTCTGCATGGAACTTGAGGTTCTCAACAGGTGGAAGATCCCCTACCTACCTGTATTATAACACCAACTCTGTCCCTGGTCTTTGTAAAGTTAAATTGAGGGAACAGTGCATGGTTAGGGTTAATAACATGTTCAATTTGGGTTAGGAATCATTCTGCGAGATGAATAATGGTATTGGGGACCTCCGATATTTACAAGCATATATAGGTGTAATATAAGTATGAATACAGAAATCTAGGAAAGATTTGAAAGCCAGATGAACACTGGGCCCTTGATTGGGATACTTAGCTTTGAATTATTTCCGCAAAGTTGTCTCAAATAAATCGTTATACAATGGCATAGGACCTTGTACCTTGGATGACTGAATGAGGAAGAGATCCTCCAGACAAAAAGGGATAGTTCCAAAAGTTATTTAGATATAGGGTTTTGGTTAGAGAGTGAATGCAAATGTCAGCATATGTGAAGAGTCAGTCACAGTGATGAACTGGGGAAAATGTGTAGGAAAGCAAATATCAATAGAGACATTAGGAAATCAGGGAAAGTACAAAGTGAGTAATAGGATAAGACGTTTTTAACAGGGTTGAGTTTGAATATATAATCTTAGGAAGAAACAAATATGTAGTCACCAATAGGAATGATATTTGAGATCATTAGTTAATCAGGACATGGATGTTGTTAGTAATACATGCTCACATTAAATTTAGGCTTTGGTACAATCATAAGGGTGTCCGTTGCATTTTTTGTCAGGAATATTACTGTGATGAAATGTAAATGTATATCAGGTGACTACAGTATTTCTTCAAACATTTCTGAAAGCAACATTTTAAGACTTATAAATTAGTATTGGGGACACAAGTACGTGTACCCTGTGCCTATGATTATAAAGATGATGCCTTAATAGACCATACTGTAAATAAATAATATAACTTGATCAAACTTTAAATAATGGATTGAATTGATATCTGAAAATATATAGGAAATCTTATATTGATATACATAAGTTCATTCTAACCAGTTATACATCTAATGGTAATTTTAGCATTATGGTTTATCATGAAGAGTGTGGGAGTTTTGCTTCAAAAATGATTATGGAAATCGAAAATAATGTGTTTGGAAATAATCTCATGAAAAGTACAGTCAAGAAACATGGAGGAATACATATATTCTGAAGCAGGAAGTAATTGCAAGTGAACCAAATGCGTACAGATTTGTTAACTTGTGGATGAAAAGCATTATCTTATAATGTCCATAAACTGAAGAAATAGTAATGTACCAGTGTTGAATAAAAATGAACTTCAAAATACACATCATGTCCCATAGGATTTTACTTGCATTGATGTTAAACTGGGTCAGTTACTGTACAAATATTAGGATTTGTAAGCACCTTTCACCGAAGTTAGTTTTCAGTACTGGGAAATAAATATGTATTTCATGTGGATGAATATTTCTGAGAATAATTTTGTGAAAATTTGATTATAAATCCACATATAGGAACATGAGTTAAATTAGTGGGTGTAAAATAAGACACATATATTTCATATTTTGAATAATCTGGAGAAAAAAAAAAAAAAAAAATATATATATATATATATATATATATATATATATATATATATATATATATATATAAAGATACAAACACAGACATTAAAATGTAGTAATATGTATGCCAATCAAAATTCATCATGAAATATATATCATCCTCATATCCAAAACTATTCTTTTTACTGAGCATGGATTTATGTATAATGCTGTTCATCTAGGAAATTCACCCATATGTTGAATTTTCAGTTCCATCAGTATTTAGGGGGAGTGATCTCTTCTCACAATTTGTATCTTCCTAAAACAGCAAGCTCACAAGAATGTACGTGTGATACCAGGTAGGATACTAAATATGCATAATAAATTTCATGAGATGAATAGGGTACAGAGAAAGGGAGACAGAAATGTACATATGTGTTAACTTTAAAAACTCATGGAGAAGTATTACAATGAAAAGTTGACTAGATTTATAACACATTCACTTGATAAAGCAGAAGGCAAGTCCTAGTATACACCATGCCTCCTATGAACGGCCTGTATTTCTATTCTGTTAGGTTTCTTTTTCTACATCATATTAAGATTAGTAGTCAGAGTCTAGTAGGGTATGGGTTAGTGACAGGGATTCAGTATTTCTAATGGAAAATAGGAAAATGAATCTAATGTGTATGCAAATATTTGCTAGACAAAAATCTTCCCACTGTCCTCCAAAACAATGCCTTGATATTTCCTTCGCCACAAGTAATACACAATTAGTGGAGAAGAGTTTGAAAGTCTGTGAATATATATCTGGAAAAGAAAATGCTCAGGAGTTCACAACCTTGGAGGTTGTAGTGTAATTTCCAAAAGTAAGGTACAGGGTAAACACTCCACAAACATGGAACTCTGGTGGCCTAATGAGTTGTTGAGAAAATGCCTCTGAGTTTGGGCCCTTGAAAAATTTGTTGTTGTCAGGAGCTTTAGCTTCCTTTGTATTGAGACCATCAAATCTGGGTCGGCATCTATGTGACCTGGATGACATGGTTCCTTATATGCTATTGAACATGAGGCAGAAGTTCTGAATTTTCCCTTTGTTAGTAAACTGAGGACACTGGGGTCTAAGTGTCTAACCATGTGATCTGTGAAGTCATTTGGTCATACTCCACTTTTCGTGGTGTTTCTTACTGCTGCACTGGGAGTTTGGTATTGGCTTCACGTAATACAAGGAGAAAAACTGGGACACAGTGCTAGAGGGAGTACTCTCACGTGTAGTGGATGAGGGTCTGCAGGAGAATGCACCAACCAGGCTTCTATCCCAAAAAGCTTGCACCCATGTCCATAGCAACCTGATTCTGAACATTGCCCTGAAACCTCTCCATATAACAAGGTCCCTTTACTTGTAAGGTTCTGCTGGCTGCACCATGTCAGTCACAAATCATTCGGAAACCAATGGCAGAACCACGTGTCCCCACGACAGATGTTTTATCATACACCTGCCCACCACTGCTCTGGGCCCACTAGTCAGCAGGCTCCAACTTTCTGGCATCTCTGTTCTCACCATTTTCATGAAACCCAGTCAATCAATGCAATGTCTGGTACACTCGTGATCAGCAACAGATATCCAAAGGTTCTCCAGTGCCACCTGTTCATGGGAATTTAAAAAATTCATGGTATTTATATAGCCAATTTTCAAGGATGAATTTGGAGGCACTGTGGCTTTCAATTTATTCAGGAACCATGAAATGGTGAGGAAGATTATTTCAATTAAAGCTCAGGAGAACTCTCAGAGGCAAGGCTTCCCAAAGAGTGGCCAAAAGGTCACATTAAGCCAGGCCCATTGAGGTCTACAATTGAGGTCCATGTGTGTTTTGACTCTCAACAATGGCTGCCACGTCTTTCTGAATAAAGTCATGTGATATCCTGGCTGAGATTCCCAGTGCTCTTTGGAAAGCTATCCTGGGCCTAGATCTCAGTCTTCAAGGGCAACTCTCATGTGTGGCCTCCTAAAATCCCAACACAATTCATGTCAATACTTCTCTGAGTTCATTTCCAGAACTCAGTCTCTAAGGGGAATCACTCCAGAGTTCAAGCCCATGTGGACCCAGTCATCTCTTCCAACTACCACACAAATGACCACAATTAAACCAAAACACTCCCACATGGCCCTCATCTTCTTCAATATAAACTCTCATCATAACTTCTTGCTGGAGGTTTCCATGAGGGGCGCAGCCTAAGACAGTGTCCAAAATAAGCTCATTTGCCCCTTATTTGCCTAAATTCAGGGTGGCCTGGAAACCCTTCCTGTGAATCAGGTGTGATCAAATAGGCCTGCCATTAATACTGCTCTACTTCTCCAATTTGAGGCCTACTCTCTGTGGGGCATAGATTCTTTATGTGAATTGGGGTCATGAGAAAACCCAAGCACCTATGGGCTACCCTCTGCAGGGCTTTGAAGAACCCATTTCAGTGAGTCTAGGAGTTGGACCAAAAGTTCTTTAGATATAGGGGTTTTGTTAGAGAGTGAATGTAAATGTCAGCATATTTCAAGAGTCAGTCACAGTGATGAACTGGGGAAAATGTGTAGGAAATCAGATATCAATAGAGACATTAGGAAATCAGGCAAAGTACAAAGTGAGTGATAGGATGAGACATTTTTAACAGGGTTCAGTTTCAATATTTAATCTTAGGAAGAAACAAATATGTACTCACCAATAGGAATGATATTTGAGATCATTAGTTAATCAGGACATGGATGTTGTTAGTAATACATGCTCACTTTCAATATAGGCTTTGGTACAATCATAAGTGTGTCCGTTGCATTTTGTGTCAGGAATATTACTGTGATGAAATGTATATATATATCAGGTGGCTAGAGTATTTCTTCCAATATTCTTAAAGCAATATTTTAAAGACTTATAAATTAGTATTTGGGATACAAATAGGTATACCATCGGTCTATGAATATAGAGATGATGCCTTAATAGACCATACTGTGAATAAATAATGTAACTGGTTCAAACTTTAAATAATGGATTGAATTGATATCTGAAAATATATAGGAAATCTTATATTGATATACATAAATTCATTCTAACCAGTTATACATCTAATGGTAATATTAGCATTATGGTTTATCATGAAGAGTGTCTGAGTTTTGCTTCAAAAATGATTATGGAAATCAAAAATAATGTGTTTGGAAAGAATCTCATTAAAAGAACAGTCAAGAAACATGGAGGAATACATGTGTTCTGAAGTAGGAAGTGATTGAAAGTGAACTAAATGCCTATAAATTTGTGAAATTGTGGATGAAAGAATATATCCTATTATGTCCATAAACTGCAGAAATAGTAATGTATCAGTGTTGAATAAAAATGAACTTCAAAATACACATCATGGTCCCATAGGTGTCTACTTGCATTGATGTGAAACTGGGTCAGTCACTGTGGAAATATTACGATTTGTATGCACCATTCACTGAATTTAGTTTTCAGTACTAGGAAATAAATATGTATTTAAGGTGGATGAATATTTCTAAGAATTATTTTGTGAAAATTTGATTATAAATCCACATACACACACATGAGTAAATTTAGAAAGTGTATAATAAGACACATATATTTCATATTTTGGAAAATCTAAAGAGTAGATATCTATATCTATATAGATAGATAGATAGATAGATACTCACATACACAGACATTAAAATGTAGCAATATATATGCCATTTGAAAATCATAATAAAATAGATATCATCCACGTATCCAAAAATATTCATTTTACTGAACATTTATTTATGCATAATATTGTTCATCTAGGAAATTCACCCATAGGTTGAATTTCCAGTTCCATCAGTATTTAGAGGGAGTGATCTCTTCTCACAATTTGTATCTTCCAAAATAATCAAGCTCACAAGAATGTACATGTGATACCAGGTAGAATTCTAAAGATGCATTAAAAAATACATGTGATGAATATGCTACAGAGAAAGGGAGACAGAAATTTACATATGTGTTAATTTTAAAAACTCATGGAGAAGTATTACAATGAAAAGTTGACTATATTTATAACACATACCGTTGATAAAGCCGAAGGCAAGTCCAAGTATACACCATGCCTCCTATGAAATTCCTGTATTTCTATTCTGTTAAGTTTCTTTTTCTCCATCATATTTGGATTAGTAGTCAGAGTCTAGTAGGGTATGGGTTAGTGTCAGGGATTCAGTATTTCAAATGGAAAATATGAAAATGAATCTAATGTGTATGCAAATATGTGCTACACAAAAATCATCCCACTCTCATCCAGAACAATGCTTTGACATTACCTTCGCCCCAAATAAGACACAATTAGTGGAGAAAAGTTAGAAAATCTGTGAATACATATGTGGAAAGAAAAATGCTCAGGAGTTCACAAACTTGTAGGAGGTAGAACGGGTTACAAAAAGGGAGAGGGTAAACACTCCACAAACATGGAGCTCTGCTGGCCCAATGACTTTTTGAGAAACTGCCTCTGAGGTCGGGCAGTTAAAATATATATTGTTGTCAGTAGTTTTAGCTTCCTTTGTAGTGAGACCATCAATTCTGGGTCTCCATCTATGTGACCTGGATGACATGGTTTTTTGTTTTCTAGTGAACATGAGGCAGCAGTGCTGAATTCTCTCTTTGTAGGTAAACTTTGGCCACTGGGGTCTAAGTATCTAACTGTGTTGTCTGTAGAGCCATTTGGTCATTATCCACTTTCGTGGTGTTTTTTACTGCTGCACTGTGAGTTTGGTATTGGCTTCACGAAATACAAGGAGTTCTACTGGGACACAGTGCTGGAGGATGTACTCTCACGTGTGGTGGGTTAGTAAAATGCACCAGTGAGGCTTCAATCCCACATAGCTTTTCAACTTGACAATAGCAACCTGATTCTGACCTTTGGCAGGAATCCTCTCCATATAACAAGATGCCCTTACATAGAAGAGTCTGCTGGCTGTACCATGTCAGTCACAAGTCTTTCTAAGCCAATGGCAGATCCAAGTGGCCCCACCACAAATGTTTTTTTCACACACCTACACTCCTCTGCTCTAGGCCCACTAGTCTGCAGGCTCCAACTTTCTGGCATCTATGTTCTACACTTTTTTCATGAAACCCAGTCAATCAAGGCACTGTCTGGTACAATCATGATCAGGAACAGGACATTCAGAAGTTCTCCAGTGCAACCTGGTCATAGTAATTTCAAAAAATTCATGGTATTTATCTAGATATTTTTCAATAATGAAGTTGGAGGCACTGTGGGATTTAATTTATACAGGAACCATTAAAAGGTGAGGAATCTCATTTCAATGAAAGCTCTGGAGAACTTTCACAGGCAAGGCTTCCCAAAGAGTGGGCAAAAGGTCACATGAAGCCAGGCCCATTGAGGTCTACAATGTGAATTCCATGTGTGTTTTGACTCTCAACTATGGCTGACAATCTTTCAAAATAAAATCTTGTGATATCCTGGCTGAGATTCCCAGTGCTCTGTGGAAAGTCACCCTGGGCCTAGATCTCAGTTTCCAATGGCGAATCTCATGCGTGGCCTCCAAAAATCCCAACACAATTCATGGCAATACTTCTCTGAGTTCAGTTCCACAACTCAGTCTCTAAGGGGAATCACAACAGAGTTCAAGCCCAGGTGGACCCAGGCATCTCTTCCAATTGCCACACAAATGATGACAATTAAAACCAAAACACTCCCACAGGGCCCTCTTCTTCTTTTATATAGACACTAATCATAAACTCTAGCTGGAGGTTTCCATCAGGGGCACAGCCCAAGACAGTGTCAAAAATAATCTCCCTTGCCCCTCATTTGCCTAAAGTCAGGGTGGCCTGGACAACATTCCTGTGAAACAGAAGTGATCATATAGGACTGCTGTTAATACTGCTCCACTTCTCAAATTTGAGGCCTACTGACTGTGGGGTATAGATTCTTTGTGTGAATTGGAGTCATGAGAAAATGCAAGCACCTATTGTCCAGCCTCTGCAGGGCTTTGAAGAACTCATTTGACACAAATGATCCCTATTCTCACTTGATGGAGGTCAGAAATATTACAGAGGAAGGCGAGAGGCTTCATCCAAAATGACTGATCTTTTTTCCATTTTGGTTTTGAATGCCCACATGGGATCTTTCTCTAGACCCATCAGGTGCTGAAAATCTAAACCACAGGCTCACACAGGGCCAAGAGGCTGATTCAGACAAATCTTTTTCCAAAGCAATAAAGTAAAAAGCCACAGGTGATTCCCATTCATTTCCATTTGAAAACTCTTTTCTTCAGGCTTCACTAAGGTTTGGCCTGAGGCAAAGACCTTTCTGACATTCAGAGCAACAGAACAATAGGTAATCAAAAGCCCCCAAGCAGGGTTTCTCCTAGGAGACTTTCCTGGTTACTCTGATATGTGAGTTTTCTGAGATGCTCGCCATTCTCTTCAACTATCCAGTACATGGCCATGTCACAGAGCTTGGAGGTGGTACGTATCTTGTACAAAAATACATGATACTAATCTTGAGAGTGGCCAGAATTCAGGAAAAAAATGAGAACTTAGGTAGATAGCAGGTGTTGCCCATGGATGAGGCAAGCCTCAGTCCATTCATTAATTGGGAAGGATGCATACTGGGAAGTTTTCTACTAGACAGGACACACCCAATGAGCTATTTTCTTTTCTAATATCTACAAAGAAAAACACAATGGGATACACAGACACAGAAACAGTCTCCTTGTCAAATGACTTACTAGAAACAGTCCACTCCAAACCAAACAAACCTCCTTTTTTACCTATTCTCAGATCATGTGAAAAAACCACAAACACAAACCAACACCCTCTAATGCACCTCCTTCTTCCAAGTAGGTCTGTGACTATCTGGAATGTCCTCTGACTGGTAGGACATACAATGCTCCCCAGAAATGGCCTTTCTGTCTCAGATCTGGTCTCCTTGGTCAAATCTGTGAAGTTGTAAGGACGCAGTGGTGAGCCAATTCCTATCCTCTCAGGAAAGACCCCTCTTCAGAGCTTTCTTGGTATTTGGCAACCCTTACATCAGTAGGTACCAAGAAAGACTGACTCTGTTCCTGGAAAATCCAAAGAAATGAGCCCACTGCGACTGGGACTGGGACTGGCTCAGGGTGCCTTGCTTCCTGGATCACAAAATTCAGAGAGCTCCATCACCAAGGAAGTGAGGTGAGGTCACTACCTTCAGAAAATGAATGAGGTCACTGTCTTGGCCACCACATTGTCCTAACAGTTTCTTCCTATTGTCTCCTGACATGGAGGCTGCCCTACTTCCTGTGATACTTTCTCATGTTAGAATGGTATAGAAACCATAGTTACCTGGGAACAGCTCTCCACACAGGCCTGGTTTGGTCCATCTTCCCTACATAAAGAATAGAGAGGCTGACTCAGACACATCTTTTCATCCTGACCATGTTTTTTGCCATGGAATATGACTTTTGTTCTCTCAGGTCCTTCATAGCTGCCTGCATCTTCTCCAGGGATCATTTCTGCATGGATTTTGAGGTACTCAGCAGTTGGAAGATCTCCTAACTTCCTGTATTGTAATACCAACTTTGTCCCTGCTCTTCTGTAAAGTGAGATTGAAAGAACATTGTATGGTTAGGATTAATAGCATGTTCGATTTGGGTTGGAAATCATTCTGCTGGATGAATAATGGTATTGGGAACCAGCGATATTTATAAGAATATAGAGGTAGAACATAAGTATGAAAACAGAAATCTAGGTAATATTTGAAGCCCAGAAGGATTTGGACCCTTGATTGGGATCCTTAGCTTGAGTTATGTTTTGCACCGAGGTCTCAGTTAAATTGATATACAATGGCATAAGACCCTGTACCTCAGATGATTAAATGTAGAAGAGATCATCCAGTCAAAAAGGGATTGTGTGTAGGATTAGGAAGATAGTCAGTAGGTTTAGAAGGAAGAGTGAGTCTAGGATTTGGACCAAATGTACTTTAGCAATAGGGTTTTGGTTAGAGAGTGAATATAAATGACACCATATGTGAAGAGTCAGGCACAATGATGAACTGGGGAAAATATGTAGGAAAGCAGACATCAATAGAGACATTAGGAAATCAGGCAAAGTATAACGTGATAGGATTAGACATTTTCAACAGGGTTGAGGTTGAATACATAATCTTAAGAAGAAACCAATTTGTAGTCACCAATAAGATTGACATTTGAGAGCATTAGGCAACCTGGACATGGATATATTTAGTAATCCATGTTCACATTCCATTGAGGCTTTGGTACAATCATAAGGGTGACCTTCGCATTTTGTGTCCAGAATATTACTGTGTTAATATGTATATAAAGATCAGGTGACATGAGTATTTCTTCCACCATTTCTGGGGGAAATATTTTGAAAAGATATAAATTAGTACTGGGGATACTAATCGGCTTACCCTGTGTTGATGAATATAGAGATGATGCATTAATAGACCATACTGTGAATAAATTATATGACTGGTTCCAAATTTAAATAATGGATTGTATTGATATCTGAAAAAATAGAGGAAATCATTTATTGATATACATACATTCATTCCAACCACTTACATATCTAATGGTTATCTTAGGGTTACCGTTTATCATAAATAGTGTGTGAGTTTTGCTTCAAAAATGATTATGGAATCGAAAATAATGTCTTTAGAAAGAAGTCTAGTGAAAAGACCAGTCAAGAAACATGGAGAAATATAAGTGTTCTGAAGGAGGAAGTGATTGAAAGTGAACCAAATGTTTATAAATTTGTGAACTTGTGAATGAAAGGATATAATTTATGATGTCTATAAACTGAAGAAATAATAACGTACCAGGTTTGATTAAAATGAACTTTAATAAACACACCATATCCAATAGGAATCTACTGGCATTGATGTTAAACTTGGTCAGTTACTGTAGAAATATTAGGATTTGTAAGCACCCTTCCCTGAAGTTAGTTTTCAGTACTAGGAAACAAATATTTATTTCAGTGGATGTATATTTCTGAGAATAAACTTTTTAAAAGTTGATTATAAATCCACATATATGAATATGAATGAATTCAGGCGGTGTATAAGAAGACACATATATTTCATATTTTGGTAAATCTGGAGAATATATATATATATATATATATATATATATATATATATATATATATATAATGTATATATAGACACACAAACACACACATTATAATGTAGCAATATATATGCCAATTGAAATTCATCATGAAAAATAACTCATCCGCATATCCCAAAATATTCATTTTACTGAACATGAATATGTGTATAGTGTTGTTCATCTAGGAAGCTCACCCATGGGTTCAATTTTCAGTTAAAACAGCGTTTAGGAGGAGTGATCTCTTCTCACAATTTGTATCTGCCAAGTCAGCCACCTCACAAGAATGTATATGTGAAACCAGGTAGGATTCTATTTGTGCATATAAAAATACATTTGCTTAATAGGCTACAGAGAAAGGGAGACAGGAATTCACATTTTTCTTAACTTTAAAAACACATGGAAAATTATTTCAACAAATAATTGACTAGATTTATAACTCCTACCTTATATCATGCAAAAGGTAATTCCAAGTATACACCATGCTTCTTCTGAAATGCTTGTATTTCTATTCTGTTTGGGTTATTTTTCTCCATTATATTAGGATTAGTAGTCAGAGTTTAGTAGGGTATGGGTTAGTGTCAGGGATTCAGTATTTCAAACAGAAAATTGGAAAATGAATCCAATGTGTATGCAAATATGTGCTACAAAACAATCTTCCCTCTCTCATCCAGAACAATGACTTGACATTCCCTTTGCCCCAAGTAAGTCAGAATTAGAGGAGAAGAGTTAGAAAATCTGTGAATATATATTTAGAATGGAAAATGCTCAGGAGTTCACAACCTTGGAGTTGATAGAGCAGTTTCCAAAAGTAAGTGACATGGTAAACACTCCACAAACATGGAGATCTGCTGGCCTAAACACTTCTTGAGAAATTGCCTCTGAGCTTGGGCACTTGAAATATATGTTGTTTTCAGGAGCTTTAACTTCCGATGTAGTGAGACCATCAAAGCTAGGTCTGCATCTATGTGACCAGGAGGACATGGTTTCTTATTTTCCAATGAACATGAGGCAGCAGTGCTAAATTCTCTCTTTGTAGCTAAATTGTGGCCACGGGGGCTAAGTGTCACCCCATGTGGACTGTGAAGCCACTTGGTCATCCTCGACTTTTCATTGTGTTTCTTGCTGCTGCACTGGGAGTTTGGTATTTGCTTCACGAAATACAAGGAGTTCAAGTGGGACACAGTGCTGGAGGGAGTTCTGTCACGTGTGGTGGGTCAGTGTCTGCATGGGAATGCACCAAATAGGCTTCTATCCCACATAGCTTGCCCCTTGACCATAGCAACCTGATTCTAAACATTGCCGTGAAAAATCTCCATATAACAAGATGCCTTTATATAGAAGGGTCTGCTGGCTGCACCGTGTCTGTGTCAAGGCATTTGAAAGTCAATGGCAGATCCACAGGCCCCACCACAGATGTTTTATCACACACCTGCACACCACTGCTCTAGGCCCACTACATATCAGGCTCCAACTTACTGGCATCTCTGTTCTACACCATTTTCATGATACCTAGTCAATCAAGGCACTGTCTGGTATACTCATGATCAGCAACAGGACATCCAAAGGTTCTCCAGTGCCACCTGGTCATGAGAATTTCTAAAAATTCATGGTATTTATCTAACTATTTTTCACATATGAAGTTGTTGGTACTGTGGGATTCAATTCATTCAGGATCCATTAAATGTTGAGGAAGCTCATTTTAATGAAGGATCTGGAGATCTCTCACAGGCAAGGCTTCCCAAAGAGTGGCCAAATTGTCACATGAAGCCAGGCCCATTGAGGTCTCCAATGTGAGGTCCATGTGTGTTTTGACTCTCAACGATGGCTGCCAGGTCTTTCAGAATAAAACCTGTGATATCCTAGCTGAGATTCCCAGTGCTCTCTGGAAAGCCTCTCTGGGCCAAGATCTCAGTTTCCAAGGGCGACTCTCATGCGTGGCCTCCTGAAATCCCAACAACATTCATGGCAATACTTCTCTGAAGTCAGTTCCAAATCTCATTCTCTAAGGGGAATCACACCAGAGTTCAAGCCCAGGTGGACCCAGTCATCTCTTCCAACTACCACACAAATGACCACAATTAAAACCAAAACACTCCCACATGGCCCTCATCTTTTTCCATATAAACACACATCATAACCTCTGGATGGAGTTTTCCATGAGGTGCACATCCAAACCAGTGCCCAAAATAAGCTCCCTTGCCCCTCATTTGCCTAACATCAGGGTTGATTGAACACGCTTCCTGTGAACCAGCAGTGATCAAATAGGCCTGCCGTAAATGCTCCACTTCTCCACTTTGAGGCCTTCTTACTGTGGGGTTTAGATTCTTTTTTTTTCTAAATTTTTTTGGAAATTTAATTGAAAAGTTAAAAAAAATTGTTTTGCAGAATATTAAATTTCTAATGGCAAAGCCTTCACCTTGTTTGTGAAGGAAACCTTGATGCCTTGCCAGTCTGGTTATATGGAGACACTCAAAATTTTCTGTTACATACTACATGGATGAATGGCTAAAGCACATAGTTTTTTAAAACTGAAAGGCAGATACCAGCAAGTAAGATAACAAATAAAAGACAATTTTATTAAAAAATAAAGTTGTTATATGACTCAAATATTGGAAATTCAATTCTTTTTTCTTGGTTGTTCAAAACATTATAAAGCTCATGATATATCATCTTTCATACATTTGACTTAATTGGGTTATGAACTCCCATTTTTACCGCAAATACAAATCGCAGAAGAACATCAGTTACACACTCACGTTTTTACATAATAGCATACTAGTTATTGTTGAATTCTGCTACCTTTCCTATCCCCTACTATTCCCCCTCCCCTCCCATCTTCCCTCTCTACC
The DNA here is from genome assembly GCF_048772815.1 of Callospermophilus lateralis. NCBI lineage: Eukaryota > Metazoa > Chordata > Mammalia > Rodentia > Sciuridae > Callospermophilus > Callospermophilus lateralis. Next base: position 138,014 of record NW_027514453.1, on the reverse strand, counting down.
TCATCTGCTGTTGTTTAATTCTCTCCCTTGTTTTCCCCTCTTTAGCCTCACAACCTCTTATATGTAATTTTGTGTAACATTGAGTAGTCTCCTACCATTTCCATATAATTTTCCTTCTCTCTCCCTTTCTCTCCCCCCACTCATCTCTGTTTAGTTTTAATATTTTTCTCATGTTCTTCCTCCCTGTTCTCTTCTTATTTGCTCTCTCTATATAAAAGGAAACATTTGGCATTTGTTTTTTAAGGATTGGATAGCTTCGCTTAGCATAATCTATTCTAATGCCATTCATTTCCCTGCAAATTCTATGATTTTGTCATTTTCAGTGCTGTGTAATACTCCATTGTGTATAGATGCCACATTTTTATTATCCATTCGTCTATTGAAGGGCATCTAGTTTGGTTCCACAGTCTAGTTATTGTGAATTGTGCCGCTGTGATCATCGATGTGGCAGTATCCTTATACTGCTCTCTATTAAGATCCTCAGGGAAGAGTCTGAGAAGGGCGATATCTCAAATGGTGGTTCCGTTCCCAGCTTTCCCAGGAATCTCCATACTGCTTTCCATATTGGACTCTCCAATTTGCAGGCCCACAAGCAGTGTACAAGTGTACCCTTTACCCCACATCCTCACCAACACTTATTGTTGTTCGACTTCATAATGGCTGCCAATCTTACTGGAGTGAGATGGTATCTTAGGGTGGTTTTGATTGCATTTCTCTGACTGCTACAGATGGTGAGCATTTTTTCATGTACTTGTTGATTGATTGTATATCCTCCTCTGTGAAGTGTCTGTTAAGATCCTTGGCCCATTGTTGATTGGGTTATTTGTTATCTCATTGTTTAATTGTTTTGAGTTCTTTGTATATTCTAGATATTAGGGCTCTATCTGAAGTGTAAGGGGTAAAAATTTGTTCCCAGGATGTAGGCTCTCTATTTAACTCTCTTATTGTTTCTCTTGCTGAGAAAAAACTTTTTTAGATTAAGTAAGTCCCATTTGTTTATTCTTTTTATGAACTCTTGGGCTATGGGTGTCCTATTAAGGAATTTGGAGCCCAACCCCACAGTATGTACATCGTAGCCAACTTTTTCTTCTATCAGACGCAGTGTCTCTGATTTTATATCTGGCTCCTTGATCCATTTTGAGTTAACTTTTATGCATTGTGAGAGAAAGGGATTCCGTTTCATTTTGTTGCATATGAATTTCCAATTGTCCCTGCACCATTTGTTGAAGATGCTATCCTTCTTACATTGCATGCTTTTAGGTCCCTTTTCAAATATAAGAAAGTTGTAATTTTGTGGATATGTCTCTGTGTCCTCTATTCTGTACCATTGGTCCATCTGCCTGTTTTGATACCAGTACCACACTGTTTTTGTTACTATTGCTTTGTAGTACAGTTTGAACTCTGGATTCACACTTCCTGATTAGAATTGCTTTCGCTATTCTGGGTCTTTTGTTGTTCCATATGAAATTCATGATTACTTTATCTATTTCTACAAGAAATGCCATTGGGTTTTTGATTGGCATTGCATTAAACCTGTAGAGAACTTTGGGTAATATCGCCATTTTGATGATGTTATTTCTGCCTATCCATGTACAGGGCATATTTTTCCATCCTCTAACATCTTCTTCTATCTCTCTCTTTAGGGTTCTGTAGTTTTCATTGTATAAATCTTTCACCTCTTTGGTTAGGTTGATTCCCAAGTTTTTTATTTTCTTTGAGTATACTGTAAATGGAGTGGTTTTCCTCATTTCCATTTCAGAAGTTTTGTTGCTGATATACAAGAATGCCTTTGATTTATGTGTGTTGATTTTATATCCTGCCAATTTGCTGAATTCATTTATTAACTCTAGCAGTTTCTTTGTAGACCCTTTTGGGTCTGTTAAATATATTATCATGTCATCCACAAATAGCGATAATTTAAGTTCTTCTTTTCCTATTTTTATGCCTTTAATTTCCTTTGTCTGTATCATTGCTCTGGATAGTATTTCAAGAACTAAATTAAATAGAAGTGGTGATAGAGGGCATCCCTGTCTTGTTGCAAATTTTAGAGGGAATGCCTTCAGTTTTTCTCCATTTAGGATGATGCTAGCCTGAGGTTTAGCATATATAGCTATTACCATGTTGAGGTAAGTTCCTGTTATTCCTAGTGTTTTATAGAGTTTTAAAGAAAAAGGGATGCTGTGCTTTGTAGAATGCTTTTTTTGCATCTATCGAGATGATCATATGGTTCTTCTCTTTAAGTCTATTGATGTGATGGATTACATTTATTGATTTCCGTATATTGAACCAGCCTTGCATCCCTGGGATGAATCCCTCTTGATCATGAAGCACAATTTTTTATATGCTTTTGTTTTTTATTTGCCAGGATTTTATTGAGAATTTTTGCATCCAAGTTTATTAGAGATATTGGTCTGTAGTTTTCTTTCTTTGAAGTGTCTTTGTCTGGTGTTGGGATCAGGGTGATGTTGGCCTCATAGAATGAATTTGGAAGAACTCCTTCTCTTTCTATTTTTTGAAATAGCTTGAAAAGTATTGGTATTAATTCATCTTTGAACGTTTTGTAGAACTCTGCTGTATAACCATCTGGTCCAGGGCTTTTTTTGGTTGGTAGTCTTTTGAAGGTTTCTTCTATTTCTTCCTTTGTTATTGGTCTATTTAAATTGTGTGAGTCTTCCAGACTCAAACTTGGCAGATTATATGACATAAGAAATTTATCAATATCTTCATTATCTTCTGTTTTATTGGAATATGGGGTTTCAAAATACTTTCTAATTATCATCTGAATTTCTGTAGTGTCTGTTGTGATGTTGCCTTTTTTATCCCATATGTTAGTAATTTGAGTTCTCTCTCTACTTCTCTTCATTAGCATGGCTAAGGCAATGTCGATTTAATTTATTTTCAAAGAACCAACTTTTATTTTTTCAATTTTTTTTGTTTCAATTTTGTTGATTTCTCCTCTAATTTTAATTATTTCTTGTCTTCTACTACATTTGTTGTTTTGCTTTTTTTTTTCTAGGTTTTTGAGATGTAGTGTGAGATCATTTATTTGTTGTTTTTTTTTCTTTTTTTTTTTTTTGAGGAAAGAATTCCAAGAAATGAATTTCCCTCTTAAAACTGCTTTCATTGTTTTCCATAGAATCCGGTATGTTTTGTCTGTATTGTCATTTGTCTCTAAGAAATTTTTTATCTCCTCCTTTATGTCTTCTGTAACCCATTGATCATTCAGTAACATATTGTTCATTTTCCATGTGATGTAGAATTTTTCCTTCCTTCTTCAATCATTAATTTCAAGTTTCATTCCATTATGATCAGATATGGTGCATGGTATTATCTCCATACTTTTATATTTACTAAGAGTTTCCATATGGCATAATATATGGTCTATATTTGAGTAGGACCAATGTGCTGCTGAGAAGAACATGTATCCACTTTATGATGTTTGATATATTCTATATATGTTGGTTAAGTCTAGGTTATTGATTGTTCTATTAAGTTCTATAGTTTCTTAATTCAGATTTTCTCTAGAGGATCTGTCCAATTGCGAGAGTTGTGTGCTGAAGTCACCCGTAATTATTGTGTTATAGCCTATATGACTCTTGAAGTTGAGGAGAGTTTGTTTTATGATTTTGCACCACCATTGTTTGATGCATACAAATTGATAATTGTTATGTCTTGTTGGTTAATGGTGCCTTTTAACAGTATATAGTGTCCTTCTTTATCACTTTTGATTAACTTAGGTTTAAGTTGATTTTAATCGATATGAGTATGGCCACTCCTTCTTGCTTCCGAGGGCCAACAATGGCTGCAAAGTCTTTCAGAATAAAATCATGTGATTTCCTGGCTGAGATTCCCATTGCTCTGTGGAAAGCCACCTTGGGCCTAGATCTCAGTTTCAAAGGGTGACATTCATGCGTGGCCTCCTAAAAACCAACACAATTCATTTCAATACTTCTATGAGGTACGTTCCAGAACTCAGGCTCTAAGGGAAATCACACCAGAGTTCAAGCCCAGGTGGACCAAGTCATCTCTTCCAACCCCCACACAAATGACCACAATTAGAACAAAAAAACTCCCACATGGCCCTCATCTTCGTCCATAAAGACCCTCATCAAAAGTTCTGGATGGAAGTTTTCATGAGGGTCGCAACCAAAGACAGTTTCCAGAATAAGCTCCCTTGCCTCTAATTTCCCTAAAGTCAGGGTGGCCTGGACACCCTTCCTGTGAACCAGGAGTGATCAAAAAGGCCTGCCATTAAATCCGCTCTGTTTCTATAATTTGAGGCTTACTGAATGTCAGGTATAGATTTTTTATGTGATTTGGAGTCATGAGAAAACCCAAGCATATCTGCAGAGCATTGAAGAATTCATTTGACAAAGAGGATCCCTATTCTCACTTGAAGGGGGTCAGGAACCTAACAGAGAAAGGCAAGAATCTTCATCCACAATGACTGCTCTTTTTGCCATTTTGGTTTTGAATGCACACATGGGTTCTTCCTTTAGATCCATTAGGTGCTGAGAATCTAAGCCACAGCCTCACACAGGGCCAAGAGGCAGATTCAGACAAATCCCTTTCCAAAGCAATTAAGCAAAGAGCCACAGGTGATGTCCATTTATTTCCATTTGAAAATTTTTTCTTCAGGCTTCACAAAGGGGTGGCCTGAGGCAAAGACCTTCCTGACATTCAGGGCAACAGAACCCTTGATTTGTATACTTAGCTTGAATTATGTTCTGCACCGAGGTCTCAGATAAATCGATATACAATGGCATAGGACCGTGTACCTCGGATGATTGAATGTAGAAGAGAACATCCAGTCAAAAAGGGATAGTCTGTAGGATTAGGAAGATAGTCAGTAGGTTTAGGAAGAAGAGTGACTCTAGGAGTTGGACCAAAAGTTCTTTAGCAATAGGGTTTCAGTTAGAGAGTGAATGTAAATGTCAGCACATGTGAAGAGACAGTCACAATGATGAACTGGGAAAAAATATGTAGGAAAGCAGATATCAATAGAAAGATTAGGAAATCAGGCAAAGTATAAAGTGAGTGATAGGATTAGACATTTTCAACAGGCTTGAGGTTGAATATATAATCTTAGGAAGAAACAAATATGTAGTAATCAATAGGATTGACATTTGAGAGCATTAGGCACCCTGGACATGGATGTTTTTAGTAATCCATGGTCACTTTCCATTTAGGCTTTGGTACAATCATATGTGTGACCTTTGCATTTTGTGTCCAGAATACTACCGTGATAAATTGTATATGTTGATAAGGTGACATGAGTATTTCTTCCACCATTATGGGGAGTAATATTCTGGAAACTTATAAATTAGTACTGGTGATACAAATAGGTGTACCTTGTGTTGATGATTATTGAGATGTTGCATGAATAGACCATATTGTGATAAAGTATATAACTAGTTCCAACTTTAAATAATGGATTGAGTTTGCATCTGAAAATATATTGGAAATCTTATATTGATATATATACAATCATTCCAACCAGTTATATATGTAATGGTAATATTAGGGTTACGGTTTATCGTGAAGGGTGAGTATTGCTTCAAAAATGATTATGGAATAAAAAATAATGTGTTTAGAAAGAAGTCTAGTGAAAAGACCAGTAAAGAAACATGGAGGAATACATGTGTTCTTAAGTAGTAAGTAAATGAATGTGAACCAAATGCCTATAATTTTGTGAAGTTGTGGATGAAAAAATATATCCTATGATATCCATAAACAGATAAAATAGTAATATACCAGTGTTGAATAAAAATGAACTTCAAAATACACATCATGTCCCATAGCAATATACTTGCATTGATGTTAAACTGGGTCAGGTACTGTAGAAATATTAGGATTTGTATGCACCACCTACTGAACTTAGTTTTCAGTAGTAGGAAACAAAAATGTATTACAGGAATATAAATATTGCTGAAAATAATCTTGTAAAGATTGGATTTTGAACCCACATACATGAATATAAATGAATTTAGGGAGTGTATAATAAGACACATATTTTTCATATTTTTTTTAAAATCTGGAGGAAAAAAAAATATATATATATATATATATATATATATATATATATACATATATATTTTTTCCAGATTTAAAAAAAATACACAAACACACACACACACACACACACATGCACACATACACACACACACACACACATTAATATTTAGCAATATATATGCCAATCGAAATTCATCATGAAATATAATTCATCCACGTATTCAAAAATATTCATTTTACTGAACATGGATTTATGTATAGTGTTTTTCACTAGGAAGCTCACCCATAGGTTGAATTTTCAGTTCCATCATTATTTAGGGAGAGTCATCTGTTCTCACAATTTTATATTCCAAAGTCAGGGAGCTCAAAAGAATGTCGTGTGATACCAGGTAGGATATTATATATATGCATAAAAAATACATGTGCTGAATAGGATACAGAGAAAGGGAGACAGGAATTTATATATGTGATAATTTTAAAAAATCATGGAGAAATATTACAATGAAAAGTTGACTAGATTTAAAACACATACTCTTGATAATGCAGAAGGCAAATAGAAGTATACACCATGCTTCCTATGAAAGGCCTGTATTTCTATTCGGTTAGGTTTCTTTCTCTCCATGATATTAGGATTAGTAGTCAGAGTCTAGTAGGTTATGGGTTAGTGTCAGGGATTCAGTATTTCAAATGGAAAAAAGGAAAATGAATCTAATGTGTATGCAAAAATGTGATACACATAAATCTTCCCTCTCTCATCCAGAACAATGCCTTGACATAACCATCGCTAAAAGTAAGACACAATTAGAGGAGAGGAGTTAGAAAATCTGTGAATTTATGTGGAATGGAAAATGCTCAGGAGTTCACAACACTGGAGGTGGTAGAACAGTTTCCAAAAGTAAGGGAGAGGGTAAACAATCCAGAAACATGGAGCTGTGGTGGCCTAAAGACTTCTTGAGAAACTTCCTCTGAGGTTGGGAACAAGAAATATATGTAATTGTCAGGAGATTTAGCTTCGTTTGTAGTGACACCATGAAATCTGGGTCTGCATCTATGTTACCTGGAGAACATGGTTTCTTATTTTCCAATGATCATGAGGCAGCGGTGCTGAATTCTCTCTTTGTAGGTAAACTGAGGCCACTGGGCTGAAGTGTCTCCCATGTGGACTGTGAAGCCATTTGGTGATCCTCCACTTTCCAGGGTGTTTCTTACTGCTGCACTGGGAGTTTGGTACTTGCTTCACGAAATACAAGGAGTTCAACTGGGATAAAAATGCTGGAGGAGTTCTGTCATGTGTGGTTGGTCAGGGTCGCGAAGAGAATGTAAGAACCAGGCTTCTATCCTACATAGCTTCCCCCTTGACTATAGCAACCTGATTCTGAACATTGCCCTGAAACCTCTCCATATGACAAGATGCCTTTACATATAAAGGTCTGCTGCCTGCACCATGTCAGTCGCAAGTCTTTCAAAGCCAATGGAAGATCCAGGTGGTCCTACCAAAAATATTTATTTACACACCTACAGTCCACTTCTCTACACCCAGTACTCAGCAGGATCCAAATTACTGGCATCTCTGTTCTACACCATTTTCACGAAACCCAGTCAATCAAGGCACTCTTTGGTACACTCATGATCAGCAACAGGAAATCCAAAGTTTATCCAGTGCCACCTGGTCATGGGAATTTCAGAAATTTCATGGTATTAATCTAGTCATATTTCAAAAATGAAGTTAGAGGCACTGTGGGTTTCAATTAATTCAGGAACCATTAAATGGTGAGGAAGCTCATTTCAATGTAAGCTCTGGAGAACACTCACAGAAAAGCCTTCCAAAAGACTGGCAAAAAGGTCACATGAATCCAGACACATTGTGGTCTACAATGTGAGGTCCATATGTGTTTGGACTCTCAACTAGGGCTGCCAAGTCTTCAAGAAGTAAATCATGTGATATCCTGGCTCAGAATCCCCGAGCTCCGTGGAAAGCCATCCTGGGCCTAGATCTCAGTTTCCAAAGGCGATTCTCACGCGTGGCCTAGTAAAATCCCAAGAGAATTCACGGCAATACTTCTCTGAGGTCAGATCCAGAACTCATTCTTTAAGGGGAATCACACCAGAGTTCAAGCCCAGGTGATCCCAGTCATCTCTTCCAACTACCACACAAATTACCACAATTAAAACAAGAACACTCCCATATGGCCCTCATCTTCTTCCATATTGACACTCATCATAATTTGGCTGGATGTTTAAATGAGGGGCGCAGACCAAGACAGTGTCCAAAATAAGCTCCTTTGACCCTCATTTGCCTAAAGTCAAGGTGGCCTGGACACCCATCCTGTGAACCAGGAGTGATCAAATAGGCCTGCCATTAATACCGCTCCAATTCTCCAATTTGAGGCCTACTGACTGTGGGGTTTAGATTCTTTATGTGAATTTTAGTCATGATAAAACCAAACACCTATGGGCTAGCCTCTGTAGGTTTTGAAGAACTCATTTGACCCAAAGGATCCCTATTTTCACTTGATGGAGTTCAGGAACCTTACAGAGGAAGTCAAGAGACTTCATCCCAATGACTGCTCTTTTGGCCATTTTTCATTTGGATGCAAACATGGGAACTTTCTTTAGATCCATCAGGTGCTGAGAATCTAAGTCACAGCCACACACAGGGCCAGGGGGCTGATTCATACACATCCCTTTTCAAAGCACTTAAGAAAAGAGCCACAGGTATGCCCAATCATTTCCCTTTGAAAACTGTTTTCTTCAGGCTTCAAAAAGGGGTGGCCAGAGGCAAAGACCTTCCTGACATTCAGGGCAACAGAACAATTGGTAAGTAAAAGGCCCAAAGCAGGGTTTCTCCACTGAGACTTTCCTGGTCACACTGATATCTGAGTTTTCTGAGATGCTCCCCATTCCCTACAGCTATCCAGTACATTGTTATGTCACAGAGCTTTGAGGTGGTAAAGATCTTGGACACAAAACCATAGGCCTATTCTTGAGATTGGCCGGAATTCAGGAAGAAAACAGGAACTTAGGAAGATAGCAGGTGTTGCACATCAATAAGGCAAGCTACAGTCCATTCATAAATGGGGCAATATGAATGCTGAGAAGCTTTCTACTCGACAAGACACATCCATTCATGAATTCTCTTTTCTAATGTCTACAACCACGGACACAGTGAGATACACAGACAGAGAAACACTCGCCATGTTAAACGACTTACTAGAAACAGTCCACTTCCAACGAAACAAACTGACTTTCCTACCTATTCTCAGAGAATGAGACAAAACCACAAACCCACAACCACACCCACAAAGGCACCTTCTTCCCACAAGTAGGTCTTTGACTATCCGGAGTGTCCTCTGACTTGTAGGCCATAATATGTTCCCCCAAAATAGCCTGTCCTGTCTCAGATCTGGTCTCCTTGGCAAACTCTGTGAACTTCTCAGGAGCCAACGGTGAGCCACTAACTGCTTTCTCAAGAAAAGCAACGCTTCCGAGCTTTCCTGGCATTTGTTCTTCTCACGTCTGAAGGTACCAAGAAAGACTGACTGTCCTTGGTAAATTCAAATAAGTGAGACCACAGGGATGGGGACTGGGACTGGCTCTGTGTGCCTGGCTTCCTGGATCCAAAGTTCAGAAAGTTCCATCACCAAGGAAGTGAGGTGAGGTCATTTCCTTCCTGAACTGAATGAGGTCCCTGTCTTGGCAACCACTTTGTCTTAACTGTTGCTTCCAAGGGTCCCATGAGATTGAGGCTGCCCCTACTTCCTGTGACACTTTCACAAGTTAGAATGGTATATCAACCATAGGCACCCAGGAATAGATCTCCACACAGGCCTGTTTTGGTCCATGTTCTCTACATTAAGAAGAGAATCTAATTCAGACACAACCTTTTATCCTGACCGGGTTGTTTGCCATGGAAGATGACTTTTGCTTTCTCAGGTCCTTCATAGCTGCCTACATCTTCTCCAGGGATCATTTCTGCATGGGCCTTTGAGGTTCTCAGCAGGTGGAAGTTTCCCTACATTTCTTTATTGTAAAATCAACTCTTTCCCTGCTCTTCTATAAAGTTAGATTGAAGGAACAGGGTATGATTATGGTTAAAAACATGTTTGATTTGGGTTAGAAATCATTGTGCTGGATGAATAATGGTATTGGGAACTTGCTATGTGTATAAGAATATATAGGTGTAATATATGTATGAAAAAAGAAATCTAAGTATGATTTGAAGGCCAGAAGGGCATTGGGCCCTTGATTGGGATACGCAGCATTGAATTACGTTCTGCAGAGATGTCTCAGATAAATCAATATACAATGGCATAAGTCCTTGTACCTTGCATGAATTAATGTAGAAGGAACATCCAGTCAAAAAGGGATAGTCGGTAGTGAAAGGTTAATAAAATAGGTACTTGTAATTTCCTGTTTTTCTGTATGCTTAACAAAACACTGTTGAAATCTTGAGAAATGTTTGCTAATCTTGTTCTAGAATGTACTGTTCCCAACTGCCAAACTGCAGAATGTACTGCCTCACTCGGTGTCACGCGAACCGCCCACTCACCCTTACACATCAGTAAACTTCCCTCCCTTCCCTCTCCAAGAAATGTATGTAAGCTCTGCATAAGCTGTTCTCAGAGCTCTCTGATCTATTTAAGTTAGCTGTGAGCCCCAGCAAGCTGGACCCAAAAAAAGCCCTTTGCTGTTGCATGAGACAGTCTCTTGGTAGTCTCTTCCTCCGACACTCGCCTGACCTTTACATATTGAGGTTCCACCGAGATCTGGCAGTGGCGGATGAGAGACCCCCAACGGGCTCCTCTCGGAGCAAGTAAGGCGCCTCTTTCTGGTTTCAGGTGTCATGTTAGGGCTTGGCAAAATTGCTGGAGATGAAGAGCCTGGGGTCTCTCCGACGGTGGCTGAGAGACGTGTCACAGAGACATAGGGCACCTCCATGGGGGACCCCGCAGAGGACTCGGAGAATCAAGGAACAATTGCTTCATCGACTCAGTGATATTATGTTTTAGATTAGGTATTGCCATCCTATCGGGTTTTGCCGGCTACGCATTCCTGGTCTCAGTGTTGGAGGTCCATTGCCTGTCTTCATGGTCTTGTCTTATCTGTGTCATGTGACTTTGCTTTTACTGTTTGTGTACCTTTCATTATGGGACAGAGCACTTCAATGGCTCTGTCCCTGACCCTTGATCACTGAACCAAAGTCTGCTTAAGGGCTCAGTATCTTTCTTTTTTTAGTAAAACGCTAGACCTGGAAGACTCTCTGTGCCTCAGAATGGCCCATTTTGGAGTCGTATGGCCCCTAGAAATATCTTTCTACTTCCCACTAATTTAAAAAGTCAGAGATATTGTCTTTCAGCCAGGGCCACATATCCATCCTGATCAACAGCCATATATCTTAACTTTGCCAACCTCTGAAAATCTCCTCCACCATGGGTGAAGCCTTTCCTTGCCCATGCCTCTGCTCATACTCCTTCCCCCATGATCTCTCAAACCCTCACCTCTTCCACCTCCTCCACCCTCTGTTCTCCCTGAGTCACAAGATTTGACTCTACTGGACTCTTCTTCCCCTCCTTATCCACTGCCCTCGTCCCCTAACACACAACACACTCTAAGTGATTCCCCTGCTTCTGACTAAGCCTCTCTACCATTGGAGGAAGCTAAGCTGGTAATAGGATCTGATAATGGACCGATGTTCATGGCCCAGGTAAGTCAGGGGTTAGCCAGGAACCTGGGGATTAATTGGAAGTTATATTGTGCTTATAGACCCCAGAGTTCAGGACAAGTAGAAAGAATGAATAGAACAATTAAAGAGACCTTAACGAAATTAAGCTTAGAGACCAGCATAAAAGATTGGACTATGCTCCTGACTTATGCAATGTTTCATGCAAGAAAAAATCCTTCTGTTTCTTTGAGTAGCCTTACCCCCTGAGAAATTCTCTATGGTGGCCCTCGTCCAGTAAGGGTCCTAAGCCCAACTGTAAGACCTAAGGATCCATTTCACACCCTCTTGGTTGACAGACTTAAAGCTCTTGAAAGAACTCAGTGATACCTGTGAAAATAGCTGGCCACTGCCTACCAAACTGTGTACCAGGGGATTCCACATCCATATCAAATAAGAGACTTCATGTATGTAAGATGACATCAGGTGTCATCCCTGGAACCCTGCTGAAAAGGACCATACCAGGTGTTACTTATAACACCTACAGTGGTAAAGGTATACAGAATCACTTCCTGGATCCATGCCTCTCATCTCAAGCCTGCTCCTTGTCCAGAATCTTTCTGGAAACTGGAAAAGACTGGTAACAGTTTCAAATTGTGTATTCGCCATGTGGATAAGGTTATATACTCTCCCCTTGGCCACAAGTAGTCCTAACCCTCATCAGCCTGTTAAGCAGCGATGGCTGATCACAAATCCTACTGGAAAAGAGTATAATCTATCTCGCATACAGCCCCCTTAGGGACCTGGTGGCCATCTCTCCACCCAGACATTTGTCAGCTGGCCATAGGTCTTTTTTATTGGGATATCCCTGATGAAGAAAATCCCACTAAAATACCATTAAATCCCTTCCGTACCATAGATAATGGAAACAAACTTTATGGATGTAGGGACACGCGAGCCAGATGTGGTTGGCTAGCCTAGATTACTATGTTTGCCCGGCAAACTATCAAAGCCACAAACAGTAATGGCTGTGTGGGGGAAAAGCCGACTTCTTCTGTATTTCATGGAGATGTGATCATACAGGGGCTGCCTGATGGAACCCCAATACTTCATCAAATTCAGTACACAGCATTGGCCATATTACCAAGTAGAAAACAGAAAAAGGATGGCCCCCAGAGGGGTCTCTAGATCCTCAAATTTTGCGTGACCTTTTAAACTTCTGCAAGTGCTCAAAAGGGTGAAAGGAGATTCCCCTATGTGGAAGCCTTTTCCCTCCTTCACTCACATCCTGAACTATGCTTCTCCAATAGATTTTTATCCTCAGCCTTCTGCTCCAGACTCTCTGCTGTCACTCCCACCTCAGCAACCTGATTTCTCCCCTCCAATTACTAGATCAGAAACCCAAACCTCCACCAGTTCTCAGACAACTGCCCACTAGTGAGGTAGCAGGTACTGAGGTACCCCTCCACCGACTCATTCCTCTCTTCTCCTGTCAGTGCCCTCACCGGGTCCCACCAGGTCCTCTTTCCAGCTAACCCAAAGCTAAAACGAGCTGAGGAGAGCTCTCAGACCCTTATCCAAGATGTAATATAAATGGCCATTAAAGTTGCTTTGTCATCACTGAAAACAGGTTACTAAAATTTAAAGTCCCTCACAGAATTTTGGGATACTCACTCCCGTTTTCTGCTCTGCTCTACCTGTTCTACTGCTGAAGTTTTGTTGCTAGGAAATTCCCAAACCCCTTTCCAATTATTTTTTTACATCTCTCTTTTTCCTCATTCTCAGATCCTCAGAGCTTCTCTCAGCCCCACCTTCCCCGTATTCCCCCTCTGTACCAGGCCCACAGAAAAGTCTTAAATGTCCTTCTCCAGAAGTCTTCACCATGGCTGAATTTAGAACTTTCAGCATAGAGTTTCTATAAAGAGTTCAATGTAGATAAACTTTCTCTTTTTGTATTGCCCTGTTCTACTTGGCCACTGGTTAAAAAACTCAGTACTTCTAAGCTAGACAACCCCTAACTTGTTTTTCACAAAATATGTGAACAAGGCCTCTGGCCTTCAGCTGGGGCTTCACAGAAATGGCTACATTTCTAAGATAAAGAAATTACCAAATGGGCTCCGTTGTAACAGCTGGCAGGGGGAAAATAAGAAAGGGAATAAAAAGCTCTCCCCCTCCCATGTGTCCTTGAAAACTTAACTGCCCAGAACAGAGGAAAAATCAGAAACAAATACTGCTTTTTTGAACTTCTGCAGACTGTAAACTTCTGAGCCCCATCCTTATATGCTGGGTACAAAATTCTGAAACTACCTAAACTTGAGTTTCAGGGGATTAATTGATTACAACAGAAGCAATGCCCTCTGAATCCGGTTGCAACAAAATAGGACTGTTTCCCTGTCTTCAGTGCCTTAGGTGCCTTGCCTTGTCTGTCCCTACAACAGCATAATTCTATATACTTAAACATTGTTTATGTTTTCATGAAATGGTCAACAGATGGGATTAATTTTGAAATGGTGCAGATGTTTCCCAGAGTGCTCTATCATGATGCAGGTTCGTTTGAAGATCAAATGGGGGGGGCATACAACCGGTTCCACTGGGAACATGTATCGCTCACTTTAGCCATCCTATTATGAATAGGAGTTGCTGCACGGGTGGGCACAGGAGCCACTGCCATTGTCCATGGGACACAACAAATGACCCAATTAGAAGCAGCAATAGAGCAAAACTAAGATATTAGAAACCCCCATCAGAGCTTTGCATGAATCTTTAACCTCTCTCTCTGAAGTTGTTTTACAGAACAGTTGAGGGTTGGACCTCCTCTTTATTAGAGAAGGGGGCCTTTGTGATGCATTGAGGAAAGAATGTTGTTTTTATGCTGACCATACTGGAGTTGTAATAAAATCTATGAGTAAATTTAAAAGACACCTTGAAGAGCATCAACAAGAGAGAGAGGCCCAAAAAGGGTGGCTTGAGTCTTGGTTCACACACTCCTCCTGGTTAACTACGTTTTTATCAACCTGGCAGGTCCAATAATAATCCTCATATTATTGCTAACTATAAAACCCTGTTTGCTCAACCGTGTAATTTCTTTTCTCCAGGCTCAAATTGGACGAGTTAAACTTATGGTAATACCCCACTAGCAGACATAGAATGTGACACCCTCCAATGATCATTTTTATGATTAAAAGTAGCCAGAAGAAGAAGTGGGGAATTAAAGGTTAATAAAATAGGTACTTGTCACTTCTTATTTTTCTGTATGCTTAACAAAACACTGTTGAAATCTTGAGAAATGCTTGCAAATCTTGTTCCCAGAATGTTCTGTCCCCAACTGCGCAACTGCAGAATGTACTCCCTCACCCAGTTGCACGCAAACCACCCACTCGCCCTGACCCATCAATAAAATTCCCTCCCTGCCCTCTCCAGGGAAAGTATATAAGCTCTACTTAAGCTATTCTCAGGGCTATCTGCTCGATTCAAGTGATCTCTGAGCCCCAGCATGCTGGACACCAAAAAAACCCTTTGATGTTTCATGAGATAGTCTGTTGGTTGTCTCCTCCTCTGAAGCTCGCCCCACATTTACTTGGATGATTGAATGTAGAAGAGAACATCCAGTCAAAAAGGGATAGTCTATAGCATTAGGAAGATAGTCAGTACTTTTAGGAATAAGGGTGAGTATAGGAATTGGAAAAAAAAGTTCTTTAGCAATAGGGTTTCGATTAGAGAGTGAATGTAAATGTCAGCACAGGTGAAGAGTCAGTCACAATGATGAACTGGGGAAAATATGTAGGAAAGCAGATATCAATAGAGACATTACGAAAACAGGCAAAGTATAAAGTGAGTGATAGGATTAGATATTTTGAACAGGGTTGAGTTTACATATATAATCTTAGGAAGAAACAAATATGTAGTCACAAATAGGATTGACATTTGAGATCATTAGGCAAATTTCAGGTGGATGAATATTTCTCAGAATAATCTTGTGGATAGTTGATTATAAATCCACATACATAAACGTGAATGAATTTAGGTAGTGTATATAAGACACATATATTTCATATTTTGAAAAATCTGGAGAGTGTATATATATATATATATATATATATATATATATATATATATATACACAAAACACACACACAGACAAAAAAGTAGCAATATATATGTCAATCAAAATTCATTATAAAATATGCATCATCCAGAGATCTAAAAATATTAATTTTACTGAACATGGATTTATGTATAATGCTCTTCAACTAGCAAGCTCACCCATAGGTTGAATATCCAATTCCAACAAGTTTAGTAGGAGTGATCTCTTCTAACAATTTGTATCTGCCAAGTCAGCCACCTCACAAGAATGTACGTGTGGTACCAGGTAGGAATCTATATGTGCATATAAGAATACAGAGAAAGGGAGACAGGAATTCACATATTTGTTAACCTTAAAAATACATGGACAACTATTTCAACAACAAATCAACTAGATTCATGACTCCAACTCTGTATCATGCAAAAGGCAAGTCCAACAATACACCAGGCCTACTCTGAACTGCTTGTATTTCTATTCTGTTTGGGTTAGTTTTCTCCATCATATTAGAATTAGTAGTCAGAGTCTGGTCGGGTATGGGTTAGAGTCAGGGATTCAGTATTTTGAATGGAAAATAAAAAAACTGAATCCAATGTGTATGCAAATATATGCTACAGAAAATTCTTCCCACTCTCCTCCAGAACAATGCCTTGACATTACCTTCGCCCCAAGTAAGACACAATTAGAGGAGAAGAGTTAGAAAATCTGTGAATACCTATCAGGAATGGAAAATGCTCCAGATTTCACATCTTTGGAGGTGGTAGAGGAGTTTCCAAAAGTAAGGGACATTGTAAACACTCCACAAACATGGAGCTTTGCTGGCCTAAAGACTTTTTGAGAACCTGCCTTTGAGGTTGGGCACTTAAAATATATGTTGTTTTCATTAGCTTTAGCTTTATTTGTAGTGAGACAATCAAAGCTCGATCTGCTTCTATGTGACCTGGAGGACATGGTTATTTATTTTCCAATAAAAATGAGGCAGCAGTGCTGAATTCTCTCTTTGTAGGTAAACTGTGGCCACTGAGGGCTAAGTGTCTCCCCGTGTGGACTGTGACACAACTTGGTCATCCTCCAATTATCGTCGTGTTTTTTGCTGCTGCACTGGGAGTTTGGTATTTGCTTTTTGAAATACAATGAGTTCAAATGGGAGACAGTGCTGAAGGGAGTTCTGTCAGCTGTGGTGGGCATGGTCTCCAGGAGAATGCACCAACCAGGGTTCTATCCCACGTAGCTTGCCCCCTTGACAATAGCAACATGATTCTGAACATAGCCCTAAAACCTCTCCATATAAAAATATGCCTTTACGTATATGGGTCTGATGGCTGCACCATGTCAGTCTCAAGCCATTTGGAAGCCAATGGAAGATCCACATGGCCCCACCACAGATGTTTTATCACTCACTTGCATAACACTTCTCTAGGCCCACTACTCACCAGGCTCCTACTTACTAGCATCTCTGTTCTGCACCATTTTCATGAAACCCAGTCAATCAAGGCCCTGTCTGGTATATTCATGATCATCAACAGGACATCAAAGGTTCTCCAGTGACATCTGGTCATGGGAATTTTAAAAATTTCATGGTAATTATCTAGCAATTTTTCATGGATGAAGTTGGAGGCACTGTGGGTTTCAATTCATTCAGGAACCCTTAAAGGGTTAGGAAACTAATTTCAGGCAAAGCTCTGGAGTACTCTCACAAGCAAGGCTACCCAATGAGTGGCCAAAAAGTCACATGAAGCGAGGCCAATTGAGGTCTATAAAGCGAGGTCCATGTGGGTTTTGAATCTCTATAATGCATGCCAAGTCTTTCAGAATAAAATCATGTAATATCCTGGCTGAGATTCGCAGTGTTCTGTGGAAAGCCAACCTGTGCCTAGATCTCAGGTTCCAATGGCAACTTCATGCCTGGCCTCCTAAAATCCCAACACAATTCTTGGCAATACTTCTCTCAGGTGAGTTCCAGAACTCAGTCTATAAGGAGAATCACACCAGAGTTCAAGTCCAGGTGGACCCAGACAACTCTTCCAACCGCTACTCAAATGAAAACAATTAAAACCAGAATTCTCCCTCATGGCCCTATTCTTCTTCCATATAGACACTAATCATAACCTCTTCCTGGAGTTTTCCATGAGTTGTGCAGCCCAAGAAAATGTCCAAAATAAGCCTCTTGCACCTCTTTTGCCTAACTTCAGCGTGGCCTGTGCACCCTTCCTGTGAACCTGGAGTGATCAAATAGGCCTGCCCTTAATACTGCTCCGCTTATCCAATTTGAGGCTCTCTGACTGTGGGGTGTAGATTCTTTATGTGAATTGGAGTCATGAGAAAAGCCAAGACAGTGTCCAAAATCAGCTCGCTTTTTCCTCATTTGCCTAAAGTCAGGGTGGCCTGGACACCGTTTCTGTGAACCAGGAGTGATCAAATAAGCCTGCCGTTAATACTTCTGTGTTTCTCCAATTTGAGGCCTACTGATTTCAGGTATCAATTTCTTATGTGATTTGGAGTTACTCGAAAACCCAAGCACCTCTGCAGGGAATTGAAGAACTCATTTGACCCAAAGAATCCCTATTCTCACTTGATGGAGTTCAGGAACCTAACAGAGGAAGGCAAGAGACTTCATCCATAATGAATGATTTTTTTGCCATTATGGTTTTGGATGCACACATGGGATCATTCTTTAGATGCATCAGGTGCTGAGAATCTAACTCAAAGCCACACACATGGCCAAGAGACTAATTCAGACACATCCCTTCCCAAAGCAATTAAGCAAAGAGCCACAGGTGATGCCATTCATTTCCATTTGAAAACTGTTTACTTCAGGCTTCACAAAGGGGTGGATTGAGGCAAAGAACTTCCTGACATTCAGTGAAAAACAACAATAAGTAAGCAAAAGGCCCAAAGAAGGGTTTCTCCACTGAGACTTTCCTGGTCACACTGATATCTGAGTTTTCTGAGATGCTCGCAATTCTCTTCAGCTATCCAGTACATGGCCATGTCACAGAGTTGGAGGTGGTACATATTTTGAACATAAATCCATGAGCCTATTCTAGAGAGTGGACAGAATTCAGGAAGAAAACAGCAACTTAGAAAGATAGCAGGTGTTGCACATCGACAAGACAAGCTGCACTCCATTCATATATTGGGCAGGTTGAAATATGGGAATATTTACACTTGACAGGACACATCCATTAATGCATTCTCTTTTCCAATGTCTACAACAATGGACACAGTGGGATACACAGACATAGAAACACTCACCTTGTGAAACAACTTACTAGAAACTGTCCACTCCAAACCAAACCGCCTTTCCCATCTATTCTCAGAACATGAGACAAAACAATAAACCCACACACACTCCCACAAAGGCACCTCCTTCACCCAAGTAGGTCTGTGACTATCCAGAGTGTCCTCTGACTGGTGGGCCATACTATGTTCCCCTGAAATGGTCTGTCTTCTCTCAGATCTGGTTTCCTTGGCCAACTCTTTGCAGTTGTCAGGAGCCAGTGGTGAACCACTATCTGCTTTCTCAGGAAAGGTCCATCTTCAGAGCTTTCCTGGCATTTGGCAATCCTCACATCATTAGGTACCAAGAAAACTGACTCTGTCCTTGGTAAATCCAAACAAGTGAGCCCACTGGGACTGGGACTGGGACTGCCTCTTGGTGCCTGGCTTTTTGGATACCAAGTTCAGACAGTTCCATCACCAAGGAAATGAGGTATGTCACTTTCTTTGGAACTGAATGAGGTCACTGCCTTGGCAACGACTTTGTCCTAACAGTTGCTTCCAAAGGTCCCATGAGATGGAGCCTTCCCCTACTTCCTGTGACACTTTCACAAGGTAGTATGGTATATCAACCATTGGCACCCAAGAACAGCTCTCCACACAGGCCTGGTTTGGTCCATCTTCTCTACAATAAGAAGAGAGAGGCTGATTCATACATATCCCTTCATCCTGACCAGGTTGTTTGCATTGGAAGATGACTTTTGCTCTCTCAGGTCCTTCATACCTGCCTACAACTTCTCCAGGTATCATTTCTGCATGGACCTTTGAAGTTCTCAGCAGGTGGAAGGTCCCCAAGTTTCCTGTATTGTAAAAACCACTCTGTCCCTGCTCTTCTGTAAAATGAGATTGAGGGAACAGAGTATGTTTAGGGTTAATAACAGGTTTGATTTGGGTTACGAATCATTCTGTGCGATGAATAATGCTATTGGGAACCTGCGATATTTACAAGAATATAGAGGTGAAATATAAGTATGAAAACAGAAATCTAGGTATGATTTGAAGCCCAGAAGGACATTGGGCCCTTGATTGGGATACTTAGCTTTGAATTATGCTCTGCAAAATTGTCTCAGATAATTCGATATACAATGGCATAGGACATTTTATTGAATGTAGAAGAGAACATCCAGTCAAAAAGGGATAGTCGGTAGGATTAGGAAGATAGTCGGTAGGTTTAGAAAGAAGAGTGAGTATAGGATTTGGACCAAAAGTTCTTTAGCAATAGGGTTTCGATTATAGAGTGAATGTAAATGTCAGCACATATGAAGTGTCAGTCACTAGGATCAACTTGGGAAAATTTGTTGAAAAGCAGATATCAATAGAAACATTATGAAATCAGGCAAAGTATAAAGTGAGTGATAGGATTAGATATTTCCAACAGGGTTGAGTTTGAATATATAAATTAGGAAGAAACAAATATGTAGTCACCAATAGGGTTGACAATTGACAGCATTAGGCAACCTGGACATGGATGTTTTTAGTAATTCATGTACACTTTACATTTAGGCTTTGGTACAATCATAAATGTGACCTTTACATTTTTTTGTCCAGAATATTACTTTGATAAAATGTATATGTACATCAGGTGACATGAGTATGTCTTCCAACATTTCTGCAAGCAATATATTGAAGATGTAAAATTAGAATCGGGGGTACAAAGAGGTGTACCCTGTGTCTATGAATATAGAGATAAAGAATGAATAGACCGTAATGTGAATGAATAATATAACTTTTTTCAACTTTAAAAAATGAATTGATCTAATATCTGAAAAATCACAGGAAATCGTATATTGATATACAATCATTCATTCCAAGCAGTTATACATCTAATGGTAATATTCGTGTTTTGGTTTATCATGAAGAGTGTGTGAGTTTTGCTTCAAAAGTGACTATGGAAATAATGTGTTTGGAAAGAAGACTCATGAAAATACCAGTAAAGAAACCTTGACAATACATGTGTTCTGAAGCAAAAAGTGATTAAATTTGAAACAAATGCCTACAAATTTGTGAACTTGTGGATGAAATGTATATCCTATGATGTGCAAAAACTGAAGAAATAATAATGTAAAAGTGTCGAATACAAATGAATAAAGAATTACATATCATGTCCCATTGGAATCTACTTGCATTGATGTTAGACTGGGTCAGTTACTGTAGAATAATTAGGATTTGTATGCATCATTCCCTGAAGTTAGTTTTCAGTACTAGGAAACAAATATGTATTTCAGGTGGATGAATATTTCTGAATATTTTTAATCAACTTTTCACAAGAATAATCTTGTGAAAAGTTGACTAAAAATCCACATACATGAACATAAATGAATTTAGAGAGTGTATATTTGACACATATATTTCATATTTTGAAAAATCTGGAGAGTGTACACACACACACACACAAACACACACACAAAACACTCACAGACATTAAAAAGTAGCAATATAAATGCCAATCGAAATTCATCAGTAAATATATATCATCCACAGATGCAAAAATATTTATTTTACTGAACATGAGTTTACGTATAATGTTGTTCTACTAGGACGCTCCTTATAGGTTGAATTTTCAGTTCCAACAGCATTTAGGAGGAGTGATCTCTTCTCACAATTTGTATCTGCCAAGTCAGCCACCTCACAAAGATGTACGTGTGATACCTGGTAGGATTCTATATATGCATATAAATATACAAGTGTGAATAGGCTAAAGAGAAAGGGAAACATGAATTCTCATATTTGTTAACTTTAAAAACACATGGAGATCTTTTTCTATTAAACATTGACTAGATTTATAACTCCTACCTTGTATAATGCAAAATGCAAGTCCAACTATACAACATGCCTCCAATGAACTGCTTGTATTTCTATAGGTTTGTGTTATTTTTCTCTATCATATTAGGATGAGTTGTCTGACTCTAGTATGTATGGGTTAGTGTCAGGGATTCAGTATTTCAAAAGGAAAATTGGAAATTGAATCCAATTTGTATGCAAATATATGCTACACAAATATCCTCCCACTCTCATCCAGAACAATGCCTTGAAATTTCCTTCACCCCAAGTAAGACACAGTTAGAGGAGAATAGATAGAAAATCAGTGAATACATATCTGGAATGGAAAATGCTCAGGAGTTCACAACCTTGGAGGTTGTAGAGGAGTTTCCAAAAGTAAGGGACAGGGTAAACACTCCACAAACATGGAGCTCTGCTGGCCTAAAAACTTTTAGAGCAACTGCCTCTGAGTTTGGGAACGTGAAAAATATGTTGTTGTCAGGAGAATTGGCTTCCTTTGTAGTGAGACCATCAAAGCTGGGTCTGCCTCTATGTGATGTGGAGGACATGGTATCTTATTTTCCAATGAACATGAGGTAGCAGTGTTGATTTTCTTCTTTTTAGGTAAACTGTGGCCTCTGGGGGCTAAGTGTCTCCCCGTTGGACTGTGAAGCCATTTGGTCCTCCTCCACTTTTTGTGGGGTTTTTGCTGCTGAACTGGGAGTTTGGTATTTGCTTCATGAAATTCAAGGAGTTCAACTGAGACACAGTGCTGGAGGGAGTTCTGTCATGTGTGGTGGTTCAGAGTCTGAAGAAGAACGCACCAACCACGCTTCTATCCCTCAAAGCTTGCCACATTGCATCCTTGTCCATAGCAACCTGATTCTGAACATTGCCCTGAATCCTCTCCATATAACAAGATGCCTTTAATTACAAGGGTCTGCTGGCTGCTTCATGTAATCCACAAGCCATTTGGAAGTCAATGGAAGATCCACATTGCTCCAACACAGATGTTTTATCACACTCCTGCCCACCACAGCTCTAGGCCCACTTCTCAGCAGGCTGCAACTTTCTGGCACCTCTGTTCTACACAATTTTCATAAAACCCAGTCAAGCAAGGCACTGTCTGGTACATCCATGATCAGCAACAGGACATCCAAAGATTCTCCAGTGCCACCTGGTCATGGGAATTTCAAAAATTTCATGGTATTTATTTAGACATTTTTCAAGGATGAAGTTGGAGGCACTGTGGGTTTCAATTCATTCAGGAACCAGTAAATGGTGAGCAAGATTATTTCAATGAAAGCTCTGGAGAACCCTCACAGGCAAGGCTTCCCAAAGAATGGCCAAAAGGTCACATTAAGCCAGGCCCATTAAGGTCTACAATATGAGGTCCATGTGTGTTTTCACTCTCAACTATGTCTGCCAAGTCTTTCGAATGAAATCATGTGTTATCTTGGCTGAAATTCCCAGTGCTCTGTGGAAAGCCACTCTGGGGCTAGATCTCAGTTTCCAAGGGTGACTCTCATACATCGCCTCTTAAATCACAGCACAATACATGGCAATACTTCTCTGAGATCAGTTCCTGAACTCAGTCTATAAGGGGAATCACACCAGAGTTCAAGCCCAGGTAGACCTTGTTATGTCTTCCAAGTGTCACACAAATATCCACAATTAAATCCAAAACACTTCCACATCGCACTCATCTTCTTCCATTTACACAATCATCATAATCTCTGGCTGGAGGTTTCCATGAGGGGTGCAGCCCAAGACAGTGTCCAATATAACCTCCCTTGCCCCTCATTTGCCTAAAATAAGGGTGGCCAGGACATCCTTCCAGTGAACCAAGAGTGATCAAATAGGCCTGCCATTAATATGGCACTGCTTCTCCAATTTGAGGCCTACTGACTGTGTGTTTTAGATTCTTTATGTGAATTGGAGTCTTGAGAAAAACCAAGCACTTATGGGCTAGCCTCTGCAGGGTTTTGAGGAACACATTTGAACCAAATTATCACTATTCTCACATGATGGATGACAGGAACCTTACAGAGGAATGCGAGAGACTTCATCCACACTGACTGCTCTTTTGTCCATTTTGGTTTTGGATGCACACATGGGATCCTTCTTTAGATCCATCAGGTGCTGAGAATCTAAGCCACAGTCTCACACAGGGCCAAAAGGCTGATTCAGACACATCCCTTTCCAAAGCAATTAAGCAAAGAGCCACAGGTGATGCCCTTTCATTTCCATTTGAAAACTGTTTCTTTAGGCTCTACAATGGTGTGGCCTGAGGCAAAGACCTTCCTGACATTCAGGGCATCAGAACAATTGGTGAGCAAAAGGCCCAAAGCAGGGTTTCTTCACTTAGAATTTCCTGGTCAAACTAATATCTGAGTTTTCTGAGATGCTCCCATTTCTTTCAGCTATCCAGTACATGGCCATGTCACAGAGCTTGGAGGTGGTACATATTTTGGACAAAAAACCATGAGCCTATTCCGGAGAGTGGCCAGAATTCAGGAAGAAAAGAGGAACTTAGGAAGATTGTTGGAGTTGTCCACCCATAAGTCAAGCCGCAGTCCATTCATAAATTGGGCAAGTTGAGTCTAGACAGGACACATCCAATGATTCATTCTCTTTTCTAATATCTAAAACCACGGACACAGTGGGATACACAGACAAAGAAACACTGGCCTTGTCAAATGACTTACCAGAAACAGTTCACTCCAAACCAAACAAACCGCCTTTCCTACCTATTCTCAGAACATGAGACAAAATCTCAAACCCACACCCACACACACAAAGGAAGCTCCTTCCCCAAGTAGGTCTGTGACTATTGGGAGTGTCTTCTGACTGGTGGGCCAAACTATGTTCTGATGAAATCGCCTGTCCTGTGTCAGATATGGTCTCGTTGGCCAAATCTGTGAAGTTGTCACTAGCCAGCGGTGAGCCACTACCTGCTGTCTCAGGAAAGGCCCCTCTTCAGAGCTTTCCTGACATTTGTTCATACTCACCTCAGTAGGTACCAAGAAAGACTGACTCTGTCCTTGATAAATCCAAAAAATAAGACCACTGGGACTGGGACTGAGACTGGCTCTGGGTGCCTGGCTTCCCGGATTCCAAGTTCAGAGAGTTCCATCACCAAGGAAGTGAGGTGAGATTACTTCCTTCAGGAATTCTTTGAGGTCATTGCCTTGGCAACCACTTTGTCCTATGAGATGGAGGCTGCCCTTACTTCCTGTGACACTTTTCCAAGTTAGAATGGTATATCAACCATAGGCACCCAGGAACAGCTCTCCACACATGCCTGGTTTGGTCTATCTTGTGTACATTAACAAGAGAGAGGCTTATTCAGACACAACCCTTCATCCTGGAAAGGTTGTTTGCGATGGAAGATGACATTTGCTCTCTCAGGTCCTTCATAGATGCCTACATCTTCTCCAGGGATCAAATTTGCATGGACATTTGAGGTTCTCAGCAGGAGGAAGATACCCTACATTCCTGTATTGTAAGACGAACTCTGTCCCTGCTCTTCTGCAAAGTTAGATTGAGGGAAGAGTGTATGGTTAGGGTTAATAACATGTTTGATTTGGGTTACGAATCATTGCGAAGGATGATTAATAGTATTGGGAACCTGCGATATTTATAAGATTATAGAGGTGAAATATAAGTATGGAAACAGAAATCTAGGTAAGATTTGAAGCCCAGAAGGGCATTAGGCCCTTGATTGGGATACTTAGCTTATAATTACGTTCTGCGCAGATGTCTCAGATAAATCGATAATCAATGGCATAGGACCTTACACCTTGGAAGATTGATTTTAGAAGAGAACATCCACTCAAATTGAGATAGTCGGTGGGATTAGGAAGGTAGTCAGTAGGTTTAGGAAATAGAGTGAGTATAGGACATGGAGCAAAAGTTCTGTAGCAATAGTGTTTTGGTTATAGAGTGAATGTAAATTTCAGCACATGTGAAGAGTCATTCACAATGATTAACTGGGGAAAATATGTAGAAAGGAAAATATCAATACAGACCTTACGAAATTAGGCAATTATACAGTGAGTGATAGGATTAGACATTTTCAATAGGGTTGAGATTGAATACATAATCTTAGGAAGAAACAAATATGTCGTCACCAATAGGAATGACATTTGAAAGCATTAGGCAACCAGGACATTTATCGTTTTAGTAATCCATGTTCACTTTCCATTTAGTATTTGGTACAATCATAAGTGTGATTTTTGCATTTTGTGCCCAGAAAAATATTGTGATCAAATGTATATGTAGATCATAAGACATGAGTATTTCTTCCACGATTACTGGGAGCAATATTTGAAGACATATAAATTAGTATTGGGGCTACAAAGTGGTGTACCCTGTGTCTATGAATATAGAGATAATGCATGAATAGACCATACTGTGAATAAATATTATAACTGGTTCCACTTTAAATAATGGATTGAATTGATATCTGAAAATATATAGGAAATCATATATTGATATACAATCATTCACTCCAACCAGTTATATATCTAATGGTAATCTTAGGGTTATTGTTTATCATGAAGTGTGTGTGAGTTTTGTTTCAAAAGTGATTATGGAAATCGAAAATAATATGTTTGGAAAAAAGTCTCATGAAAAGACCAGTCAAGAAATATGGAGGAATCCATGTGTTCTGAAGCAGGAAGTGATTGAAAGTGAAACAAATGCCTATAAATTTTCTAAATTGTGAATGAAATATATATCCTGTTATGTGCATAAACTGTTGAAATAGTAATGTATCAGTGTTGAATAAAAGTGAAAGTCAAAATACACATCATGTCCAATAGGAATCTACTTGCATTGATGTTAAACTGGGTCAGTTACTGTAGAAATATTAGAATTGTGTGCATTATGCACCAAAGATAGTTTTTTTTATTTTTATTTATGGTTGTTCAAAACATTACATAGTTCTTGATATATCATATTTCACACTTTGATTCAAGTGGGTTATGAACTCCCATTTTTACCCTGTATACAGATTGCAGAATCACATCAGTTACACATCCATTGATTCACATATTGCCATACTAGTGTCTGTTGTATTCTGCTGACTTTCCTATCCTCTACTATCCCCCCTAGCCTCCCTGCCCCTCCCCACTTCTCTCTCTACTCCCTCTACTGTAATAAATTTCTCCCCCTTGTATTATTTTTCCCTTTCCCCTCAATTCCTCTTGTTTGTAATTTTGTATAACCCAGAGTGTCTCCTTCCAATACCATGCAATTTCCCTTCTCCCTCCCTTCCACCTCTCATCCCTGTTTAATGTTAATCATCTTGTCATGCTCTTTGTCCCTATCTGTTCTTAGTTACTCTCCTTATATCAAAGATGACATTTGGCATTTGTTTTACAGGAATTGTGTAGCTTCACTAAGCATAATCCAGTCTAATGCCATCCATTTTCCTGCAAATTCTGTGATTTTTTCATTTTTCAATGCAGAGTAATAATCCATTGTGTGTTAATGCCACATTTTTTTAAATCCATTATTCTATTGAAGGGCATCTAAGTTGGTTCCACAGTCTTGCTGTTGTGAATTGTGCTGCTATGAACATCGATGTAGCAGTGTCCCTGTAGCATGCTCTTTTTAGGTCTTTAGTGAATAGACCAAGAAGGGGAATAGCTGGGTCAAATGGTGCTTCCATTCCCAGCTTTCCAAGAAATCTCCATACTGCTTTCCCAATTGGCTGCACCAATTTGCAGTCCCACCAGCAATGTACAAGTGTACCTCTTTTCCCACATCCTTGCCAGCACTTCTTGTTGTTTGACTTTATAATGGCTGCCAATCTTACTGGAGTGAGATGGTATCTTAGGGTGGTTTTAATTTGCATTTCTCTGACTGCTGGAGATGGTGAGCATTTTTTCATGTACTTATTGATTGATTGTATGTCCTCATCTGAGAAGTGTCTGTTGAGGTCCTTGGACCATTTGTTGATTGGGTTATTTGTTATCTTATTGTCTAATTTTTTAAGTTCTTTGTATACTCTGGATATTAGGGCTCTCTCTGAAGTGTGAGTAGTAAAGATTTCTTCCCAGGATGTAGGCTCCATATTTACCTCTCTTATTGTTTCTTTTGCTGAGAAAAAACTTTTTTAGTTGAGTAAGTCCCATTTGTTGATTCTAGTTATTAACTCTTGTACTATGGGTGTCCTATTGAGGAATCTGTAGCCCGACCCCACAGTATGTACATCGTAACCAAATTTTTCTTCTATCAGACAGTGTGTCTCTGATTTGATATCAAGCTCCTTGATCCATTTTGAGTTAACTTTTGTGCATGGCGAGAGAAAGGGATTCAGTTTCATTTTGTTACATATGGATTTTCAGTTTTCCCAACACCATTTGTTGAAGATGCTATCCTTCCTCCATTGCATGCTTTTAGCCCCTTTATCAAATATAAGATAGTTGTAGTTTTGTGGATTGGTTTCTGTGTCCTCTATTCTGTACCATTGGTCCACCTGCCTTTTTCGGTACCAGTACCATGCTATTTTTGTTACTATTGCTCTGTAGTATAGTTTGAAGTCTGGTATCGCTATACCATCTGATTCACACTTCCTGCTTAGCATTGTTTTGCAATTCTGGGTCTTTTATTTTTTCATATGAATTTCATGATTGCTTTCTCTATTTCTACAAGAAATGCCTTTGGGATTTTGATTGGCATTGGATTAACCCTATAGAGAACTTTTGGTAATATCGCCATTTTGATGATGTTAGTTCTGCCTATCCATGAACAGGGTATATTTTTACATCTTCTAAGATATTCTTCTATTTCTCTCTTTAGGGTTCTGTAGTTTTCATTGTATAAGACTTTCACCTCTTTTGTTAGGTTGATTCCCATTTTTTTTTTTTTTAGGATATTGTCAATGGAGTGGTTGTCCTCATTTCCATTTCAGAGGATTTGTCGCTGATATACAGGAATGCATTTGATTTATGCGTGTTGATTTTATATCCTGCCACTTTGCTGAATTCATTTATTAGCTCTATTAGTTTCTTTGTAGACCCTTTTGGGTCTGCTAGGTATAGAATCATGTCATCTGCAATAGTGATAATTTAAGTTATTCTTTTCCTATTTATATGCCTTTAATTTCTTTCATCTGTCTAATTGCTCTGGCCAGTCTTTTGAGAACTATATTGAACAGAAGTGGTGAAAGCGGGCATCCCTGTCTTGTTCCAGATTTTGGAGGGAATGTCTTCAATTTTTCTCCATTAAGAATGACGCTAGCCTGCGGTTTAGCATAGATTGTTTTTACAATATTGAGGAATGTTCCTGTTATTCCTAGTTTTTCGAGAGTTTTGAACATAAAGGGATGCTGTACTTTGTCGAATGCTTTTTCTGCATCTATCTAGATGATAATATGGTTTTTATTTTTAAGTCTATTGATGTGGTGAATAACACTTATTGATTTTCGTATATTGAACCCTCCTTGCATCCCAGGGATGAATCCTACTTGATCATGGTCCACATTTTTTTGATATGTTTTTGTAACTGATTCTCCAGAATTTAATTTAAGATTTTTGCATTTAGGTTCATTAGAGATATCGGTCTTTAGTCTTCTTTCTTTGAAGTGTCTATCTGGTGAAGGAATCAGAGTGATATTGGCCTCGTAGAATGAATTTGGAAGATCTCCCTCTTTTTCAATTTTCTGAAATAGCTTGAAAAGTATTGGTATTAGTTCATATTTAAAGGTTTTGTAAAAGTCTGATGTATACCCATACGGTCCTGGGATTTTCTTAGTTGGTAGTCTTTGGATGGTTTCTTTTATTTCCTCAATTGATATTGGTATGTTTAGGTTGTCTATATCCTCCTAACTCACTCTGGTCAGATCATATGACTTAAGAAATATTTCGATGCCTTCACTATCTTCTATTATTTTGGAGTATAAGGATTCAAAGTAATTTCTGATTATCTTCTGTATTTCTGAAATATCTGTTGTGATATTGCCTTTTTCATCCCATATGATAGTAATTTCAGTTCTCTCTCCTCTTCATTAGCATGGCTAGGGGTCTGTCCATTTTATTTATTTTTTCAACAAACCAACTTTTAGTTTTGTCAATTTTTTCAATTGTTTCTTTTGTTTCGATTTCATTGATTTCTGCTCTGATTTTAATTATTTCTTTCCTTCTACTTCTTTTGCTGTTGTTTGCTCTTGTTTTTCTAAGATTTTGAGATGAAGTATGAGATCATTTATTTGTTGTTTTTTTCTTTTTCTAAGGAATGAACTCCAAGCAATGAATTTTCCTCTTAGAACTGCTTTCAATGTGTCCCATAGATTCCGATATATTGTGTCTGTGTTTTCATTTTTCTCTAAGAATTTTTTATTTTCCTCCTTGATGTCTTCTATAACCCATTGATCATTCAGTAACCTATTGTTCATTCTCCAAATGATGCATGGTTTTTCCTTCCTTCTTTTATCATTGATTTTTAGTTTCATTCCATTATGATAAGATAAGATGCATGGTATTATCTCTACTCCTTTAATTTGTCTAAGAGTTGCCCTGTGACATAATATATGATCTATTTTTGAGAAGGATCCATGTGCTGCTGAGGAAAAATGTAACTGCTTGATGTTGGGTCGTATATTCTATATATGTCAATTAAGTCTAGGTTATTAATTGTGTTATTGAGTTCTATAGTTTCCTATTTCAACTTTTGTTTGGAAGTCCTGTCCAGTGGTGAGAGAGCTGTGTTGAAGTCTCCCATGATTATTGTATGGTGGTCTATTAGACTCTTGAACTTGAGAAAAGTTTGTTTGATGAACATAGCTGCACCATTGTTTGGGGCATACATATTTATGATTGTTATGTCTTGCTGGTGTATGGTTCTCTTGAACAGTATGTAGTGTCCCTCTTTATCCCTTTTGATTAACTTTGGCTTGAAATCTATTTTATTTGATATGAGTATGGACACTCCTGCTTTTTTCCGAAGTCCATATGAGTGATATGATTTTTTCCAAACTTTCACCTTCAGTGTATGTATGTCTTTTTCTTATCAAATGCGTCTCCGGTAGGCAGCATATTATTGGGTCTTGTTTTGTGATCCATTCTACTGGCCTGTGTCTGTTAATTGGTGAGTTTAAGCCATTAACATTTACAGTTATTATTGAGATAAGGGTTGTTCTTCCAGCCATATTTGTTTATTTATGTTATTAAACATGGATTGTTTTCCTCTTTGATTATTTCCCCCCTTTAATGTCCTACCTCCCACTGTTGGTTTTCATTATTTTCCAATTACTCTTCCTGTAATATTTTGCCAAGGATGTTTTGAAGAGATGGTTTTCTAGCTACAAATTCTTTTAACTTTGCTTATCATGGAAAGTTTTAATTTCATCTTCCATCCTGAAGCTTAATTTTGCTGGATACACAGTACATGGTTGGAACCCATTTTCTTTCTGTGATTGAAAAATGTCATTCCAGGATCTTCTAGCTTTCAGAGTCTTTGTTGAAAGATCAGCTGTTATCCTGATTGGTTTACCCCTAAATGTAATCTGCTTCCTTTCTCTTGTAGATTTTAAAATTCTCTCCTTATTCTGTATGTTGGGCATCTTCATTATAATGTGTCTAGGTGTGGATCTCTTATGATTTTTCACATTCGTCGTCCTGTAGGCTTTTAGAATGTGGGAGTCTGTCTCATTCTTCAAGTCTGGGAAGTTTTCTCATATTATTTCATTGAATAGATTGCTCATTCCTTTGGTTTGGACCTCTATACCTTCCTGTATCCCAATGACTCTTAAGTTTGGTCTCTTTATTTTATCCCATATTTCTTGGATGTTCTGTTCATGGTTTCTTAACAGTTTGGCTGAGCTGTCTATGTTCTTTTCAAGTTGAAATACTTTGTCTTCATTGTCTGATGTTCTATCTTATAAGTGTTCTACTCTGATAGTAGTATTCTCAATTGAGTTTTTAAGATGGTTTATTGCTTCCTGCATTTCTAGGATTTCTGTTTGTTATTTTTTACAACCTCTATCTCCCTGTATAGTTGATCTTTTGCTTCTTGGTTTTGTTTATGTAATTCATTGTTGAAGTGATCTTTCATTGTCTGATTTTGCTGTCTAATGTCTTCCTTGAGACTCCAGATCATCTGAAGAATGTATATCCTGAGTTCTTTATCTGACATTCCATCTGCTGCAGCTATTACCTCTTCTAAAGTTGTGTTGACCTGCATTGCTTGTGGTTCTTTTTTCCTTTTCTTTTCATACTGCTCGCGTTTCTTTCTGCTTGGTGAAACTGTTGTGATTTTGAAATTTTCCCCCTATATATTTATATTGCTCTTGTATATTTGAAAAGTCTTCATTGCAGGGGCAGGGGTGGCTGTGCTGTTCCACCAATTGGGGTGATATATCTACCACGCTGATGGGCCGCTAGGCCTGTTATTCTGATCGGTCGCAGGTCTGCTTACCATGCAGGCGCAGGAGGCTGCTCTCCTCTGCCCCTCCTCCAATTGGTGTGACGTGTCTACCACGCCCGTGGACCCCTGCGGTGTTCTGCCGATCGGTCGCAGGTCTGCCTACCTTGCTTGCGTGGGCGGCGGCTCTGCTCTACCCCTACCCCAATTGGGGTGACGTGACTACCACGCCAGTGGGCCGCTGGGCCTGGTCTGCTGGTTGGTCGCAGGTCAGGATACCTTGTGAGCACGGGCTACAGATCTGTTCTGCCCCTACTCCAAATGGGGTAAAGTGTCTGCCGCGCCAGCAGGCCGCTGGGCCTCTTCTTCTGGTCAGGTGCAGGTCTGCTACCTTGCAGGCGCGGGTGGTGGCTCTGCTCTGCCCCTACTCCAATTGGTGTGTCGTGACTACCATGCCTGCAGGTT
The DNA here is from genome assembly GCF_048772815.1 of Callospermophilus lateralis. NCBI lineage: Eukaryota > Metazoa > Chordata > Mammalia > Rodentia > Sciuridae > Callospermophilus > Callospermophilus lateralis. The sequence continues at coordinate 105,384 of NW_027514453.1, read as the reverse complement.
GCTGGGCCTGTTCTGGGCATGGGCAAAGGCTCTGCTCTGCCCCTACTCCTATTGGGGTAATGTGACTACCATGCCGGTGACCCACTGGGATTGTACTCGGCACGGGAGAAGGCTCTGCTCTGCAACAACTCCAACTGGGGTGATGTGACTACCACACCTGTGGGTCGCTGGGCCTGTTCTGGGCCTGGGTAGCAGCTCTGTTCTGCCTCTACTCCAATTGGGTTGACGTGACTACCATGCAGGTGTGTCACTGGGTCTGTTCCAGGTGCGGGCAGCTGCTCTGCTCTGCCCCTCTGGCTTGATGACAAAGTGAGAGAGACCCGGGTGTTTGTGACTCACTTTCTTCACCAGGAGACCAACTGTTTCTGTCACTGCTGGTATCAATGAAGTTATCTCCTCTGCTGCTTTCTGATGACATCAGAAATTTGTCATGTTGGTATCCCATGTGAAAGGCAGCATTTTGTTCCCTTTTCTGGGTGACCAAAGCAATGGGTGAGTCCTGACCGGCCCTCACAAGCCGCGTCTCAATCCTGTTGCCACTGCCTATGAAGGCTCGGTTGATATTTACCTCCACAGTATTCAGCAAGACCCGGAACGAGAAGCAGTTTCCGCGGGTTCTTTAGCCCTGGGCCAGATCAGTTCCGAGAGGCGGAATTCGGCCGCTCTGGGCTTGGTGTATGTTCTAATAGGAGCAGGCTCCAAGACGGAGTTTCTGCAGGTTCTTTGGCACTGAGCCTGAGTAATTTGTCTGTGACACAAAGGTGAATGGCATCCTGAAATTACCTGTTCTATAGGTGAATGAGCTTCGATCAGTCGAAAACAGGGATGGTGACATCAGCTCTCCAAGATGGTGGCCGCTGGCTTCCTCTGTGGTCTGACCGGTGTGGAGAACCGAATTTGACCGCATCCTTTCCCGTCTCAAACAAAGAATTCAGCACTTAGCACAGTGATTGCATACCTGTCAGGAGCCCACAGAATCCACACCGCTGTATATGTGCATTGCTATCTCTTCGTTTCCCAGTGCACGCCGCAGACTCTAGCCGCAGACCGATTTCCTGAATAAGCAGCATGACCCTCTATGCGGACAAATCACTCGTGTTTGAGCCCACGTAGCTGATCCTCGTGAGATGGAAATATGTCCACTAGGTTTTGGAGCACCCCAATTTTGCTGGAAATTTCTAACAAGATAGGTTTTAGCCATTATAACTCGTCATTCTCCCGCACAGTGACGCGGTACATGGGGATGATGCACTCCCTTCACCACCATCATATGATCCCCCAAAGTTAGTTTTCAGTACTAAGAAACAAATATGTATTTCTGGTGGATGAATAATTCTGAGAATATTCTTGTGAAAACTTGATTATTAATCCAAATACATGAATATGAGTGAATTTAGGGAGTGTATAATAAGAAAAATATACTTCATATTTTGAAAAATCTGGAGAGTGAATATATATATATATATATATATATATATATATATATATATATACACACACACACACACACATACACACACAGACATTAAAAAGTAGCATTATGTATGCCAATCGAAATTCACCACGAAGTAATTTATCATCCACAGATCCAAAAATATTCATTTTAATGAACATGGATTTATGTTGTTCAAATAAGAAGCTCACTCATATGTTGAATTTTCAGTTCCAACAGGATTTAGTAGGAGTGATCTCTTCCCACAATTTGCATCTGCCAAGCCAGCCACCTCACAAAATGTACGAGTGATACCAGGTAGAATTCTATATGTGCATATAAAAATACATGTGATGAATAGGCTACAGAGAAAGGGAGACAGTTATTCACATGTTTGTTAACTTTTAAAACACATGGAGAACTATTTCAATTAAAATTCGCTAGATTTATAACACCTACCATTTATCATACGAAAGGCAAGTCCAACTATACACCATGCCTCCTGTGAACCTCTTGTATTTCTATTCTGTTTGGGTTATTTTTCTCCACCATATTAGGATTAAAAGTCAAAGTCTAGTAGGGTATGTGTTAGTGTCAGGGATTCAGTATTTCGAATGGAAAATTGGAAAATGTATCAAATGTGTATGCAAATATGTGCTACACAAAAATCTTCCCACCCTCATTCAGCACAATGCCTTGACATTACCTTCGCCCCACATAAGACACAATTAGAGGAGAAGAGTTAGAAAATCTGTGAATACATATGTGTAATGAAAAATGCTCAGGAGTTCACAAATTTGCAGGTGGTAGAGGAGTTTCCAAAAGTAAGGGACAGGGTAAAAACTCCACAAACATGAAGTTCTGCCAGCCTAACATCTGGAGAAACTGCCTCTGAGGTTGGGCAATGAAATATATGCTGTTGTCAGGAGCATTAGCTTCATTTGTTGTGAGACCATCATAGCTGAGTCTTCATCTATGTGATCTGGATGACATGGATTCTTATTTTCCAATGAACATGAGGCAGCAGTGCTGAATTTTCTATTTGTAGGTAACCTGTGGCCACTGGGGTCTAAGTGTCTCCCCTTGTGGACTGTAATTCCATTTGGTCATCCTCCACTATTCGTGGTATTTCTTGCTGCTGCACTGGGAGATTGGTGTTTGCTTCATGAAATACAAGGATTTCAAATGGGACACAGTGCTGAAGTAACTTCTGTCAAGTGTGGTGGGTCAGGTTCGTCAGGAGAATGCACCAACCAGGCTTCTATCCCACATAGCTTGCCCCATTGACCATAGCAACCTGATTCTGAACATTGCCCTAAAACCTCTCCATATAACAATATGCTTTTACATATAAGGGTCTACTGGCTGCAAAATGTCAGTCACAATCCATTTGGAAGCCAATGGCAGATCCAAATGCCCCCACCACAGATGTTTTATTACACACCTGCCAACCACTACTCTAGTACAACTACTCAGCAGGATCCAACTTACTGGCATCTCTGTTCAACACCATTTTCATAAAACCCAGTCAATCAAGGCACTGTCTTGTATACTCATGATCAGCAACAGGACATCCAAATATTCTCCAGTGCTACCCAGTCATGGGAATTTCAAAAATTTCATGGTATTGATATAGCCAATTTTCAAGGATGAAGTTGGAGGCACTGTGAATTTTAATTCACTCAGAAACCATTAAATGGTGAGGAAGCTCATTTCAATGAAAACTCTGGAGAATTCTTACAGGCAAGGCTTCCAAAAGTGGCGAAAAGTCAGATTAAGCCAGGCCCCTTGAGGTCTACAATGTATGGTCCATGTGTGTTTCGACTCTCAAATATGGCTGCCAAGTCTTTAAGAATAATATCATGTGATATCCTGGCTGAGATTCCCTGTGCTCTGTGGAAAGTCAACTTGGTCCTAGATGTCACTTTCCAAGGGCAACTCTCATGCATGGCCATCTAAAATTCCAACACAATTCCTGGCAATAATTCTCTGAGATCAGTAAAAGAACTCAGTCTCTAAGGGGAATCACACCAAAGTGCAAGCCAAGGTGGACCCAGAGATCTCTTCCAACCGCCAGACAAATATCCACAATTTAAACCAAACACTCTCACATGGCCCTCATCTTCTTCCATATAGACACTCATCATATTCTCTGGCTGGAGGTTTCCATAAGGGACGCAGCCCATGACAGTGTCCAAACTAAGCTCCGTGCCCCTCATTTGCCTAAAGTCAGGGTGGACTGGACTCTCTTCCTGTGAACCAGTAGTGATCAAATAGGCCTGCCTTTAATATTGCTTGGCTTCTCCAACTTGGGGCCTTCTAGCTTTGGGGTTTAGATTCTTTAAGTGAATTGGAGTCATGAAAATCAAACACCTATGGCCTAGCCTCTGCAGGGCTTTGAAGAACTCATTTGACCCAAAGGATCCCTATTCTCACTTGATGGATATCAGGAACCTACCAGAGGAAGGCAAGAGAGTTCATCAACAATATCTGATCTTTTTGCCATTTTGGTTTTGGATGCATGCATGGGATCTATCTTTAGATCCATCAGGTGCTGAGAATCTAAGCCACAGCCTCACACAGGGCCAACAGGCTGATTCAGACATATCCCAATCCTAAGCAATTAAGCAAAGAGTCACAGGTGATTCCCATTCATTTCCATTTGAAAACTGTTCTCTTCAGGGTTCACAAAGTGGTGGCTTGAGGCAAAAAACTTCCTGACATTCAACAGAACAATAGGTAAGCAAAAGGAACAAAGAGGGGTTTCTCCACTGAGACTTTCCTGGTCAACAGATATTTGAGATTTCTGAGATGCTAGCCATTTCTTTCAGCTATCCAGTACATAGCCATGCCACAGATCTTGGAGGTACAAATCTTGGACACAAAACCACGATACTATTCTGGAGAGTGGCCAGAATTGAGAAAGAAAACAGGAAATTAGGAAGCTTGTAGGTGTTGCCCATCCATAAGGCAAGCCAGAGTCCACTCATGAATTGGGCAGGATGAATGCTGGGAAGCTTTCTACTAGACAGGACACATCCATTGATGCATTGTCTTTTCTAATGTCTACAACAATGGACTCAGTGGGATACACACACATAGAAACACTCGCCTTGTCAAAGGACTTAATAGAAATATTCCACTCCATACCAAACAAACCGCCTTTCCTACCTATTCTCAGAACATGAGACAAAACCACAAACTCACACCCACACCCAAAAAGGCACCTCCTTCCCCCTAGTAGGTCTGTGACTCCCTGGAGTGTCGTCTGACTGGTGGGCCATTCTATGTTCTTCCAAAATGACCTCTCCTGTCTCAGATCATGTCTGCTTGGCCAACTCTGTGAAGTTCTCAAGAGCCAGCGGTGAGACACTACCTGCTTTCTCAGGAAAAGCCCCTCTTCAGAGGTTTCCTGGCATTTGGCCATCCTCACATCTGTAGGTACCAAGAAAGACTGACTCTGTCCTTGGTAAATCCAAACATGTCAGACCACTGGGACTAGGACAGGGACTGTCTCTTGGTGCCTGGCTTCCTGGATTTCAAGTTCAGAGAGTTCCATCACCAAGGAAGTGAGGTGAGATCACTTCCTTCAGGATATGAATGATGTCACTGCCTTGGCAACCACTTTGTCCTAACAGTTGCTTCCAAAAGTATCATGAGGTGGAGGCTGTCCTGATTTTCATGGGACACTTTCTCTAGTTAGAATGTTATATCAACCATAAGCACCCGGGAACAGCTTCCACACAGGACTGGTTTGGTCCATGTTCTATACATTAAGAAGAGAGAGACTGATTCAGACACAACCCTCCATCCTGACCAGGATGATTGCCATGGAAGATGACTTTTGCTTTCTGAGGTACTTCATAGCTGCCTTCATCTTCACCAGGGATCATTTCTGCATGAACATTTGAGTTTCTCAGCAGGTGAAGATCCCCTAGATTCCTGTAGTTTAATACCCACACTGTTATTGCTCTCCTGCAAAGTGAGTGTATGGTTACGGTTAATAATATGTTCGATTTGGGTTAGGAATCATTCTGCAGGAAGAATAATGAGATTGGGAACCTGCGATATTTATAAGAATATATACGTGAAATATATGTATGAAAACGGGAATCTAAGAAAGATTTGAAGCCCAGAAGGGCATTGGGCCCTTTATTTGGATACTTAGTGTTGAATTATGTTCTGTACAGTTGTCTCAGTTAAATCGAAATACAGTGGCATAGGACCTTGTACCTTGGATGATTGAATGTAGAAGAGAACATCCAGTCAAAAAGGGATAGTCAGTAGGATTAGGAAGATAGTCAGTAGGTTTAGGAAGAAGAGTGAGTATATGATTTGGAATAAAAAGCTTCTTTAGCAATAGGGTTTCGTTTAGAGAGTGAATGGAAATGTCAGCACATGTGAAGAGTCAGTCACAATGATGAACTGGGGAAAATATGTAGGAAAGCAGGTGTCAATAGAGACATTACGAAATCAGGCAAAGTATAAAGTGAGTGATAGGATTAGACATTTTCAACAGGGTTGAGTTTGAATACATAATCATAGGAAAAAACAAATATCTCGTCACAAATGGGAATGACATTTGAGAGCATTAGGCAACCTGGACATGGATGTTATTAGTTATCCACGTTCACTTTCCTTTTAGGCTTTGGTACAATCATAAGTGTGACATTTTTATGGTTTTTTTTTTTTTTGTTCAGAATATTACTGTGATAAAATGTATATGTAGATCAGGTGGCATGAGTATTTCTTTCACCATTTCTGGGAGCAATATTTTGAAGACGTATACATTAGTATTAGGGGTACAAAGAGGTGTACCCTGTGTCTATTAATATAGAGATAATGCATGAATAGACCATACTATGAATAAATAACGTAACTGATTCCACTTTAAATAATGGATTGAATTGATATGTGAAAATATATAAGAAATCTTATATTGATATACAATCATTCATTCCAACCAGTTATATTTCTAATGGTAATATTAGGATTATGGTTTATGATGAATGGTGTTTGAGTTTTGCTTTACACGTGATGATGTTAAACAAAAATAATATGTTTGGAAAGAAGTCTCATGAAAAGACCAGTCAAGAAACATGGAGGAATACATGTGTTCTGAATCAGGAAGTGATTGATCGTGAAACAAATGCCTATAAATTTTCTAATTTGTGACTGAAATATATATCCCATCATGTGCATGAACTGAAGACATAGTAACGTACAAGTGTTGAATAAAAATGAAAGTCAAAATACACATCATGTCCCCTAGGAATCTACTTGCATTCATTTTAAACTGGCTAAGTAACTGTAGAAATATTAGGGTTTGTATGCACCATTCACTGAATTTAGTTTTCAGTACTAGGAAACAATATGTATTTCAGGTGGATGATTATTTCTGAAAATAATCTTGTTGAAAGTTGATTATAAATCCACAGATATGAATATGAATGTATTTAGGGGCGTGCATAATAAGACACATATATTTCATATTTTGAAAAATCTAAAGAGTATATATATATATATATATATATATATATATATATGTATATATACACACACACACGCAAATGCACAGATATTAAAAAGTAGCAATACAGGAGATCCATTATGAAGGCAGGCATGGAGAATTCAAGTCTCTGATCTCTTCAGCTGCGCGTGCATAGGGAGTCGTAAACTGTCTAAATGCTGTTTGCTCAGAATCACTAGGCAATATTGACCTGTTGTGAATCTGGGGCGAACAGTCTGGGCCCCTCAGAACACACACAAAGCCCGGATTGGCTGCATTCAAGCTTAGATTCATCTGGTTTTTGTGACTCAGCACTAACTTTCCCGCTGAAATAATTGGTCGGGCTTTCGGAATTGACAGAGTTAAAAGCCAACTGAGCCTTCATAGGCAGTGGCCACAGGATTGAAATGGGGCTTGGGAGAGATAGTCAGGACCCAGCTGTTGCATTGGTCACCCAGCAAAGGGAACGAACGGTCACCATTTTAATGGTATACCACCATGGCAGCGAACTGACGTCACAGTCGGAGGAGATAACTTCATTGAAACCAGTGCGACAAGTATGTTATCCCATTGCCATCTCTCTCAACACCGCAGGGAAACCTCAAGGGCCCTTCCCACCTCTGCCGTAATGGCCCCTCCCAGCTCTCCAAGGAGCGCAATACCCAGACCTAGGGAATCAGGATTGGCTCGGGACTCGAGGCGTGTAATTGCCGGCTACCGCTCCCACCAGTGCTGACAATTGAGGTCTCTTACACCACCTACCGGGGCCATGGCTCCCGAAGGGCAAGCAAATTCGCTGGGGTTTCTCAGCCCCAAGCTCTACAAACTTAGGGTCTGAGGGAGGCAATTAAGGAGAGTGTGCCCAGCCGTTCATGGAAACAGGGCTACCAGGAGCAGAGGCCTGGCTTGTAACCAGTATTGTGGTGAGCGTCACAGGTGAGTGGGGCCTGGCTTGAGGAAGCACAAGAGAAGGCCCTAGGCACTCAGGGTTGGAGACCCGCCCAGTCTGGGAGGAAGAGCTGCTGCACAGTGATTGGTTCCCACTTATTGAGAGGAGAAGCTTGGCCCAGTGCGCACAGCTCCACCTACTGGAAGAGAAGTTAATTGAACTCTAGGACTGCATGTATTATTACTATTTTTTTATTTGTATTTTTTTCTTTTTCTTTCATTTTCATTTTTGTTGTTGTTGTTCATTAACTTTTTTAAATGTTTTTATTTTTTTAATTTCTTTTATTTTATTATTATTATTATTAATATTATTATTTTAAATTTTAATTTTCAATTTTTTAATCATCATTATTACTTAAAATTTTCTTTCTTTATTTTCTATTTTTTTTGTCTTTTCATTTCATTTCAATTTTTTTTATTCCCCCTTACTTGAATTCTACCTGCCTACTCTCATTCTCTTTAGTGACTTCTCCCTTCCCTTCTAATATCTTTCCTCTCAAGCATCAAATAAATTTATAAGAGTAAGCAGTAACTCAGTAGTCAAACAGAACGAGAAGTAACATGAGAAGCATAAAAAAGCAAGGAAGAAAAGGAGTACGAACAATGAAGGACAGCCTAAATATTCAAGAGCACCTAGAGTCATCAGAAAAATGGTCATATAAAGAACTCAAGGAATACCTTAGACAGATGGAATGGAACCTTAAAGAGGATACGAGACAGCAAAAACAAACAGTGATAGAACGCATTGAAAATAAATTACATAAACAGATAAAATAAGAAATTAAGCATCTTTATCAGGAGATAGAGATTATTAGAAAAATCAAACAATAATTCTAGAAATCAAGGAAATGATAAACCAAATTAAAAATTCAATTGAGAGTATCACTAACAGTGTAGAGCAAGTAGAAGACAGAATGAAGACAAAATATATCATCTTGAAAAAAGTCTAGCCAACAAAGAAATGCTGTAAAAAATTATGAGAAAACATTCAAGAGATATGGAATAACATAAAAAAAAAAAAACTAATGAGTCATATGGATAGAGGAAGGTACAGAGATTCAAACCAAGGGAATGAGAAATCTGCTGAATGAAATAATTACAGAAAACTTTCCAGAAATAAAAATGGAAAGGGATAAACAAATTGTAGATGCTTACAGGACATCGAGCACACAAAATCACAGTAGACCAATGCCAAGAAATATTGTTATGAAGATATCCAATATACAGAACAAAGAGAAAATATTAAAAGCTACCAGAGAAAGGAGGCAGATTAGAATCATTACAATCAGGGGTAAACCAAAAAGGTTAACAATGGATTTTTCATCACAGATGCTGGAAGTGAGAAGATCCTGGAACAACGTACTTCAAACACTGAAAGACAATGGATGCCAACCAAGAATTATGTATCCAGCAAAATTAAGCTTAAGGTAAGACAACGAGATAAAAATATTTCATGATAAACAAAACCTAAAAGAATTTGCAGCCAGATAACCAGCATTGCAAAGCATCTTGAGCAAAACACTACACGAGGAAGAAATGAAAATCAACAACGAAAACCATGAGTGAGAAGTGCCTCAGTAATGACAGAGGGCGGGGGAAAAGCTAATCATGGAGAAACAAACTAATTTAAAAAAAAGATATAAGCAAACATGGGTGGCAGTACAAACCATATATCATTAGTAACTCTAAAAGTAAATGGCTTAAACTCTCGAATAAAGTGACATAGGCTTGTAACTTGAAATAAAAAAAAAATCCAACAATATATTGCCTCCAGGGGACACATCTGAATGGAAACGACATACACAGGCTGAAGGTGAAAGATTGGGAAAATTTATACCATGCACACGGTCCTCGTAAGCAAGCAGGGGTGGCCATCCTCCTATCGAATAAAATCGACCTCAAGACTAATTTAATCAAAAGGGATAAAGAAGGACATTATATACTGCTAAAATGAACCATTCACCGACAAGACATAACAATTATCAATATTCACGCAGCAAATAATGGTGCTGCGATGTTCATAAAACAAATTCTCCTCAAGTTAAAGAATCAAATAGACCACAATACAATAATTATGGGTGACTTCAACTCACCTCTCTCACCATTGGACAGATCCTCCAAACAAAAGTTGAAAAAAGAAACTATAGAACTCAATCTCACAATCAATACCCTAGACTTAACTGACATATATAGAATATATCAACCATCATCAAGTGGATATACTTTTTTCTCAGCAGCACATGGATCCTTCTCAAAAATAGACGATATGTTATGCCATAGGGCAACCCTCAGTAAATATAAAGGGGTGGAGATAATACCATGAATTTTTTGTGATCATAATGGAATGAAACTGGAAACCAATGATAAAAGAAGGAAGAAAAAATCATACATCACATCCAAAATGAAGAATATGTTACTGAATGATCAATGGGTTACAGAAGACATAAAGGAGGAAATCAAAAAATTCTTAGAGATAAATGAAAATACAGACACAACATATCAGATTCTATGGGGTACAATGAAAAGAAGTTTTAAGGGGTAAATTCATCGCCTAGAGGTCATTCCTCAAAATAGAAAAGAAAAACAAATAAATGAGCTCACACTTCATCTCAAAGCCTTAGAAAAGGAAGAGCAAAACAACAGCAAATGTAGCAGAAGGCAAGAAATAATTAAAATCATAGCGAAATTGAAACAAAAGAAACTATTGAAAAAATTAACAAAACTAAAAGGGGTTCTTCAAAAAGATAAATAAGATAGACAGACCCTTAGCCATGCTAACGAAGAGAAGAAGAGAGAGAAATCAAATTACTAACATACGGGATGAAAAAGGCAATATTACAACAGATGCTACATAAATACAGAAGAAAATTAGAAATTATTTTGAAAACCTGTATTCCAATAAAATAGAAAATAGTGAAGACATCGATAAATTTCTTAAGTCATATGATTTGCCCAGACTGAGTCAGGAGGAAACACACAATTTAAACAGACCAATATCAATGGATGAAGTAGAAGAAGCAATCAAAAGACTACCAACCAAAAAAAGCCCAGGACCGGATGGCTATACAGCAGAGTTTTACAAAACCTTTAAAGAAGAATTAATACCAATACTTCTCAAGTTATTCAGGAAATAGAAAAACTGGGAGCTCTGCCGAATTCATTCTATGAGGCCAACATCACCCTGATTCTGAAACCAGACAAAGACACCTCAAAGAAAGAAAACTACAGACCAATATCTCTGATGAACCTAGATGCAAAAATCCTCATTAAAATTCTGGCGAATTGGATAGAAAGGCACATCAAAAAAATCGTGCACCATGATCAACTTGGATTCATCCCTGGGATGCAAGGAGGGTTCAATATATGGAAATCAATAAATGTTATTCACAACATCAATAGACTTAAAGATAAGAACCATATGATCATCTCGATAGACGCAGAAAAACCATTCAACAAAGTAGAGCATTTCTTTATGTTCAAAACATTTTAAAAACTAGGGATAACAGGAACTTACCTCGACATTGTAAAAGCTATCTATGTTAATCCTCAGGCTAGCATCATTCTGAATGGAGAAAAATTGAAGGCATTCCCTCTAAAATCTGGAACAAGACAGGGATGTCCTCTATCACCACTTCTATTCAATATAGTTCTCGAAAAACTGGCCAGAGCAATTAGAGAGATGAAAGACATTAAAGGCATAAAAATAGGAAAAGGAGAACTTAAATTATCACTATTTGTAGATGACATGATTCTATACTTAGAAGACCCAAAAGGGTCTACAGAAAAAACTACTAGAACTCATAAATGAATGCAGCAATGTGGCAGGATACAAAATCAACATGAATAAATCAAAGGCATTTCTGTATATCAGCGACAAAACTTCTGAAACAAAAATGAGTCAAAACACTGCATTCCCAATTTCCTCAAATAATTAAATACTTGGGAATAAACCTAACAAAAGAGGTGAAAGATTTATATAATGCAAACTACAGAACCCTAAAAAGAGAAATAGAATAAGATCTTAGAAGATGGAAAAATATACCGTGTTCATGGATAGGCAGAACTAACATCATCAAAATGGTGATATTACCAAAAGTTCTCTATAGGTTTAATGCAATGCCAATCAAAATCCCATAGAAACTTTTTGTAGAAATAGATAAAGCAATCATAAAATTCAAATGGAAAAATAAAAGACCCAGAATAGCAAAAGCAATTCTAAGCAGGAAGTGTGAAACAGGCAGTATAGCGATACCAGATTTCAAACTATATTACAGAGCAATCATAATAAAAACAGCATGGTACTGGTACCAAAACAGACGGGTGGACCAATGGTACAGAATGGAGGACACAGAAACTAATCCAAAAAGCTACAACTATCTTATATTTGATAAAGGAGCTAATGGCCTGCAATGGAGGAAGGATAGCATCTTCATCAAATGGTGTTGGGTAAACTGGAAATCCATATGCAACAAAATGAAACTGAATCCCCTCCTCTCGCCATGCACCAAAGTTAACTCAATGTGGATCAAGGAGCTAGATTCAAATCAGAGTCTCTGCGTCTGATAGAATAAAAAGTTGGCTCCGATCTACATATTGTGTGGTCAGGCTCCAAATTCCTTAATAGGACACCCATAGAACAAGAGTTAATAATAAGAATCAACAAATGGGACTTACTTAAACTGAATTATTTTTTCTCAGAAAGAGAAACAATAAGAGAGGTAAATATGGAGCTTACATCATGGGAACAAATTTTTAGTCCTCACTCTTCACATGGAGCCCTAATATCCAGAGTATACAAAGTATACAAAGAACTTAGAAAATTAGACAATAAGATAACCAATAACCCAATGGGCCAAGGACCTGAACAGAAACTTCTCAGAGGAGGACATAGAATCAATTAACAAGTACATGAAAAAAATGCTCTCCATTTCTAGCAGTAAGAGAAATGCAAATAAAAACCACCCTAAAATACCATCTCAATCCAGTGAGATTGGCAGCCATTATGAAGTCAAACAACAACAAGTGCTGGCGAGGATGTGGGGAAAAGGGTACTCTTGTACATTGCTCGTGGGACTGAAACTGGTGTGGCCAATTTGGAAAGCAGTATGGAGATTCCTGGGAAAGCTGGGAATGGAAGCACCATTTGACCAAGCTATTGCCCTTCTCGGACTATTCCCTGAAGACCTTAAAAGAGCGTACTACAGGGATACTGCCACATGGATTTTCATAGCAGCACAATTCACAATTGCTACACTGTGGAACCAACCCAGATGCCCTTCAATAGATGAATGGATAAAAAAATGTGACTTTTATATACTATCGAGAATTACGCAGCACTAAAAAATGACAAAATCATGGAATTTGCAGGGAAATGCATGGCACTGAGCAGATTATGCTTAGTGAATCTAGCCAATCCCTAAAAAACAATTACCAAATGTCTTCTTTGATATAATGAGAGCAACTAAGAACAGAGCAGGGAGGAAGAGGATGAAGAAAAGATTAACATTAAGCAGAAACATGATGTGGGAGGGAAAGGGAGAGAAGAGGGAAATTGCATGGTAATGGAGAGAGACACTTATTGTTACACAAAATTACATATAAGAGGTTGTGGGAAAATAAACAAGGAGAGAAATGAATTACAGTAGGTATGGTAGACAGAGAAGATGGGAAGAGAGGGGAGTGGGGATAGTAGAGTATAGGAAAGGTAGCAGAATACAACAGTAACTAATAGGGCATTATGTAAAAATATGGATGTGTAACTAATGTGATTCTGCAATCTGTATTTGGAGTAAAAATGGGAGTTCATAACCCACTTGAATCTAATGTATGAAATATGATATTCAAGAGCTTTGTAATGTTTTGAGCAACCAATAAAAGAAAAAAAAAAGTAGCAACATATATGCCAATAGAAATTCATCATGAAAAGTATATAATCCACAGATCGAAAAATGTTCATTTTACTGAACATGGATTCATGTATAATGTTTTTCAACTAGGAAGCTCACCCATAGGTTGAATTTTCAGTTCCAACAGCGTTTAGGAGGAGTGAACTTTCTCTCAATTTGCATCTGCCAATTCAGCCACCTCACAAGTGTATACGAGTGATATCAGGTAGAATTCTATATGTGCATATAAAAATACATGTACTGAATAGGCTACAGAGAAAGGGAGACAGGGATTCACATATTTGCTAATTTTAAAAACACATTTAGAACTATTTCAACAAAAAAATTGACTAGACTTATAACTCCTACATTATATAATGCAAAAGGCAATTCCAACAATACACAATGCGTCCTCTGAACTGCTTGTGTTTCTTCTCTTTTTGGCTTATTTTTCACCATCATATTAGGATTATTAGTCAGAGACTAGTAGGGTATGGGTTAGTGTCAGGGATTCAGTATTTCAAATGAAAAATTGAAAAATGAATCCAATGTGTATGTAAATATGTGCTACACAAAAATCTTCCCACTCACATCCAGAACAATGCCTTGACATTACCTACGCCCCAAGTAAAACACAATTAGAGTAGAAAAGTGTGAAAATCTATGAATACATATATGGAATGGAATATGCTCGGGAGTTCACAACCTTGGAGGTGGTAGAGGAGTTTCCAAAAGTAAAGGACAGGGTAAACACTCCACAAAAAGGAGCTCTGCTGGCCTAAGAATTCTTGGGAAACGGCTTCTGAGGTTGGGCACTTGAAATATATGTTGTTGTCATGAGCTTTAGCTTCCTTTGTAGTGAGACCATCATAGCTGGGTCTGCATCTATGTAACCGAAAGACATGGTTTCTTATATTTCAATGAACATGAGGCAGCAGTGCTCAATTCTCTCTTTGTAGCTAAACTGTGTCCATTGGAAGCTAAGTGTCTCCCAGTGGGGACTGTGAAGACATTTGGTCATCCTCCACTTTTCGTGGTATTTCTTGCTGCTGCACTGGGAATTTGGTATTTGCTTCACAAAACATAAAAAGTTCATCTGAGATACAGTGCTGGAGGGAGTTCTGTCACGTGTGGTGGGTCAGGGTCTGCAGGAGAATGCACCAACCAGGCTTGTATCCCACATAGCTTGCCCCAATAACCATAGCAACCTGATTCTGAATATTGCCCTGAAAACTCTCCATTTAACAAGATGCCTTTACATATAAGGGTCTGATGTCTGCACTATATCAGTCACAAAAAATTTGGAAGCCAATGGCAGATTCACATGGCCCCAACATGATGTTTTATCACACACCTGCCCACCACTGCTCTAGCCCCCCTACTCAGCAGGCTCCAAATTACTGGCTTCTCTTGTTCTACACCATTTTAATGAAACCCAGTCAAAAACAAGGCACTGTCTGGTATACACATGATCAGCAACAGGACATCAAAAGTTTCTGTAGTGCCACCTGGTCATGGGAATTTCAAAAATTTCATGGTATTTATCTTGAAATTTTTCAAGGATGAAGTTAGAGGCACTGTGGGTTTCAATTCATTCAGGAACCATTAAGTGTTGAGAAAGTTCATTACAATGAATGCTCTGGAGAACTCTCACAGTCAATGCTTCTCAAACAGTTGCCAAAAGGTCTCCTAAAGCCAGGCCAACTGACATCTACAATGTGAGGTCCATGTGTGTTTTGACTCTCAAATATGGGTGCTAAGTCTTTCAGAATAAAATCATGTGATATCCTGGCTGAGATTCTCAGGCCTCTGTGGAAACCACCCTGGGCCTAGATCTCAGTTTCCAAGAGTGAGTCTCATGCGTGGCCTCCTAAAATCCCAACACAATTCATGGCAATACTTCTCTGAGGTCAGTTTCAGAACTCAGTCTCTAAGGGGAATCACACCAGAGTTCAAGCCTAGGTGGACCCAGTCATCCCTTCCATCCGCCAAAAAATGACCACAATTAAAATCAAAACACTCCCACAGGGCCATCATCTTCTTCCATGTAGACACTCATCATAACCTCCAGCTGGAGGTTTCTATGAGCCCAAATAAGCTCACTTGCCCCTCATTTGCCTAAAATCATGATGGCCTGGACACTCTTCCTGTGAACCAGGAATGATCAAATATTCCTGCTGTTAAAGTGTTCCACTTCTCCAATTTGAGGCCTACTGGCTGTAGGGTATAGATTCTTTATGTGATTTGGAGTCATGAGAAAACCCAAGCAAATATGGGCTAGCCTCTGCAGGGATTTCAAGAACTGATTTGACCCAAAGGATCCCTATTCTCACTTTATGGAGGTCAGGAACCTAAAACAAGAAGGCAAAAATATTCATCAACAATGACTGCTCTTTTGGCCATTTTAGTTTTGGAAGCACATGGTATCTTTCTTTAGATCCATCAGGTGCTGAGAATCAAAGCCACAACCTCATACAAGGACAAGAGGCTGATTCAGACACATCTCATTCCAAATCAATTAAGCAAAGAGCCACAGGTGATGTCCATACATTTCCATATGAAAACAGTTTTCTTCAGGCTACACAAAGGTGTGGCCTGAGGCAAAGACCTTCCTGACATTCAGGGTAATAGAAATAGAAGTAAGCAAATGGCCCAAAGAAGGGTTTCTCCACTGAGACTTTACTGGTCACACTGAAATCTGAGTTTTCTTAGATGCTCCCATTCCCTTCAGCAATCCAGCACATGGCCATGTCACAGAATCTTGTGGTGTTACATATTTGGGAAACAAAACCATGAACCTATTCTGGAGAGTGGCCAGAATTCACGAAGAAAACAGGAACTTTAGAAGATAGTAGATGTTGCCCATCCATAAGGCAAGCTGCAGTCCATTCATTAATTGGGCAGTATGAATGCGGGGAAGCTTTCAACTAGAGACAACACATCCATTGATGCATTCTCTTTTCTAATGTCTACAACCACGGATACAGTGGGATACACAGACCTAGAAACACTCACCATGTCAAACGACTTACTAGAAACAGTCCACTCCAAACCAAACAAACCACTTTTCCTACCTATTCTCAGAACATGAGAAAAAACCACAAACTCACACCTATAACGGCAAAGGCACTTACTTCCCCCAAATAGGTCTGTGACTATCCGGAGTGTCTTCTGACTGGTGGGCCATATTATGTTCCCACAAAATGGCCTGTCCTGTTTCAGATCTGGTCTCCTTGTCCAACTCTGTGAAGTTGTCAGGAGCCAAAGGTGAGCCACTACCTGCTTTCTCAGGAAAGGCCCCTCATCAGAGCTCTGCTGGCATTTTTCCATCCTCACATCAGTAGGTACCAAGAAAGACTGACTATGTCTTTGGGAAAAGCAAACAAGTTAGCCCACTGGAACTGGGAGTGGGACTGGCTCTGGGTGCCTTCCTTCCTGGATCCCAGGTTCAGAGAATTCCATCACCAAGGAAGTGAAGTGAGGTCACTTCTTTCAGGAACTGAATATGGTCACTACCTTGGTAACCACTTTGTGCTAACAGTTGCATCCAGGGTTCCCATGAGATGGAGGCTGCCCCAACATCCTGTGACACATTCAGAAGTTAGAATGGTATATCAACCATAGGCACCAGGGAACAGCTCTCCACAGAGGCCTGGTTCACTCCATCTTCTCTTCATTAAGAAGAGAGAGGCTGATTCAGACTATCAATTAATCCTGACCAGGTTGTTTGCCATGGAAGATGACTATTGCTCTCTCAGGTCCTACATAGCTGCCTATATCTTCTGCAAGGATCATTTCTCCATGGATCTTTGATGTTCTCAGCAGGTGGAAGATCATCTACATTCCTATATTGTAAGACTCACACTGTCCCTGCTCTTAAGTAAGTTATACTGAGGGAACAGTGTATGGTTAGGGTTAATCACATGTTCAATTTGGGTTACAAATCATTCTGCGGGATGAATAATGGTATTGGCAAAATGCGATATTTACAAGAGTATATATGTGAAACATAAGTATGAAAGCAGAAATCTAGGTAAGATTTGAAGCCCAGAAGGGCATTGGGGACTTGAGTGGGATACTTAGCTTTGAGTAATGTGCAGCACAGATGTCTCAGATAAATCAATATACACTGGCATCGTACCTTGTACCTTGGATATTGAATGTTGAAGAAAACATCCAGTCAAAAACTGATAGTCGGTAGGATTAGGAAGGTAGTTGGTAGGTTTAGAAAGAAGAGTGAGTATACGATTTGGACCAAAAGTTCTTTCGCAATAAGATTTCGGGTAGAGAGTGTATGTAAATGTAAGCACATGTGAAGAGTCAGTCACAATGATGAACTGGGGAAAAATATAGGAAAGCAGATATCAATAGAGACATTAGGAAATCAAGCAAAGTACAAATTGTGTGATAGGGTTAGACATTGTCAACAGGTTTGAAGTTGAATATATAATCTTAAGAAGAAACAAATATGTAGTCAAAAATAGAATTGATATTTGAGAGCATTAGGCAACCTGGACATGGAGGTTTTTAGTAATCCATGCTCACTTTCCATTTACGCTTTGGTACAATTGTAAGTGTGACCTTTGCTTTTTGTGTCCAGAATATTTCTGTAATAAAATGTGTATGTAGATCAGGTGAAAAGAGTATTTCTTCCACCAATTCTGCGAGCAATATTTTGAAGACTTACAAATTAGTATGGGGGTACAAATAGGTGTACCCTGTTTCAATGAATATAGACATAATGCATGAATAGACCATACTGTGAATAAATAATATAACTGGATCCACTTTAAATAATGGATTGAATAAATATCTGAAAATTTATAAGAAATTTTATATTGATATGCAATCATTCATTCCAACCAGTTATATATCTAACGATAATCTTAGGATTATGGTTTATCATGAAGGGTGTGTGAGTTTTGGTTCAAAATTGATTATGGAAATCGAAAATAATATATTTGGAAAAAAGTCTCATGAATAGACCAGTCAAGAAACACAGAGGAATACATGTGTTCTGGAGCAGTAAGTGATTGAAAGTGAAACAAATGCCTATAAATTTGCTAACTAGTGAATAAAATATATATACTGAGATTTGCATAAACTGAAGAAATAGTAATGTACCAGTGTGGAATAAAAATTAATGTCAAAATACACATCATGTCCCATAGGAACCTACATGCATTGATGTTAAACTGGGTCAGTTAAAGTAGACATATTAGGATTTGTATGCACCTTTTACTGAAGTTAGTTTTCAGTACTAGGAAACAAATATGTATTTCGGGTGGATGAATATTTCTAAGAATAATCTTGTGAAAAGTTGATTATTAATCCACATACATGAACATGAATGAATTTAGGGAGTGTATATAAGACACACATATTTCATATTTTTAAAAATATGGAGAGTATATATATATATATATATATATATATATATATATATATATATATATATACACACACACACACACACAAACACAGAAATTAAAAAGTAGCAATATATATGCCAATCAAAATTCATCATGAAATATATATCATAAAGATGCAAAAACATTCATTTTAGTGAACATGGGTTTATGTATAATGTTGTTCCACTGGGAAGCTCACCCATAGGTTGAATTTTCAGTTCCAACAGCGTTTAGGAGGAGTGATCACTTCTCACACTTTGTATCTGCTAAGTCATATACCTCACAAGGATGTACGTGTGATACCTTGTAGGATTCTATTTGTGCATATAAAAATACATGTGCTGAATAAGCTCCAGAGAATGGGAGACAGTAATTCACATATTTGTTAACTTTAAAAACACATGGAAAACTATTTCAATTAAATATTGCATAGATTTATAACACCTACCCTTTATCATGCAAAAGGCAAGTCCAACTCTGAACTGCAAGTATTTATGTACTGTTTGGGTTATTTTCTTCCATCATATTTGGATTAGTAGTCAGAGTCTAGTAGAATATGGGTTAGTGTCAGGGATTCAGAATTTCAAATGGAAAATAGAAAAATTAATCTTCTGACTCTCATCCAGAACAATGCCTTGTCATTAATTTCGCCCCAAGGGAGACACAATTAGAGTAGAAGAGTTACAAAATCTGTGATTACATTTCTGGAATAGAAAATGCTCAGGAGTGCACAAACTTGGAGGTGGAATAGGAGTTTCCAAAAGTAAGGACAGGGTACACACTCCACAAACATGAAGCTCTGCTTGCCTAAAACTTCTTGAGAAACTGCCAGTGAAATTGGGCACTGAAATATAGGTTGTTGTCAGGAGTTAAGCTTCCTTTGTAGTGAGACCCTCAAAGCTGTGTCTGCATCTATGAGACCTGGAGGACAACATTTCTCATTTTCCAATGAACACGAGGCAGCAGTGCTGAATTCTCTCTTTGTAGGTAAACTGTGGGCACTGGGGGCTTATTGTCTCCCCGTGTGGACTGTGAAACCATTTGGTCATCCTCCACTTTTCGTGGTGTTTCTTGCTGCTGCACTTGGAGTTTGGTTCATGCTTCACGAAATACAAGGAGTTCAACTGGGAAACAGTGCTTGAGGTAGTTCTGTCACGTGTGGTGGGTCAGGGTCTGCAAGAAAATTCACCAACCAGGCTTCTATCTCTCAAAGATTGCCCGCTTGTCCATAGCAACCTGATTCTGAACATTGCCCTGAAACTACGCCATATAACAAGATGCTTTTACATATAAGGGTCTGATGTCTGCACTCTGTCAGTTACAAGCCATTTGGAAGCCAATGGCAGATACAAATGGCCCCACCATGATGTTTTATCACACACCTCTCCACCACTGCTCTAGGCCCACTACTCAGCAGGCTCCAAAATACTGGCTTCTCTGTTCTAAACAAATTTCATGAAACCCTGTCAATCAAGGCACTGTCTGGTACACTCATGGTAAGCAACAGGACATCGAAAGTTTCTACAGTTCCACCTGGTCATGGAAATTTCAAAAATTTCGTGTTATTTATCTAGCCATTTTTCAAGGACGACGTTGGATGCACTGTGGATTTCAATTATTCAGGAACCATTAAATATTGAGAAAGTTCATTTCAAAAAAATTCTAGAGAACTCTCACAGGCAAGGCTTTCCAAAGAGTGGACAAAGGTCACTTGAAGCCAGGACCATTGAGGTCTACAATGTGAGGTCCTATGTCTTTTGACTCTCAACTATGGCTGCCAAGTCTTTCAGAATAAAATCATGTGATATCCAGGCTGAGATTCCCAGTTCTTTGTGGAAAGCCACCCTGGTCCTAGATCTCAGGTTCCAAGGGCGACTCTCATGCGTGGCCTCCTAAAATCCCAACACAATTCATGGCAATACTTCTCTGAGATCAGTTTCAAAACTCAGTCTCTATGTGGAAACACACCAGAGTTCAAGACCAGTTGACCCAGTCATCTCTTCCAACCGCCACACCAATGACCAGAATTAAAACCAAAACACTCCCACATGGCCCTCATTTTCTTCCATATAGTCACTCATCATAACCTTGGCTGGAAGTTTTTATGAGGCACACAGCCCAAGACAATGTCAAAATAAGCTCCCTTGCCCTTCATTTGTCTAAAGTCAGTGTTTCCTGGACAACGTTCCTGTGAACCAGGACTGATCAAAGAGGCATGCCATTAATACTGTTCTGCTTTTCCAATTTGAGGCATACTGACTGTCGGGTATAGTTTCTTTATGTGATTTGCAGTCATAAGAAAACCCAAGCACCTATGGGCTAGCCTCTGCAGGGCTTGAAGAACTCAGTTGACCCAAAGATCCCTGTTATCACTTGATGGAGATCAGGAACCTTACAGAGGAAGGCAAGAGACTTCATCACAATGACTTCTCTTTTGGCCATTTTGGATTTGGATGCACACATGGGATCTTTCTTTAGGTCCATCAGGTGCTGAGAATCTAAGCGATAATCTCAAACTGCACTGAGAGGCTGATTCAGACATATCCCTTTGCAAAGCAATTAAGCCAGGAGCCACAGGTGATGCCCATTTATTTCCATTTGAAAACTGTTTTTTTCAGGCATTGGAAATGTGGGGCCTTAGGCAAAGACCTTCCTTACATTCAGGGCAACAGAACAATAGGTAAGCAAAATCCCAAAGCAGATTTTCTCCACTGAGACTTTCCTGGTCACACTGATATCTGAGTTTTCTGAGATATTCACCATTCTCTTCAGCTATCCAGTACATGGCCATGTCCCAGATTGTGGAGGAGATACATATCTTGAACACAAAACCATGAGCCTATGGGAGAGTGGCCAGAATTCAGGAAGAAATCACGAATGTAGGAAGGTAGTAGGTGTTGCCCATCCATATGGTAACCTGCAGTCCATTCATAAATTGGACAGGATGAATTCTGCGAAGTTTTCTACTAGACAGGACACATCTATTTATGCATTCTCTTTTCTATTGTCTACAACCACGGACACAGTGGGATATGCAGACATAGAAACACTCGCCTTCTCAAAGGACTTACTAGAAACAGTCCACTCCAAACCAAACAAACCGACTTTCCTACATATTCTCAAAACATGAGACAAAATCAAAAACACACACACACACACACACCCACAAAGGCACCTTCTTTCCCCAAATAGGTCTGTGACTATCCAGAGCGTCCTCTGACTGGTGGACCATACTATGTTCCCCCGAGACGGGCTGTGCTATGTCAGATCTGGTCTCCTTGGCCAAAACTGTGATGTTATCAGGAGCCAGCGGTGAGCCACTGCCTGTTTTCTCAGGTAAAGCCCCTCTACAGAGCTTTCCTGGCATTTTTCCATCTTCAATTTACCTGCCAAGAAAGACTGACTCTGTCCTTCTTAAATCCAAACATTTGAGACCACTGGGACTTGGACTGGGACTGCCTCAGGGTGCCTGGCTTCCTGGATCCCAAGTTCAGAGTGTTCTATCAACAGGAAAGTGACATAGGTCACTTCATCTAGAACTGAATGAGGTCACTGCCTTGGCAACCACTTTGTCTTAACAGTTGCTTCCAAGGGTCCCTGAGATGGATCCTGCCCCTACTTCCTATGACAGTTTCACAAGCTAGAATGGAATATCAACCACAGGCACCCGGGAACAGCTCTCCACACAAGCCTGGTTTGGTCTATCTTCTCTACATTAAGAAGAGAGAGACTGCTTCAGACACATCCCTTCATCCTGACCTGTTTTTTTTTTTTTTTTTGTCATGAAAGATGACTTTCGCACTCTCAGGTCCTTCATAGCTGCCTACATCTTCTTTAGGGATCATTTCTGCATGGACCTTTGAGGTTCTCTGCAGGTTGAAGATCTCCTACATTCCTGTATTGTAAGACCAACTCTGTCCCTGCTATTCTGTAAAGTTAGATTGAGGGAACAGTGTATGGTTACGGTTAATAACATGTTTGATTTGGGTTAGATCATTCTGCTGGATGAATAATGGTATTGGGAACCTGCGATATATATAAGATTATATAGGTGAAATATATGAATGAAAACAGAAATCTCGGTAACATTTGAAGCCCAGAAGGGCATTAGGTCCTTGATTGGGATACTTAGCATTTAATTATGTTCTGCACAGATGTCTCAGATAAATCTATACACAATGGCATAGGACCTGATACCTTGGATGATTGAATGTTGAGGAGAACAACCATTCAAAGAGGGAGAGTCGGTAGGATTAGGAAGATAGTTGATAGGATTAGAAAAAAGTGTGAGTATAGCATTTGGACAAATAGTTCTTTAGCAATAGGTTTTCAGGTAGACAGAAAATGTAAATGTCAGCACATGTGAAGAGTCAGTCACAGTGATGAAATGGGGAAAATATGTAGGAAAGCAGATATCAATAGCGACATTAGGAAATCAGGCAAAGTATAAAGTGAGTGATAGCAATAGACACTTTCAACAGGCTTGAGATTGAATATATAATCTTAGGAAGTAACAAATATGTAGTCACCAATAGGATTGACATTTGAGAGCATTAGGCAACGTGGACATGGGTGATTTTCATAACCCATACTCACATTCCATTTAGGCTTTGGTACAATCGTAAGTGTGACTTTGCATTTTGTGGCCAGAATATTACTGTGATAAAACGTATATGTAGATCAGGTGACATGAGTCTTTCTTGCACCATTTCTTGGAGCAATATTTTGAAGGGGTATAAATTAGTATTGGAGGTACATATATGTGTACCATGTATGTATGAATATAGAGATAATGCATGAATAGACCATACTGCGAATAAATAATATAACTTGTTCCAACTTTAAATAATGGATTGAATTGATATCTGAAAATACACAGGAATCATATATTGATATATATACATTCATTCCAACCAGTAATACATCTAATGGTAATATTACGGTTGTGGTTTATCATAAAGAGTGTGTGAATTTTGCTTCAAAATTGATTATGGAAATCGAAAATGATGTGTTTGGAAAGAAGTCTCATGAAATGACCAGTCAAAAACAAGGAGGAATACATATGTTCTGAAGCAGGAAGTGATTGAATGTGTTACAAATTTCTTTAAATTTGTGAACTTGTGGATGAAATGTATATTCTATGATGTACAAAAACTGCAGAAATAGTAATGTACCAGTGTTTAATAAAAATGAACGTCAAAATACACATCATGTCCCATAGGAATCTACTTGCATTGATGTTAAAGTGGGTCAGCTACTGTAAAAATAAAAGGATTTGTTTGCACCATTCACTGAAGTAACTTTTTAGTACTAGAAAACAAATATGTATTTCAGGTGGATGAATATTTTTAAAATAATCTTATGAAAAGTTTAATATAAAACCACATACATGAACAAGAATGAATTTAGGGAGTGTATAATAGGACACATATATTTTATATTTTGAAAAATCTAGAGAGTATATATATATATATATATATATATATATATATATATATATATACACACACACACACACACACACACACACAAAACACACACAGAGACATTGAAAAGTAGCTATATATATGCCAATTAAAATTCATTGTGAAATATATATCATCCACAGATCCAAAAATATTAATTTTACTGAACATGGATTTATGTATAATGTTCTTGAACTAAGAAGCTCACTCATAGTCTGAATTTTCAGTTCCAAATGTATTAATGAGGAGTGATCTCTTCTCACACTTTGTATCTGCCAAGTTAGCCACCTCTCAAGAATATACGTGTGATACCAGGTAGGATTCTATATGTGCGTATAAAAATACATGTGCTGAATAGGCTACAGAAAAATGGAGACAGGAATTCACAGATGTGTTAACTTTAAAAACACATGCAGAACTATTTCAACAAAAAATTGACAAGATTTATAAATCCTACCCTATATCATACAAAAGGCAAGACCAACTATACACCATGCCTCTTCTGAAGTGCTAGTATTTCTATTCTGTTTAGGTTATTTTTCTCCATCATATTAGAATTAATAGTCAGAGTCTAGTAGGGTATGGGTTAGTGTCAAGGATTCAGTATTTCGAATGGAAAATTGAACAATGAATCCAATGTGTATGTAAATATGTGCTACACAAAATTATTCCCACTCTCAACCAGAACAATGCCTTGACAATCCCTTCACCCCAAGTAAGACACAATTAGAGGAGAAGATTTAGAAAATCTGTGAATAAATTTGTGGAATGCAATATGCTCAGGAGCTCACAACCTTGGAAGTGGTAGAGTAGTTTCCAAAAGTATGGGACAGGGTAAAAACTCCACAAACATGGAGGTCTGCTGGCCTAGAGACTTCTTGAGAAACTGCCTGTGAGGTTGGGCACTTGAAAAATATGTTGTTGTCAAGAGCTTTAGCTTCCTTTCTAGGGAGACCATAAAAGCTTGGTCTGCATCTATGAGACCTGGAGGACATGGTTTCTTATTTCCCAATGTACATGAGGCAGCAGTGCTGAATTCTCTTTTTAGATAAACTGTGGCCACTGGGGGCTAAATGTGTGCCGGTGTGCACTGTGAAGGCATATGGTCATCTTCCATTTTCGTGGTGTTTCTTCCTGCTGCACTGAGAGTTTGGTATTTGCTTCACAAAATACAAGGAGTTCAACTGGGTCACAATGCAAGAGGAAGTTCTGTCATGTATGGTGGGTCAGGTTTTGCAGGAGGATACAAGAACCAGGATCCTATCCCACATATCTTGCCCCCTTGACCATAGCAACCTGATTCTGAACAATGTCCTGAAACCTCTCCATATAACAACTTGCCTTTACATGGAAGGTTCTGCTGGCTGCACCATGTCAGTCACAAGCCATTTGGAAGCCAATGGAAGATTCACATGGCCCCACCACAGATGTTTATCACATACCTGCCCACCACTGCTCTAACCTACTACTCAACAAAGTCCAACTTACTGGCATCTCTGTTCTACACCATTTACATGAAACCCAGTCAATCAAGGCACTGTCTGGTATATTCATGATCAGCAACAGGACATCAAAAGGTTTTCCAGTGCCACCTGGTGATGGGAAATTCAAAAATTTCATGGTATTTATCTAGCCATTTTTTAAGGATGAAGTTGGAGGCACTGTGAGTTTCAATTTTTTCAGGAACCATTAAATGTTTAGGAAGCTCATTTCAATGAAATCTCTGGAGAACACTCACAGGTAAGGCTTCCCAAAGAGTGGCCAGAAGATCATATGATGCTATGCCCATTTAGGTCTACAATGTGAGGTCCATATGAGTTTTGACTCTCAACTATGGGTGTCAAGTTTTTCAGAATAAAATTTGTGGTATCCTGGCTGAGAGGCTCAGTGCTCTGTGGAAAGCCACCCTGGGCCTAGAACTCAGTTTCCAAGGGCGATGCTCATGCCTGGCTTCCAAAAATTTCAACACTATTCATGGCAATACTTCTCTGAGGTCAGTTGAAGAACTCAGACTCTAAGGGAATCACACCAGAGTTCAAGAACATGTGGACCAAGTCATCTCTTCCAACCGCCACCCAAATGACCACAATTTAAACCAAAACACTCCACCGTGGCGCCCATCTTCTTCCATATAGACACTCACAATAAACTCCACTATGGCTGGAGTTTTCCATGAGGGGCATAGCCCAAGACCGTGTCCAAAATAAGCTCTTTTGCACCTAATTTGCCTAAATTCAGGGTGGCCTGGACACCCTTCTTGTAAACCAGAAGAGATTAAATAGGCCTCCAGTTAATACTGCTCCGCTTCTTCAATTTGAGGCCAAATGACTGTGGGGTTTGGATTCTTTATGTGAATTGGAGTCTTGAGAAAACCCAAGCAACTATGGGCTAGACTCTGCAAGGCTTTGAAGAACTCATTTGACCCAAAGGATCCCTAATCTGACTTGATCGAGGTCAGGAAAGTTACAGAGGAAGGCGAGAGACTTCATCCACAAGGACTGCTCTTTTGGCCATTTTGGTTTTGGATGTACACATGGGATCTTTCTTTAGATCCATCAGGACCTGAGAATCTAAGCCACAGCCTCACACAGGGTAAGTAAGCTGATTCAGACACATCCTTTCCAAAGCAATTAAGCAAAGAGCCACAGGTAATGCCCATTCATTTCCATTTGAAAACTGTTTTCTTCAGGCTTCACAAAGTGGTGGACTGAGGAAAATACCTTCCTGACATTCAGGGCAACAGAAGAGTAGGTAAACAAAAGGCCCCAAGCAGGGTTTCTCCACTAAGACTTTCCTGGTCACACTGATATCTGAGTTTTCTGAGATGCTCACCATTCCCTTCAGCTATACAGGACATGGTCATGTCACAGAGCTTCGAGGTTGTACATATCTTAAACAGAAAACCATGAACCTATTCTGGAGAGTGGCCAGAATTCAGGAATAAAACAGAAACTAAGGAAGATAGCAGGTGTTGCACATCAATAAGGCAAGCTGCAGTCCATTCATAAATAGGGCAGGATGAATGCTGTGAAGCTTTCTACTAGACAGGACATATTAATTGATGCATTCTGTTTTCTAATGTCTACAACCACGGACACAGTGGGATACACAGACATAGAAATTCTCGCCTTGTCAAACGACTTACTAGAAACAGTTCACTCCAAACAAAACAAACCGCCTTTCATACCTATTCTCAGAACATGAGACAAAACCACAAACCCACACCCACACCACAAAGGCACCTCCTTCCCCCAAGTAGGTCTGTGACTATCCGGAGTGTCCTCTGTCTGGTGGGCCTTATTATGTTCCCTGGAAATAGCCTGTTCTGTCTCAAATCTGGTCTTTTGGCCAACTCTGTGAAGTTGTCAGGAGCCAGCGGTGAGCCACTGCGTGCTTTCTCAGGAAAGGCCCCTCTTCATAGCTTTCCTTGCATTTGGCCATCCTTACATCAGTAGGTCCCAAGAAAGACTGAGTCTGTCCTTGGTAAATCAAAATAAGTTTGACCACTGGGACTGGGACTGGGACTGGCTCTGGGTGCCTGGCTTCCTGGATTCCAAGTTCAGAGAGTTCCATCACCAAGGAAGTTAGGTGAAGTCACTTAATTTTGGAACTGAATTAGGTCACTGCCTTGGCAACAACTTTGTCCTAACAGTTGCTTCCAAGGTTCCCATGAGAGGAAGGCTGCTCCTACTTCCTGTGACACTTTCACAGGTCAGAGAGGTATGTCAACCATAGGCATGCAGGAGCAGCTCTCAACACATGCCTGCTTTGGTCCATCTTCTCTACATTAAGAAGAGAGTGGCTGATTCAGACACATCCCTTCATCATGAGCAGGTTGTTTGCCATGGAAGACTTTTGCTCTCTCAGGTCCTTCATACTTGCCTACATCTTCTCCAGGGATCATTTCTACGTGGACCTTTGAGGTTTTCAGCAGGTGGAAGATCCTCTATTTTCCTGTATTTTAATACCAATTCTGTCCCTGCTCTTCTGTAAAATTAGATTGAGAGAACAGTGTATGGTTAGGATTAATAACAGGTTCGATTTGGTTTAGAAAGAAAACTACACGGTTGAGCAAACAGGGTCCTACAGTTAGCAATAATATGAGGAATTTTAATGGACCGGCCATGGCAGATAAAAGCGCAGTTAATCAGGTCACTATGTGAACCAAGACTCAAACCTCCCTTTTGGGGCCTCTGTCTCTCTTTGACGCTCTTCAAGTCGTTTTCTTAATTTATTCATAGATTCTTTTACAACTCCAGTATTGTCGGCACAAAAACAACATTCTTCCCTCAATGCAAGCAAAAAGGCACCTTTCTCTCATGAAGAGGAGGTCCAATACTCGCCTGCTTTGTAAAACAACTTCAGAAAGAGAGAGGTTAAAATTCCTGTAAAGCTGTGATGTCGGTTTTTAATGTCTTTAAGGTTTGGCCTATTTCTGCTTCTAATTGTGTCTTTGTTGTGTCTCATGGACTAGCCCACCAGTTAAGCAACTATTATTTCTAATAGGATGGCTAAAGTGAGGGATACAGGTTCCCGCTGGAACCGGGTTGTATGCCCCCCTATTTGATCTTTAAATGAACCTACGTCATGATAGAGAACTCTGGAAAACATCTGCATCATTACATAATTAATCACATATATTGACCATTTTATGAAAACATAAATAATGTTAAAGTGTATAGAATTATACTGTTGTAGGGATGGACAAGGAAAGGGACCTAAGATAGCACCAAACACAGGAAAACAGCCTTATTTGGTTGCATCCGGATTTAGAGGGCATTGCTTCTGTTGTAATCAATTAATCCACTGAACCCCAAGTTTTGGTAGTTTTAGAATTTGTACCCAATATGTAAGGGAAGTGGATCAGAAGTTCACAGTCTGTAGAAATTCACAAAAATCAGTTTTTGTTTCTGTTTTTGTTCCTCTGTTCTGGGCAAGTTAACTTTTCAAGGACACCTTGGAAAGGGAGAGCTTTTTTGTCTCTTTTTTTTCTCCCTGCCAGCTGTCACCATGAAGCCCAGTTGGTAACTTTTTTATCTTAGAAATGTAGTCATCTCTGTGAAGCCCCAGCTCAAGGCCAGAGGCTTTGTTCACATATTTTGTGAAAACCTAGTAAGGCGGTGTCAAGCTTAGGGGTGGTGATTTTTCCAGCCAGTGGCCAAGTAGAACAGGGCAACACGAAAAGTGGAAGTTTATCTACATTGAACTCTTTCAGAGGGACTCTTTTGCTGAAAGACCTAATGTAAGCCTCGGTGAAGACTTCTGGAGAAGGTTATTTAAGACATATCTATGGACCTGGTACAGAGGGGGAAGACTGGGAAGGCGAGGCTGAGAGCAGCTCCTTGGATCTGAGAATGAGGAAGATGAGATGTAAAAGAATAATGGAAAAGGGGTTTGGGATTTTCCTAGAACAAAACTTGAGCAGTAGAACAGGTAGAGCAGAGGTGAAGATGGGAGTGAGTATTCCAAAAACCCCTGAGGGACTTTAAATTTTTAGAAACCTGTTTTCAGTGATGACAAAGCAACTTTAAAGGCCATTTTTATTACATCTTGGATAGGGGTCTGAGGGCTCTTCTCAGCTGGTTTGAGCTTTGGTTTAGCTTCTTAGAGGACTTGGTGGGACCTAGTGCACACACAGACAGAAAAAGAGAGGAGTGAGTGAGTGGAGGGGTACCTCGGTACCTGCTACCTCAGCAAGGGGGCAATGGTCTGAGAACTGGCAGAGGTTTGGGTTTTTGATCTAGTAATTGGAGGTGAGAAATCACGTTGCTGAGGTGGGAGTGACAGCAGAGACTCTAGAGCAGAAGACTGAGGGTGAGGAACTATTGGAGAAGCATAGTACAGGATGTGAGTGAAGGAGGGAAAAGGATTCCACATAGGGGAATTTTCCCCTTTTGAGCACTTGCCGAAGTTAAAAATGTCACGCAGAATTTGAGGATCTAGAGAACCCTCTGGGGGCCATAGCTTTTGGTTGTCTAATTGGTAATATGGCCAATGCTGTGTACTGAATGTGATGAGGAGTTTGGGTTCCACCAGGCAGCCCCGGTATGCTCACATCCCCATGAGTTACACAAGAAGTTGGCTTTTCCCCCACACAGCCATGGCTGTTTGTGGCTTTGATAGTCCGCCGGGCATACATCATAATCTAGGCTAGCCAACCTGAATCTGGCTCGCGTTTCTGTTCATCCATAATGTTTGTTTCAATTATCTATGGAACTGAAGGGATTTAATGAAACTTTAGTGGGATCCTCTTCATCAGGGTTATCTCAATAGGAAAGACGTATACCAAGCTGAAAAATGTCTGGGTGGAGAGATAGCCACCAGGTCCCTAAGGGGGCTGTATGCGAGATATACCATACTTCTTGTCTAGTAGGATTTGAGATCAGCCTTCACTGCTGAACAGGCTGATGAGGGTTAGGAGTACTGGTGGCCAAGTTGAGAGTCTACAGTCTTGTCCACATAGCGAATACGAAATTTGAAATGGTTACCAGTCTTTTCCAGTTTCCAACCAGAGTCTGGACACAGCGAAGGCTTTAGATGAGAGGCATGGATCCAAAAAGTGATTCTGTCTACTTTTACCGCTGTAGGTGTTATAAGTAGCACCTGGTATATTCCTTTCCAGCGGGGTTTCTAGGAATGACACCTGATGTTGTCTTATGTAGACGAAGTCTCTTACTTGATATTGATGTGGAATCCCCTCGTCCCCAGGTTGGTAGGCAGTGGCCAGCTGTTTCCACAGTTATCACTGAGTTCTTTCAATGGCTTTAAGTCTGTCAAGCAAGGGGTGTGGAAGGGATTGTTAGGCCTTAGAGTTGGGGATTAGGTCCCTTACTGGATGATGGGCATCATAGAGAATTTCATAGGGGGTGAGGTTACACAGAGAAACTGAGGGAGTATTTCTCGCATGAAACAGTGCATAAGGCAGGAGCATAGTCCAATCTTTTATGCCAGTCTCTAAGCTTAATTTTGTTAAGGTCTCTTTAATGGTTCTATTTATTTTTTCTACCTCTCCTGAGCTCTGGGGTATATAAGCATAATGTAACTTACAATTAATCCACACGTGACTTACCTGGGCCATGAACACAAGTCCATTATCAGACCCTATTACCTTAAACAGACCATATCTTGGAAAAATATCTTCCAGGATCTTCTTGAGAACCATTTGGACCGTTTTTTTTTTTTTTTTTTCCTGTGTGTGTGTGTGTGTGTGTGTGTGTGTGTGTGTGTGTGTAAGGCTTCAATCCATCCTGAAAATGTATCGACAAAGACTAGGAGATATTTAAGTCCATACCTTGCTGGCTTAATTTCAGTAATGTCCACTTCCCAGAATTTTCCTGGTCTGGTTCCTCATAGATGCTTTCCTCTAAGAAACTTGGAAGGGTAAGCATTAAACAATTGACTGACCCAACAGGCTTTTGTTACCGGTTCAGTTTTTTTCTTTCGCTGTGTGTTGGTTAGTGGAAAACTCTGTTCTTAATCCTACAGGAGTGCCTGCAGTTTCTTTGAACCAAGGTGAGTGAGTTGACGTACATTTTTAACTTAGTGTAGGGCTTTCTGTAATTGCAGGCTGAGCTCAGTAAAGTTGAGGCGTTCAGTGTCAGTGTCCTTAGATGTTATCTAAAACTTCCTGTTACTCAGGGGTCCATTGGAATTGGGCATCTCCCTTTAACAGCGGGTATAAAGGAGCAGCTAAGGACGCGAACCCATTTATCCATAACCTGCAAAACCCAGCAATCCCAAGAAACTCTCTTAGTTGTCTGCTGTAAGATGGGGTTGGTATCTGCTCAACGGTTTGTTTTCTGGGCTCAGTGAGCCATCGTTTACCGCCCCTGAGGAAATAGTCATGGAAGGTTACTTCTTGCTGGCAAATTGGGCAATTTTGGCAGAAGCTCTATACCCGAGTTGAGCAAGCTCCGATAATAGTGCTTGGGTCCCAGTTCAGTTTTCCTTGGTGTTGGATGCCAGTAGCAGGTGATCCACGTATTGAAGCTGGGTGACTTCGGGGTGTGTAGTTCTGAAATTGTTGAGATCTCTGTGGAGGGCTTCATCAAAGAGAGTGGGGGAGTTTTTGAACCCCTCTGGGAGTCTAGTCCAAGTTAGTTGACTATACTTTCCGGTTTCTGGGTCTACCCACCCAAAAGCAAACAGCAACTGACTATCTTTATGCAGAGGCAAGCAAAAGAAAGCTTGTTTTAAGTCCAGAACAGTATACCATTTCTGCTCAGGGTTCAGAGTGCTAAGCAGTTGGAACAGATTAGGTACTGTGGGGTGAATGTCCTGCACTCTGTTGTTGATCTCTCTTTGGTCTTTAACAGGTTGATAGTCCCCGGTTCCTGGCTTTTTCTTCTAATAACAGGGGAGTGTTCCAGGCCAATTGACAGGGCCTTAGGACCCCTAAGGCCAGATATTTATGAATATAGGGCCTTATCCCATCTTTAGCTTTTTATGCTTAGAAGATATTATTTGACATTGATTGGGGAGGCTGAGGTTTTTAACTCCACTGTTATTGGAGGTTGTTTCACGGCCAGGCCTAACACAGCAGTTTTTGCCCAGGCATCTGGGTTATCTGTTATTCATTTCTGCGGTAGCTTGCCTGTTTGATCAGTCTTGGGGGGTGTGAAGAGTGGATGTTTATCTTCTACTAATATAGTTACAGCCGTGACTATAGGAGTTTTTACTGAAGGATTTAGAAATTTCTTTTGGGGGCTTTCAGGGTTAAAAGTTATTTTGGCCCAGAGCTTGGTGAGCAGATCTCTGCCCATCAATGGGTGCGGGCATTCTGGGATTACTAGGAAGGAGTGATGGATTTTTCCTTTCCCCAGGTCCATGGTCCTCTTAGTAGTCTAAGCCTGATATTTACTGCCATTAGCCCTTTGAACTACAGACCTTTTATTTGATAGACGGCCCAATGGGGCCATAAGGGCTGAGTATACTGCTCCTGTATTCATTTCAAAGTTTACTGGGGTCCCCTACTCTTCAAAAGTTACCCTGAGCTAGGGGAAGGAATCTGAGCCCCAACTTTCTTAGTCATCCTCCAGAGTCAGAATGGCTGGCTGGCGTGTCTGTCTCTTTATAGGGCACTCTTTGGCCCAGTGTCCTTTTTTTTTTACGGTAGGCACATTGATCTGAGGCCAGGGGTGGCCTCTGGCACGGGCCCAGGTATCCCTTCCTGTCACCTTATGTCTTAATTTCTGGCCTCTTTCTTGTTGTGACCAGGATCTAAGTCAATGCCTTAGTCTTTCTTTTGCTTCTCTCATCATCCCTTTGCTCCCTTTCTTTTTCCCTGTTTCTCTTTTATAGTATATTTTTTTGGCTTCTCTGACTAAATCTCTCTTTTAACTTTTTTTTTTTAATATCCATGGCAGCTTCCCCAATTAATGCCATCATGACAGATGCCTTTTGATCTGCTGCCTGAGGATCGAAAGGAGTATATCTCTTATATGCCTCCATAATTCTCTCTAGAAACATAGAGGT
Organism: Callospermophilus lateralis; assembly: GCF_048772815.1. Taxonomy (NCBI): domain Eukaryota; kingdom Metazoa; phylum Chordata; class Mammalia; order Rodentia; family Sciuridae; genus Callospermophilus; species Callospermophilus lateralis. Next base: position 71,260 of record NW_027514453.1, on the reverse strand, counting down.
AGATTCATCAGGCCTTTTAATAATTTCTCTTACCATGGCCAAATTAGTTGGTCACCTAGCGGCCCCTTGGATACCCGCTATTAGAGCCTGGCAATAATTGGACATATGCTCCCTATCTTCAAAGGTGTTGGGGTCTCAGTTGGGTTGGTTTAAGGGGAAGCCGGCTTTGATTATGTTGGGAAGTTGTGTTGGTCGCCCATCAAGTCCGAGGATATTTTTTTCTAGCTTCCAGGAGGTTTTTCATCTCATTCCTCTGTCGTGAAGAGAGTCCCTAGGAGTTGTTGGCAGTCATCCCAAGTAGGCAGGTGTGAAAACGTTGGCGAGTTCTCTGAGTTTTTTTAGCCGGGCCAGCTTCCTCTAGGGAAGGAGGGGCTGTGTGTGCCATTCGACAGTCATCTGGAGGGTGCTGGGCCATCCTGGCTTCCTCGAATGGTGGAGAGGCTGAGTAAGCAGCAGGGGAATTACTTACAGGGTTTTGGGGGTTGGGGGACAAGGGCAGAGGATAAGGACGAGTAGAGTCTTGAGACTCAGGGAGAACAGAGGGTGGAGGTTGAGGAGCAGAGAGTTTGAGAGATAGAATCGTAGGGGAAGGAGTAGGAGTGGGTGCAGGGACAAGGAAAGGCTTCACCCATGGAGGAGGAGATTTGCAGAGGTCCTGACAAGTTAAGATATATGGCTATTGATCTGGATGGCTATGTGGCCCCGGCTGAAAGACAATATCTCAGACTTTTCAAATTAGTGCGAAGTAGAAACATCTTTCTAGGGGCCATCCGACTACAAAGGTGGGTTATTCTGAGACACAGAATCTGCCAGGTCTGGTGTTTTAATGAAAAAGAAAGAATCTGAGCCCTTAAGCAGACTTTGGTCCAGTGATTAAGGGTCAGGGACAGAGGCATTGAAGTGCTCTGTCCCATAATGAAATATACACAGACAGTGAAAGCAAAGACACACGACACAGACAAGACAAGACAATAAAGACAGACAATGGACGTCCAATACTGAGACCAGGACTGAGTAGCGGGCAAATCCTGATGGGCTGCCAATTCCAAATCTGAAAGAAAATATCACTGAGTCGAGGAGACTATGGTTCTTCGATTTCCCGAGTCCATCCCACAGGAACATGGCCTGTGGCTCTGTGACATGTGTGTCAGCCACCGTGGGAGAGAGCTCACGCTCTTTACCAATAGCCATTTTGTCAAACCCTAACCTGAATCCTGAAACCAGAAAGAGGGGCCTTATTTACCCCCAGAGGAGCCCATTGGGGGTCTTTCATCTGCAGCTGCCGGATCTCGCTGGGGCCACCAGAAGTAAAGGTCGGGTGAGCGTCGCTGGAAGAGACCACCAAGAGACTGTCTAATGCAACCTCAAAGGGTTTATTGGGAGTCCGGCATGCAAGGGCTCAGAGATCAGTTGAATAGAGCAGAGAGCCCTGAGAACAGCTTAAGAAGTGCTTATATATTTTCCTTGGAGAGGGCAGGGAGGGAAGTTTATTGATGGTTAAGGGCGAGTGGGCGGTTTGCGTGCAAATGGTTGATGGAGTACATTCTGCAGTTTGGCAGTTGGGGGCAGCACATTCTGGGAACAAGAAGAGCAAACAGTTCTCAAGATTTCAACAGTGTTTTATTAAGCATACAGAAAAACAGGACGTGACAAGTACCTATTTTATTAACCTTTCAATATAAGTATGAAAACAGAAATCTAGGTAAGATTTGAAGCCCAGAAGTTCATTTGGTCTTTGATTGGTATACTTAGCTTTGAATTACATTCCGTGGAGATGTCCTAGAATTATGGATATACAATGACACAGGACCTTGTACCTTCTCAGAGGTCAGTTCCAAAACACAGTCTCTAAGGGGAATCACACCAAAATTCAAGACAAGGTGGACCCAATTATCTCTACCAACCGCCACACAAATGCCCACAATTAAAACCAAAACACTCCGAAATGGCACTCATCTTCTTCCAAATAGACACTCATCATAACTTCTGGCAGGAGGATTCCATGAGAGGCGCAGCACAAGACAGTGTCCCAAATAATCTCCCTTTCCCCTCATTTGCCAAAAGTCAGAGTGGCCTGGACACCCTTCCTGTGAACCAGGAGTGATCAAATATGCCTGCCATTAATACAGCTCTGTTCTTCAATTTGAGGCCTACTGTCTGTGGGGTTTAGAGTCTTTATTTGAATTGGATTCATAAGAAAACCCAAGAACCTATGGGCTAGCATCTGCAGGGCTTTGAAGAACTCAATTGACCCAATGGATCCCTTTTCTCACTTGATGGAGGTCAGGAACCTTACAGAGGAATGCGAGAGACTTCATCAACAATGACTGATTTTTTGGTCATTTTGATTATGGATCCACACATGGGATCTTTCTTTAGACCCATCAGGTGCTGATAATCTAAGCCACAGGCTCACACAGGGCCAAGAGGCTGATTCAGACACATCCCTTTACAACGCACTTAAGCAAAGAGCCACAGGTGATGCCCATTCATTTCCATTTGAAAACTGTTTTCTTCAGGCTTCACAAAAGCGTGGCCTGAGGCAAAGAACTTCCTGACATTCAGGGCAACAGAACAATAGGTAATCAAAAGGCCCTTTGCAGGGTTTCTCTACTGAGACTTTCTGGGTCACACTGATATCTGACTTTTCTGAGATGCTTGCCATTCTCTTCAGCTATCCAGTACATGTCCATGTCACAGTGGTTGGAGGTGGTACATATCCTGGATGCAAATGCATGAACCTATTCTGGAGAGTGGCTAGATTTCAGGAAGAAAACATGAACTTAGGAAAATAGCAGGTGTTGCCCATCGATAAGGCAAGCCCTAGTGCATTCATAAATTGGGCAGGATGAATGCTGGGAAGCTTTCTACTTGACAGGAAACATCCATTGATGCATTCTCTTTTCTAATGTCTACAAGCACGGACACTGTGGGATACACAGACATAGAAACACTCGCCTTGTGAAACAACTTACTAGAAACAGTTCACTCCAAACCAAACAAACCGACTTTCCTGCCTATTCTCAGAACATGAGACAAAACCACAAACACACATCTACACCCACAAAGGCACCTCCTTCCCCAAGTAGGTCTCTCACTCTCCAGAGTATCCTCTGACTGCTGGGCCATACTATGTTCCCCCAATATGGCGTGTCCTGTCTCAGATCTGGTCTCCTTGTCCAACTTTGTGAAGTGTTCAGGAGCCAGCTGTGAGCCACTACCTGCTTTTTCAGGAAAGGCCCCTCTTCAGAGAACTCCTGGCATTTGGCCATCCTCACATCAGTAGGTACCAAGAAAGACTGACTCTGTCCTTGCTAAATTGAAGCAAGTGAGACACTGGGACTGGGACTGAGACTGACTCTGTGTGCCTGGCTTCCTGGATCCCAAGTTCAGAGAGTTCCATTACCAAGGGATTGAGGTGAGGTCTCATCCTTCAGGAACTGAATTAGGTCTCTGCCTTGGCAACCACTTTATCCAAACAGTTGCTTTCAAGCGTACCATGAGAAGGAGGCTTACCCTATTTTCTGTGGCACTTTCACAAATTAGAATGGTATATCAACCATAGGCACCAAGGAACCGCTCTCCACGAAGGCCTGATTTGGTCCATCTTCTTTATATTTGGAAAAGAGCCTTTAGTCCAGGGAGCACTACAGTGAACCTCTGCACTAAAACTATTAGCAAGCACCTGATGGAGGAGGCCTCCATAGGTAAGTGGCTCCTTTATAACATCTGATATCCAGTTAAGGGAGATCTCTTCTGATGACAGAGATGTGGCACGGGGAGGCTCACATATACTTCTGTGCAGAACAGTAACGAGAATCATTCTGTCCTCTGTTCTGTTCTGTAGGGAATTCCTCTGGAACTGTAGAGAGGTGGCGATGAGCACGCACGCGCTTCTACCCTGGAGCTTTAGCAAGATGTTGCACTGTTCCCCTGTTTCTGTGTTTAGCCACCGGGTTTCTGTTTATTTGTGTTCTGTGTTCTATTTTTTGTTTTTTTGTTTGTTTGTTTTTGTTCGTTTTGTTGTGTGATTTTGGTGGTAAAAACTTAAGTATATTGGACATGAAAATCAGAAATAAAGAGAGTAAGCCTGACACCCCTTTGGACTGTGTTTTAAGGAACTGCAATGAACTTTATCCCCCTTTGCGAAGCAGGATGATAGAAGCCCCTAGCTGGCTGCCTGGAGCACACCCATTGCAGAGGGAAATGCCTGCTGGGGACCTAAGAACAGAGTATCTCCCAGGTTAACAAGTGAAACTCCTTTAAAACCCCTTGTCCCTCCAGATAAAGAGAGTCACAACTTTGGCAGAGTCCCCTCTGTTTCTCCTTTGTTAGCCAAGCAATAAACCTCCTTTTTTCTTTTTCTCAAAACCCAGTCCTCATTATTAAATTGGTATTAATTGGCTTCAAGGTCAGGAACCAAACTTTAAGTTACAAATCTTGTACCCCCCCTCCGCCCCGGAACTTTGTGAGACCTATCTACTGAAATGTTAGGAGATAGAGCATGCTTGGTGTGGAACTGAATCAGAGGAGCTAATCCTGTATGTAAAAGGAGAAACTGAGGGACTCCCAGCAGCTGCCAAAGCCCTGTTGATTCAGGGAATTACCTCCTTCCTTCCCTGCACTGTAAGGATTATGCCACCTCTGTCTTGTTAAAAAAAGAGAAAAAGAAAAAGGTGACACTAAATGCAGTAAAATCACCATGGAGACACTTTATTTTACATTTCAGGTTGCCCCTCTGTGAAAACATCTGGTCCCCTTGTGGGGACAGCTATGGTCCCACTGGTGTATGAGATTTTTCTCTTATCTGCTCTGGTTTAAAGGGTTCTCTCTGACAGCCATAGTCTGGACCTCCTTTTGGTCTGTATTGTGTCTTTCTTTCTGGCCCTTTTAGGCATGTGCAATAATGTGTTGATATTATAAATTGTTTTTTGGGAATGATCTTAGCTGAATGTGTATCGAAATGATGATGTTTTATTTTAACAATCTGGTATCTGAATGGGTTTTTGAAGCATTGCACAATCTTGCAGTTAAAAGTCGGGTTTAGGTAATTGTTTAGTTTATGATTTCAGATAATTCATGCCAGAGAACTTAAATACTTACAATGGATAACTGAAGAACTCTACTTCCAAGTTGGCAAGAAACTTCCCAATCATACAGTCTTTTTTTTCACCAATTTTGAATTGGGTAGCCTGGGAAAATGTCACTGTGTGTACCAGTGCATTAATTTGGACATGGATAGTAAATCATAGTATGGTGTCTGTTGACCAAACAAGATGTAAAGATATAAAATTTTGTGAATTGTATCTTAAACTTGTATCATAATTTTCAACATCCGAACCTGAAAATTATGGTTAAAATGCCTTAGTCCTGAGATGTCTGTTCAGAATAGCAGTTTTTTTCCTGCTCCTTCCAGACCTCAGCCATGACTTATGTTGAAATGCAAATGAAAGAAGCCTGCAAGCTTTGTAGGAGACTGATTTGAGATCTAAGGGAAAAAAAGGTAAATTGTATGGTATTTTCTAATTACTGGCAAGTCATTTTTTCTAGGACTCTTATTTTTTTCTGAGATACTTTATGTTTTTTGACCTCATGATTTTGAGCATACAGACCTAGGTTAATGTTTTTCTGATCAGTTCTATCTTTGACCAACTGTGGACTTCTTGAAACATTGCAATAAAGATTTCACCTGCGAAATGCTACGAGGCCTTTACTATTATTATGTGTGCACAATTTTGTTATGTGTTGTATGTCTATATATACATATGTCCATATATCATATATATGATACATAAATTAACATATATAAGGAGTGCTCATAAAATAAAGCGCTCATAAAAACAAATTTTAAAAAGTGGATCCAAAGATCTTTAATTCACGTGATTTAAATGTTTCAATTTAAATTGGATAAAGAGATAAAAACAAATGTCTTTAAATTTAAACTTACAAAGTTTTCTAGGTGTTCAAACATCTAACAAAATATTAACATCTACAAAATGTCTAATATGCCTTGGCTCTAGTACCTTTCCTTCAACATAAAAATGGTTTACACTGTTCAATACGTTTCTCTAACTTTTTGATAAATAAGTAAAGTAAATTTGATATGGGATTACTCATTCATGAGTACTTTAGTTAGATATCTGATTGATTTACTAAGATCTGTATTTTTTTTAGTAAACTCTGTATAAGATTGTAAAAATCAGTCATGTGTTAATGAGGCAAAAATTTCTTAAAACATAAGTTTACCCATAACATTGAGTTTATTAAGATTTATGTTTTCTAGAGCAAGCAACCATAAAAATTAAACAACTGATTAAATAAGAACTGTTATTTTAGAGCACTGTACTGCCATTTCTTTAAAAGCCAAACTTGATTAATGTAGAAACATAAATGTAATTGTTATGCTATTAATGTTTTCATATCTTACAGGTATGCAAGTCTGTAAGGTAGAAACCTTAAAAGAGCATTATATCAAGCTGGTGCTCTGAAGTTGTGTGGTAAAAAATATATTGTGGATTTATTTACCTGTTATCAATAAGATATGTAAATTTTTATGTTACTTTTTACATTGGGGAACAATTTAAATGTATTTTTAAGTTAATTAGAGCCTAATCTTTGTAAAGGTTAAAAACTTTCAGCATTTCTTTAATTCATGTTTTAAATGTGATATCATATGGTGTTAGCTAATGTTCATGTGACCTCAAACAATTTGTGTAAACTTTGTCAAAAGATATTTAAAAATAAAGATCAGCTTTAGAATTAAAATACTTAAGATTTATAAAGAGCCCTGCCTTACCTGAGATAAGGCTGTGTGTCCCATCTTACTACATGTGAGAATGACTATGAAACATGTAGGTCAGATAATATTTCTTTAAAGTTATGTTAAAAAGTTTTTTTTTATTGTCAATATTCCTAGGATCTCAAACAGGGGATATAATGTATAACTCAGCCAAAAAATTCAGGGAAGATATTACACGAACTAAGTATTTTTACTTTTGTTAATTTTAGTTTGAAATTTTCTTATAAGTGATCTAAAGATTCCCTGTTAGTGTTTTACAAATGCGTTGCTATAAGAACACAACATGGGTTTATTCAAGATAATAAGTCATCAACTACAATACAGACAGAATAATACAGATCCCAGTTAATAAAAAGGTAATTATAAAGTTATAGACATTAAAGCCCAGTACTCTTAATATAAGGCTGTTAAAATTTATTTGCTGGATGTTTAAGATTAGGATTTAAAATTAATGTTAAATGAAAAGGGCCAAGAAAACCAATATTTGGCTCTTGCCCTCTGAGTCAGTCTGAATCCAGGGAACAGGGGACTTCTCTAAAGAGCTTTGCAACTCTGAGCCACATAACCTCCTGATCAGGGAGATTAATGAGACCACTGGAGAACAGAAAGCCAATCAGTGCATTTGTTACAAAGAGGAGAGTCATCATAGAAAGGAGACATCCATGATGCTTCTGAGGGAAGCCAAATGGTCAAGCAAGACCTGGACCCACCTAGCGCAAATGGCACTAGCAGAACTGAGAATCTCTTCTCAAGTTTCCCCAGAATTGACTCCCATAAAAGGTCAGCTGACTGTTAACAATAGATGGAAACAAAAGTCAGTTTGACTGCTTCATCTTAAACACTTAGCAAAGACAGTTAAGACCAAAATACAGCCACTCCTGGGCATATTAAATAATAATAATAATAATAATAATAATAATAATAATAATAATAATAATAAAATTTTAAGGCATGCACTTTATCTTATCCTCCCAAAACAAGTAAGACTGGAGGCTACAAAGAAGGATTCTCACACAGGAATGCCTAATACTTATAAAAAGAGACTATCAAGAAGAGCTGCCACAGGCAGAAGTTTTCAGTTTAAGACCTACAGATATTCCTAACCTACAAAGGTAGGCTTGGTGTTTGCTAGTACGATTATCCAGCCCTGAGTAACAGAATTAAAGGTTTCTCTATTAGACGCAGAGGTCATACTAGTAAAAGGATTTTACAAGATCAGATGACATTAAATTATTAAACTGTGTCTTATTGGGAGGGCCAACTGTAACACTTAAAGTTAAATATTAAGTTGACAGTCCTGATAACTGGGGATATTAAAGACTGGTGAGGGAATGTCTATACAGTGACATGTTCTAGCTGCTGCAACATTTATCCAGTACTCATGGTTTTTGTTTCACTCATAGAAGAACCCATTCACAGATGACTTTACAACCTGTTCTTCCCCAACCTGACTTCAAACCGAACTGACTTCTAAAAGGCAACTCATGTCTCTCAACTGACTTCTAATAGGCAACTCATGTCCCTCACGCCGAGCCCACTTACGTCACCCTGTCTCAGGACAGAAGAAGAAAAAATTAGTGATGCCACTCTTCTTACAACAATGGAGAGAAAGATAAATAGACTATCAATATAAGTAATTAAGAAGGGTAAAATCAGCGAGATCGGTTTTGGGTGAGTTCTAAAAATTTGGAGACTCTTACCTGAGGGATTAAAATTTCCTCAGTGCTCTTCCCATAATCTCTCAAAGATTTGAAAGGGACACAGAGAAAAGGGGGGAATTGTAGACCCAACCTGATCTTTTATTAAAATTGGGAGCCATCATGCCACAAAGCCATGAAAAGATAATTTTGGCTTTACCATTAATTACTTCAAATTCTGAACCTGCGTGGAATGCCTGCCCGCGCCTTGAACTCACACATGCCTGGCTCTCTGACCAGATAGCAGCCCTCTCTGAAACTTTAGTGACACATCATAAATATTTGCCTTCTCTGGCAAGACAACAACCCTCTCTGAGGCTCTAATGGTCCTCATGAATTCTCATGTAGGGACAGCAAAAAAAATTGTAAACTACCTTTAGTGTGATGTTTATCAGAGTTCTGTTATCTGTAACCCCCCTTTTGTGTAACTTTCTGGGCTATAAAGCTGGGCTGTAGGAAAGCTGGGGTTGCTGTCTTGTTCCCTTCGTTTTGGGAGGGAGAGGCAGCATGGCCGGTGGAAATAATAAGCTTAATTTTATTTGATTTTAATTTGAGTCAGTGGTCTTTTCTAGCGTCCTGGTCTAACAGGTAAACACTCCAAAAACATGGAGCTCTGCCGGCCTAAAGACTTCTTGAGAAACTTCCTCTGAGTTTGGGCACTTGAAATATATGTTGTTGCAAGGAGATTTAGCTTCCTTTCTAGTGACACCATAAAAGCTGCGTCTGCATCTACGTGACCTGGAGGACATGGTTTCTTGTATTCTAATGAACATGAGGCAGCAGTGCTGAATATTCTATTTGTAGGTAAACTGTGGCCACTTGGTGCTAAGTGTCTCCCCGTGTGAACTGTGAAGCCATTTGGTAATCCTCCACTTTTCGTGGTGTTTCTTGCTGCTGCACTGGTAGTTTGGTATTTGCTTCATGAAATACAATGAGTTCAACTGGGACCCAGTATTAGAGGGAGTTCTGTCACTTGTGGTGGGTCAGGGTCTGCAGGAGAATGCAACAACCAGGCTTCTATCTCACAAAGCTTGCCCCTTTGACCATAGAAATCTGACTCTGAACTTTGCCCGGAAACCTCTCCATATAACAAGAAGGGTCTGCTGGCTGCACCATATCAGTCACAAGCCATTTTGAAGGCAATGGAAAATCCTCCTGGCCACACCACAGCTGTATTATCACACACCTGCCCACCACTGCAAAAGGCCCACTACTCAGCAGGGTCCAACTTACTGGCATCTTTGTTCTACACCATTTTCATGAAATACCGTCAATCATGGCATTCTCTTGTACACTCATGACCAGGAAAAAGACATCCAAAGGTTCTCCAGTGCCACCTGGTTAAGGGAATTTAAAAAATTTTATTGTATTTATCTAGCCATTTTTCATGGATGAAGTTGGAGGCACTGTGGGTTTCAGTTCAGTAGTGAGACACTACCTGCTTTCTCAGGAAAGACCCCTCTTCAGAGCTCTCCTGGAATTTGGCCATCCTCACATCAGTAGTTACCAAGAAAGACCGATTCTGTCCTTGGTAAATCCAAACATGTGTGGCCACTGGGACTGTGACTGGGAATGCCTCTGGGTGCCTGGCATCCTGGATCCCAAGTTCAGAGAGTTCCATCACCAAGAAAATGATATAGGTCACTTCCTTCAGGAACTGAATGAGGTCACTGCCTTGGCAACCTCTTTGTCCTAACAGTTGCTTCCAAGTGTCCCAATAGATGGAGGCTGCCCCTACTTCCTGTGACACTTTCACAAGTAAGAATGGTATATCAAACATAGGCACCCGTGAACAGCTCTCCACACAGGCCTGGTTTGGTCCATCTTCTCTACATTAAGAAGAGATAGACTGCTTCAGACACACCCCTTCATCCTGACCTGTTTTTTTTTTTTTTTTTTTTTGTCATGAAAGATGACTTTTGCTCTCTCAGGTCCTTCATAGCTTTCTATATCTTCCCCAGGGTTCACTTCTGCATGGACCTTTGAGGTTCTCAGCAGGTGGAAGATCTCTTACATTTCTATATAAGACCAACTCTGTCCTTGCTTTTCTGTAAAGTTAGATTGAGGAAACAAAGTATGGTTAGGGTTAATAACATGTTTGATTTGGGTTAGGAATCATTCTGCTGCATGAATAATGGTATTGGGAACCTGCAATATTTATAAGTATATATAGAGGTGAAATATATGTATGAAAACACAAATCTAGGTAAGATTTGAAGCCCAAAAGGGCATTGGATCCTTGATTGGGATCCTTCACTCGGAATTATGTTGTGCACATGTGTCTCAGATAAATCTATACATTATGGCATAGGACCTTGTACCTTGGATAATTGAATGTCGAAGAGAACATCCAGTCAAAAAAGCATAGTTGGTAGGATTAGGAAGATAGTTGGTAGGATTAGAAAAAAAGAGTGAGTATAGGATTTGGACAAAAAGTTCTTTAGCAATAGGGTTTCAGGTAGACAGAAAATGTAAATGTCAGCACATGTGAAGAGTCAGTCACAATGATGAACTGGGGAAAATATGTAGGAAAGCAGATATCATTAGAGACATTAGGAAATCAGGCAAATGATGAAGTGATTGATAGGATTAGACATTTTCAACAGGCTTGAGGTTGAATACATAATCTTAGGAAGAAACAAATATGTAGTCACCAATAGGATTGACATTTGAGAGCATTAGGCAACCTGGACATGGGTGATTTTCATAATCCATACTCACATTCCATTTAGGCTTTGGTACAATTGTAAGTGTGACTTTGCATTTTGTTGACAGAATATATATGTAGATCAGGTGACATGAGTCTTTCTTGCACCATTTCTGGGAGCAATATTTAGAAGAGATATAAATTAGTATTGGGGGCACAAATAGGTGTACCATGTGTGAATATATAATATAACTGATTCCAACTTTAGAAATTGGAATAAATTGATATCTGAAAATACACAGGAAATGTCATATTGACATACATACATTCATTCCAACCAGTTATACATCTAATGGTAATATTAGGGTTGTGGTTTATCATAAAGTGTGTGTGAGTTTTGCTTCAAAATTGATTATGGAAATCGAAAATAATGTGTTTGGAAAGAAGTCTCAATAAATAACCAGTCAAAAGCAAGGAGGAATACATGTGTACTGAAGCAGGAAGTGATTGAATGTGTTTCAAATGTCTTTAAATTTGTGAACTTGTGGATGAAATGTATATACTATGATGTACAAAAACTGAAGAAATAGTAATGTACCAGTGTTAAATAAAAATGAACGTCAAAATACACATCATGCCCCTTTGGAATCTACTTGCATTGATGTTAAATTGGGTCAGTTACAGTAGAAATATAAGGATTTGTTTGCACCATTGAGTGAAGTGAGTTTTCAGTACTAGAAAACAAATATGTATTTCAGGTGGATGAATATTTCTGAAAATAATCGTATGAAAATTTGATTATAAAACCACATACATGAGCATGAGTGAATTATTTAGGGAGTGTATAATAGGACACATATATTTTATATTTGGAAAAATCTAGACAATATATATATATATATATATATATATATATATATATATATATATATATATATATATATCTCACAGAGAAACATTAGAAAGTAGCAATATATATGCCAATCAAAATTCATCGTGAAATATATATCATCCACCGATCCAAAAATATTAATTTTACTGAACATGGATTTATGTATAATGTTGTTCAACTAAAAATCTCACTCATAGTTTGAATTTTCAGTTCCAAAAGCGTTTAGGAGGGGTGATCTCTTCTCATACTTTGTTTCTGCTAAGTTAGCCACCTCACAAAAATGTACGTGTGATACCAGGTAGGATTTTTTATGTGCATATAAAAATACATGTGCTGAATTGGCTACAGAAAAAAGGAGACAGAAATTCACATATGTGTTAACTTTAAAAACACATGGAGTACTATTTCAACAAACAATTGACAAGATTTATAACTCCTACACTATATCATGCAAAAGGCAAGACCAACTATACACCATGCCTCCTCTGAACTGCTTGTATTAATATTATGTTTGGGTTATTTGTCTCCATCATATTAGGATTAGTAGTCAGAGTCTATTAGGGTATGGGTTACTGACAGGGATTCAGTATTTCGAATGGAAAATTGGAAAATGAATCCAATGTGTATGTAAATATGTGCTACACAAAAATCTTCCCACTCTCATCCAGAACAATACCTTGACAACACCTTCACCCCATGTAAGACACAATTAGAGGAGAAGAGTTAGAAAATCCATGAATACATATCTGGAATGGAATGCGATCAGGAGTTCACAACCTTGGAAGTGTTAGAGGAGTTTCCAAAAGTAAGGGACAGGGTAAACACTTCAAAAACATGGAGGTCTGTTGTCCTAGAGACTTCTTGAGATACTGCCTGTGAGGTTGGGCACTTGAAATATATGTTGTTGTCACGTGCTTTAGCTTCCTTTCTAGTGAAACCATAAACCTGGGCATCTATGTGACCTGGAGGACATGGTTTCTTATTTTCCAATGAACATGAGACACCAGTGCTGAATTCTCCCTTTGAAGGTAAACTGTGGCCCCCTGGGGCTAAATGTCTCTAGTGTGGACTATGAAGCCATATGGTCATCCTCTATTTTCGTGGTGTTTCTTGGTGCTGCACTGGAAGTTTGGTATTTGCTTCATGAAATACAAGGAGTTCAACGGGGACACAGTGTGTGAGGGATTTCTGTCACATGTGGTGGGTCAGGGTCTGTAGGAGAATAAAAGAACCAGGCTTCTATTCCACATAGCTTGCCCTCTTGAACATAGCAACCTGATTCTGAACAATGTCCTGAATCCTCTCCATGTAACAAGATGCCTTTACATATAAGGGTCTGCTGGCTTCACCATGTCAGTCACAAGCCATTTGGAAGCCAATGGCATATCCACATGGTCCCACCACTGATGTTTTATCACACACATGCCCACCTTTGCTCTTGGCCCACTAATCAGCAGGATCCAACTTTCTGGCATCTCTGTTAAACACCATTTTCATAAAAACCAGTCAATCAAGGCACTGTCTGGTATACTCATTGTTGGGAAAAGTATAAACAGCAGCCATACCCCAGAAAAAAAAAAAACCAACATGGCGCCTAAGCACTTCTTCTTCCTACATTCTTCTTTTCTGCAGTGGTGCGAAATGTTCCCGCCCGTGTGAACTCTTCTGCTGGCGCCAATTTCAAACCTTGCTGGCCGGGAATCTTAGCCCCAATAAGAACTAATTCCTAGGCTCCGGAGCTGATATCTGAAAGAACTTGCCAATAAACGGATTGCCTGCCATTTATCTAAGCCCTCCAATCTCCTCCTTAGTTAGTTCTATATAAGCACACAGCTTTTTGCAATAAAATTGGAATTCTCCCGGTGAAGTGCCTTTGCGTGGGGAGTTCTTTCATTCTGGTGCCCCATGTGAGGATATGGGTGAGCTCTTTCCAACAAGAGCCCCGTCCACTGCTCCACCGTGGCACTCTGCCCTGGTCTGCTCTTTTCAGACGCAGGCTTCCTGCACTCACCACTGATTTGTTGTATGTAAGCCTCCCCTGACCCCGGCTCGCCAACTCCCTTCGGGCTACCGCTGGCTTTGTGACCATGATCGTCTGTCACACTCTAGACGCCTGGTAGGGGGGAGGGAATTCCTCCCACTAAGACCTTTACTGGTTGCAGTGGACCCTCTGGTGATCCGTTTCCCTTTGGGGTGTGAGGCTTCTGAGTTTACATGAGAGGCTCTGTGGTTTTTCCTCCTCTGCTGCTGCTGCCGCTGCTGGCTAGAGTTGCTGTTTCCTGCTGGCCTGCTGTGTCTGGCTGAAGCTGCCTCTCTGCTCAGGGAAAACTGAACTCCCATCCTGGAACTGCATTCTGCTGGAGCCGGAGTTCTGTTTTCATTACTTACTTCTTCTGCTGCGTTCGAAAACTTTCCTGATGTCAGGTTGCCCGTGGCTCCGAACCCATTGGGTCTCACAGATCGCACTTCACTGGTGACGATCAGGTAGTGCCCTCTGTATTTCCTCATGATGGCTGGTCATTTTGGGGATGCCCACCTGACCCCCATTCGCCCTGAGCGCTTCCCGGAGTCCGTTCCAGGCCGGGTTTTCTCTTTGTCTCTCTTGCTTACACTTATTCTCTCTCTCTCTCTCTCTCTCTCTCTCTCTCTCTCTCTCTCTCTTCCATCTCTCCCTGTGACTGTGGACACCTCTTTATCTGTACCTGAAACCTCACCTCTCTAAAGTTTAATAAAAAATCTGGCCACACTCTCCCTCACACCAGACATCAAGCCCAAACTTCTAATCAAATTCTGTACCCAAGATTGGCCTACATATCCACTGGATAATGGCAATCATTGGCCTCCAGAAGGCTCCTTAGATCCAAACCTCCTCTTGGACCTTTTTAATTACTGCCAGCATCTGAAAAAGTGGAGTGAGATTCCCTGTATTGAATGTTTTAGCCTTCTCGCACAGCACCCTGTCTCTGCTCCTCCTGCCCTCCCTCTCAGGTCCTTCTTGCTTGCAAACCCCTCTCTTCCCCTTGTTCTACTCCTGACTTCGCAGATTCTTCCTCATTCGACCCAGCAGATCAACCCCCACCTTATCCCCCAGCCCCAACTGACCCTTCTCTCCCGCAAAATCCTCCTCTTCCTCTGCCTGATTCCACGGATCCTCAACCTTCCATTTCATCCCCCTCCCTTCCCCACTCTTCTGCCTGCTCCACCTCCTCCTCTTCCACAGAGACATTCCCTTCCCCTCCCTCTCCTTCCTGTCCACCGCCTGCCTCTTTCAGTCCTCCTGTTATCAGGTCTAAGGGACTCCTTCCCACGCCCAAGACAATCGCACCCCTTCGTGAGGTAGCTGGTCCCAAGGGTGTCATCAGAGTCCACGTGCCCTTCTCCATGTCGGACATTACTCAGCTAGAGAGGAAGTTAGGCTCTTTCACCACTGACCCCACCACTTACATTCGGGAGTTTCAATGGGTACTGCAAGCATATAGCCTCACTCATCATGACATCTACATGCTCTTGGCCAATAAACTTCTCCCCAAGGAAAGGCAATGGTTCTGGGAGCTAGCCCAAGCCCATGCTGATGAAAATCATAGGACCAATCATAACCACCCACAGGCCCTCATGCTGTCCCAGAGCAGGATCCCCTATGGGCTTACAGTCTAGTGAACTTTTTACATCCTGCCTCTTGGCGGGACTGAAAAAGTCCACCCGCAAGGCTGTTAACTTTCAAAAGATGCAGGAGGTCATTCAAAGGAAGGAGGAAACACCTTCAGAATTCCTGGATAGACTAACCAAGTCCCTTCAGCAGTACACAAACCTCGACCCAGAAACCCCTGATGGCCGTCATGTCTTAATGACATATATTCTGGCCCAAAGCTACCCTTACATTAAAGCCAAGCTTAAAAAGTTTGAACAGGGCCCTGCTACTCCTCAGACCAAAATCCTCGCTGTCACTTTCAAGGTTTTTCATGGTAGAGAGGATGAAAGTGAATTCCGTAGGCAGAGGGCTGAAAATGCCAAATTCCAAATGTTGGCCCAGCTCATTCAGAGAAGGCCATCACCATGCCGTCCCAATATGACCCCCCCTGGAGCTTGCTTCAAATGAGGTAAGGAGGGACATTGGACCAGGAATTGTTCTTCGCCGAGGACACCCTACAACCCCTGCGCAAAATGCCATCAAAGTGGACACTGGGGGGCAGACTGCCCAACAACCCAGAAGGAAGGTTGGTCTGCTGCCCAGCAACCCCAGCCTCACCTGGGCTTGGCAGAGGAGGATTGATGGAGTCCTGGGCCTTCCCTACAGACTATTACCATCAAGAATCAAGAGCCTAGGGTCACCTTCCTGGTGGATGGACGCTTCATTAACTTCCTCTTGGATACTGGTGCCGCTTTTTCGATTTTGAGGGAGTATTAGGGTCCTACCACACCCTCAAAAACTCCTATTGTCAGGGTAGGAGGTAAAAAGATTTTTCCTCAAACCCCCCCCAATCATGTTATATGCAGCGATCCCTTTTGTCCTTCACTCACTCCTTTCTTGTTATGAGCCATTGCCCCATTCCCTTTCTGGGAAGGGACATACTCTCACTATTAAAAGTCACCATTCACTTATCAACCCACACCTCTCCTACCTCTCATTTCCTCATGATATTCCTAGGGGCAGATACACCTCCTTCATGCACTCTCCCACGACTATCTAAACCATTTAACCCTGAGGTTTGGGACACAATTACACCCTTTATGGCTAAATGCAGTTCTATTCATATTGTCTTACGGGACCCTTCAAGATATGTTAGTCAACCACAATATCCACTCACAACCACATTTCTCCTTGGATTAGAACCCATCATCCAGGATTTATTATGAAAGGGGTATCTTAGGCCTACACACTCTCCTTTCAACACACCCATTCTGGCAGTTAAGAAACCTAACGTGTCCTACAGGCTGGTTCAAGAACTTCGCCTTGTCAACTCCTCTGTGGACCCCATCCACCCGCTAGTGCCCAACCCTTACACCCTCCTCTCTCAGATCCATGCCACTACTACTCACTTCTCAGTCCTAGATTTAAAAGATGCATTCTTTTCTATTCCCCTGTTCTCAGAATCTCAGGATATCTTTGCTTTTTCATGGACTGACTCTCACACCCGCCATTCTCATCAGCTTACCTGGACTGTCCTCCCACAGGGATTCAGGGATAGCCCCCATCTCTTTGGCCAATTTCTTGCCCAGGACCTCACATCCTTTCACCTGACCTGTCCTGACTCTACTCTACTTCAATATGTCTATGACCTTCTTCTATGTAGTCTTTCTGGAACACTCTCAATCCCACACCGCTCAGCTTCATAAATTCCTAGAAGACAAGGGATATAGGGAGTCTCCCCACAAGGCCCAGGTTTCCCAGTCTTCGGTCACCTATCTTGGTTTTTGCCTTACACCCGGGAAAAAGGAAATAACACTGGATAGGAGGCAACTCCTCTGTGATCTTTCAGTGCTCTATACGAAAGCCAAAATACTATCATTCCTAGGATTAGCAGGTTATTTTAGGGCCTGGATCCCAAATTATTCTCTTCTCTCCAAACCCCTGTATGACCTAGCAAAGGGACCCCCTAGTGAATCTCTTGCCTCCTTTCCCATCTACCACTTCCGCAGGCTTCAGCAACTCCTCTTAAAGGCACCTGCCCTTCACCTTCCAGATCTTTCAAGAACATTTCATCTATATGTCCATGAAAAAGGGGGGCAAGCACTTGGGGTCTTAGGTCAAAACTATGTGTGTACATTTGCACCTGTGTCATATTTGTCCAAGCAACTAGACCCTACCATCCGTGGGTGGGCCCCTTGCTTAAGAGCTCTGGCTACTGGACAAATTTTACACAAAGAAGCCTCTAATCTGACTTTTGGGGCCCCTTGAACTATCCACTCCCCACATCACTTGAAGGATCTTTTAGCTTAAAAGGGCCTTCAAACTCTCCCTACATCCAGATTTCTGTCGCCCCTCACTTCCTTTCTGGAAAACCCTAATATTATTTTCCTCCCCTGCTCTGCACTGAACCCTGCCTCACTGCTCCCAATGACTCCCATGTCTCACATACCAACTCATAATTGCTTGGAAACCTTAGATGATTTCCTCCCCTGTCATTCTTCCATTTCTGAGAGACCACTCAGCAAGCCTGACCTTATCTGGTTTACTGACAGCAGTTCCTTTAGGGAGAACGGAACTCATTACTCTGGATACGCTGTATTTTCAGCCACTGAGATTATAGAGGCCAAAGTTTTGCCTTCAGGAACTACAGACAAGTAGGCTGAACTTATAGCATCCACTCGTGCCTGCCTTCTAGCACAAGGCAAATCCCTCACCCTCTAAACTGATTCAAAATATGTCTTCCATATCTTTTTATCCCATGCTGATATTTGAAAGTAGCGAGGCCTACTTACCACCAAAGGTAATGCGATCACTAATTCAGCTTTTATAACCAATCTAATAGAGGCCACTTACCCACCCAGTTGGGAGTTGTCCATTGTAGGTCCCATCAGAAGGACGGCTTTCTTATCACTGAGGGCAATGCCAAAGCTGACCAGGCGGCACGAATGGCTGCTACCACTTTCAATTATGGCCTCCATGGGGGACATATAATGGCCACTTTAGACAGCTCATCTGAAGCCCCTACGTCTTTCAGTAAGAACAAGAATCTTTTCAAGTTCCTTCATACTCTATTCCTTTCCAATTCTCAGTCTTTGACCCTCTTTTTACAGAGTTTCTTTTCCCTCACCCCCTCTGACAAGCCATGCTACAGAATATAGCCTCTAATTGTCAGATCTGTCAGCGGACCAACCCTCATACTCCTTTAAGGCCCAAACCTTTCCCTTTCCACCAAGCCCGGGGACACATTCCCGCTGCTGACTGGCAGGTAGACTTCACCAACATGCCCACAGTATGGCGCACTAAATACCTCCTTGTCTTTGTGGACACTTTCTCTGGTTGGGTTGAGGCATTTCCCACTTCCAATAAAAAGGCTTCCACTGTAGCTTCAATCTTACTTACAGACATCATCCCCAGGTTTGGTATGCCCACTTCCCTACAATATGACAATGGCCCTGAGTTTACTTCTAGGATCACACAAAAGGTCTCTCAAGCCCTCTCCTTCAAGTGGCATTTCAACTGTCCATATTTCCCCCAGGCTTCAGGGAAAGTGGAAAGGGTAAATCGTACTCTAAAGGAAGTCCTTACCAAATTGACAATGGAATTAAACATAGACTGTTTCAAACTCCTTCCCTTGGCTTTGCTTCGAATCAGAGCTCTCCCTAAGAAACCATCTTTACTGTCTCCTTTTGAGATAATGTATGGAAGACCTCTTATAACCCCTGGGTTGGTCATTTCACAAAGACCTCTCACCCGAGATTTGTCTTTGCCTCTCTTGCTCCATCTCCGCTCGGAACTCTGGAAATATCAGGACTGGCTTCTTCCGGACCCAGTCTCCTCTCCAAACACTCCTCCCTTAACACCTGTTAGTCTAGTCTATTATAATACCCCAGAGGAGAAAGGGACTCTTGCCGCAAAATGGGAAGGCCCCTATCCTGTCATTCTCTTTACCCTTACCGCCGCCAAACTCTCCTTACCAGACAACTGTCTCACTCCCTGGATTCACATGTCTAGGTTGAAGCCACATCACCAGGAGGCCCCACCTGCTGAAGACAGGGCCACCCCAGAGGAACTCCAAGAATCACCTCCTGAACCTCCCCTTTACTCCTGCTCTCCACACCCATCTCACCCATTTAAGTTGCGGCTCACACGGTTTTCCTTGCAGCCCAATTCCTCTTAAAGAAGGCACAATGAGCTCTCCCAACACCCTAGTCTTCTCTAACTGCTTGTTTTTTGTGCTCTGCTTATTTTCTGTGCTCTGTCAGGACTGGTCTTTACCCTCCTCACCTACCATGCATTTATTCACTTTTCGGGAACGATACTCAGAACATGGCATGCAGAAGGTCTGCGCAGTGGATGCAACTACTTGCTTCATCCACAACTGCACCTCTATTTCCCTAAAATTGTCACCTTCAAGGACCTTCGTCCCTGGTAGCTGGAACTGGCCTTTCATTTGCTTCCTTTTTGATCAAACAAAAGACTATTGTCATTGGTGGCCTGAGATATATAATGGGTGCCCCTATTGGTCATGCATGTTCCATGATGAACGTGGTAGCTATTCTTACCACTCAATTGGTTACCCTGAAGGGTGGACTTCTAGTTACATAAAGTGGCATAAAGGCTCTTCATCCAGTAACAATGGATGGTATACTTTAGATAAACCTGACCCCAAGGCCAAACGATGGGGCTATGTTGAGTTTGCTGTCTATGCTCGGACAACCTCAGTCAGACCCACAGGGTGGATGACTATTGGCCTCACCCTGATTACGCAACCTAAGGCAACCATCCAGGTAGTCGAACACATTAAGGACTCAGAATCAAAACTTCGAGATCATATCCATAGCTCATACAAAAAGGATTCAGAGCCTTCAACCCTTTCAGGTCCCCCTCCCACATGGCTCAATTTGCTACACCAAACTTTTTGATCATTAAACTCCACCCCTCTTTCTGTGCCTACTTCTCAGTGCTTTCTCTGTGCTTCACTTAGTCGTCCACTTCTAGCAGCAGTCCCATTAGCGGCAGGAAATATTCCAGCAAAACCCTACAATTTCTCTAAAAAGGACAACCCCTACATGTGACACGTATCCCACTGTGGGAAAGTTATTCCACCAATACATTATTTCCTTTCATCTGTTTCCACCTGCCAATAATGAATCCTTTACCCATTTGTTCCTTGAGCTACAGCACTCCATAGAGCCCTGTGTTTATGCAACCTGGACATTTCCTCTGGTGTAATGGTTCTTTAAGTAAATCAACCATCAATGTCTCTGGCGCCTGTTTCTTGGTTACTGTAGTTCCTCAGCTATCTTTGTATACTCCCACCGAATTCTGACAGTTGGCCCTACCTTCCCGCACCCGTAGGGTAGTCTTTCTGCCGGTTCTGGTAGGCCTCATTTTAACAACCTCAGTGACGGGTCTCAGACTCTCTGGTGGAGCTATAGGTCATGCTCTATGGGATCCAATGACCTTCAACAAAAACTGCAGGAAACACTCAATACCATGGCTGAGTCTCTGGGTTCCTTGCAGCGGCAGGTTACTTCATTGGCACAAGTGGCTTTACAGAACCAAAGGGCAATTGATCTTCTCACTGCAGAAAAAGGGGTTACATGCCTATTCCTCAGAGAGGAATTTTGCTATTATGTTAATGAATCTGGGCTAATAAAAAAAAATGTTGTTAAATTGCAGGAATTATCGACCCAATTGCTCAAACCTACCTCCTCCAATCCCATAACGGGGTTCTTCCAATCCTATCTTGCCATGTACTTACTACATATCTTGGGTCCCCTTATTTGGATGCTCCTTTTTTGTGCTCTCTTGCCCTGCATAATGAAGTGCCTTCAAACCCAACTGCATAAAATTCCTAATCAAACTTTCAACCAGCTTTTGCTTAGTCACTACCAGCCTCTGATGACCGATGAATCCCCAACATCTCCAAGAGAACAGTTCACTCAGTGATGAAGCTCACTACCAGGCATGATGGAATGCAACGGGTATTAGACAGCGGGAGACAACGAGCTCGGAGAACCTCTTAATCTGCCATCCTGGATTCATAGTCTTTACCACCTTCTAAGCTTTCTCATGGCCCTTGGCCTCTTCTATGTCAGTCCCCCCACATGGAACTTCTGCCAAAAATTGACAATTGCTTTAATTTTTATCTTCATTCTGTTTTTATCCGCTCTGATCTTCTTCAGGTGCTGGCGACACCATGTCCAGGCAACGCTTCCAGTATTTCCTTGAGTCTCTGTTACAGGACCAGTGGCTGATACCAACAATCTCTTCCATCCAGGACTGGTTCCATGCCATTGACATCTTTGGCTTCAGGGAACATTCATTGACTTCACCCCTATGAAAATAGCTGTCTATAGCCACTGGGTTTTATTTCTGGCTGCCATGATATCCCCATACCTGCCCCCTGAGCATTCCTCCACTTCTCTTTCTAGGCCACACACCAGCCCCACACAGCAGGAAGCAGCCAGATCTGACAAATGACGCCCCACTTTCTAAGAAAACAAAAGGGGTGGAATGTTGGGACAGGAATAATTGGCAGCCATACCGCAGAGAAAAACCCCAACATGTCGCCTAAGGACTTCTTCTTCCTACCTTCTTCATTTCTGCAGTGGTGCAAAAAGTTCCCGCCCTTGTGAACTCTCCCGCCAGCGCCAATTTCAAATCTCGCTTGTGGGGAACCTTAGCCCCAATTAGAACTAATTCCTGGGCTCTGGAGCTGATATTTGAAAGAACTTGTCAATAAACGGGTTGCTGCCATTTATCTAAGCCATACCATCTCCCCCTTAGTTCTATATAAGCACACAGCTTTTAGCAATAAAATTGGAATTCTCCCGGTGAAGTGTCATTGCGTGGGGAATTATTTCACTCATGTTCAGCAACAGGATATCCAAAGGTTCTCCAGTGCCACCTGGTAATGGGAATTTCAGAAATTTGATAGTATTTATTTAGCCATTTTTGAAGGATGAAGTTGGAGTCACTGTGCGTTTCAATTAATGCAGGAACCATTATGTGGTGAGGAAGCTCATTTAAATGAAATCTCTGGAGAAATCTCACAGGCAAGGCTTCCCAAAAAGTGGCCAAAAGGTCACATGAAGCCAGGATCATTGAGGTCTACAATATGAGTTCCATTTGTGTTTAGACTCTCAATTATGGCTGCCAAGTCTTTCAAAATAAAATCATGTGATATCCTGGCTGAGATTCTCACTGCACTGTGGAAAGACACACTGGCCCTCGATCTCAGTTTTCAAGGGCGCATCTCATGCGTGGCCTCCTAAAATCCCAACACATTTCATGGCAATACTTCTTTGAGGTAAATTCCAGAACTCAGTCTCTAAGAGGAATCATGCCAGAATTCAAGCCCAGGTGGATCCAGTTATCTCTTCCAACCGCCAAACAAATGACCACAATTAAAACCAAACACTCACACATGGCCCTCATCTTCATCCATATAGACACTTATCATAACCTCTGGCTGGAGTTTTTCATGAGGGGTGCAGCCCAAGACAGTGTCAAAAATAAGCTCCCTTGCCCCTCATTTGCCTAAAGTCAAGGTGGCCTGGACACCCATCCGGTGAACCAGGAGTGATCAGATAGGCCAGCTGTTAATACTGCTCTGCATCTCCAATTTGAGGCCTACTGACTGTCAGGTATAGATTCTTTATATGATTTGGAGCCATGAGAAAACCCAAAAACCTATGGGTTAGCCTCTGCAGGGCTGTGCATAACTCATTTGAACCAAAGGATCCGTATTCTCACTTGATGGTGGTCAGGAACCTTACAAATGAATGTGAGAGACTTCATTCACAATAATTGCTCTTTTGGCCATTTTGGTTTTGGATGCACACATGGGATCTCTCTTTACATCCATCAGGTGCTGAGAATCTAAGCCACAACCTCACACAGGGCCAAGAGGCTGATTCAGACACATCCCTTTCCAAAGCAATTAAGCAAAGAGCCACAGGTGATGCCCATTCATTTCCATTTGAAAACTGTTTTCTTCAGGCTTCACAAAGGGGTGGCCTGAGGCAAAGACCTTCCTGACATTCAGGGAAACAGAACAATTGATAAGCAAAAGGCCGAAAGCATGGTTTCTCCACTGAGACTTTCTTGGTCACACTGATATCTGAGTTTTCTGAGATGCTCGCCATTCCCTTCAGCTATCCAGGACATGGCAATGTCACAGAGCTTGGAGGTGGTACATATTTTGGACACAAAACCATGAGACTATTCTGGAGAGTGGTGAGAATTCTGGAAGAAACAGGAACTTAGGAAGGTAGCAGGTGTTGCCCATGGATAAGGCAAGCTGCAGTCCATTCATAAATTGGGCAGGATGAATGCCGGGAATCTTTCTACTATACAGGACATATCAATTGTTGCATTCTATTTTCTAATGTCTACAACCACGGACACAGTGGGATACACAGAAATAGAAACACTTGCCTTGTCCAACGACTTACTAGAAGAAGACCACTCCAAATCAAACAAACCGTCTTTCCTACCTATTATCAGATCATGAGACAAAACCACAAAATCACACCCACCCCACAAAGACACCTCCTTCCCCCATGTAACTCTGTGACTATCCGGAGTTTCCTCTGAGTGGTGGGCCATACTATGTTCCCCCAAAATGGCCTGTCCTATCTCAGATCTGGTCTCCTTGGCCAACTCTGTGAAGTTGTCAGGAGCCTGCGGTGAACCACTACCTACTTTCTCAGGAAAGGCCCCTATTCAGAGCTCTCCTGGTATTTGGCCATCCTCACATATGTAGGTACCAAGAAAGACTGACACTCTCCTTGGTAAATTCAAACAAGTGAGCCTACTGGGTCTGGGAATGGACTGGCTCTGGGTGCCTGGCTTCCTGGATCCCAAGTTAAGAGAGTTCCATCACCAAGGAAGTGAGGTAGATCACTTCTTCAGGAACTGAATGAGGTCATTGCCTTGACAACCACTTTGTCCTAACAGTTGCTTTCAAGAGTCCCATGAGATGGAGGCTGCCCCTACTTCCTGTGACACTTTCACAAGTTAGAATGGTATATAAACCATGGGCACCCGGGAACAGCTCTCCACCTAGGACTGTTTTGGTCCATCTTCTCTACATTAAGAAGAGAGAGGCTGATTCATACACATCCATTCATGCTGACAAGGTTGTTTGCCATTGAAGATGACTTTTCTCTCTCAGGTCTTTCGTAGCTGCCTACATCTTCTCAAGGGATCATTTCTGCATGGACCTTTGATGTTCTCAACAGGTGGAACATGCCCTACATTCCTGTATTTTAAGAGCAACCCTGTCCCTGCTGTTCTGTAAAGTTTGATTGAGAGAACAGTGTATGGTTTGGGTTAGTAACATGTTCAATTTGGGGTTAGGAATCCTTCTGCATGACGAATAATGGTATTGGGAAACTATGATACTTACAAGAATATATAGGTGAAATATAAGTATAAAAACAGAAATCTAGGGAAGATATGAAGTCCAGAAGGGCATTGGGCCCTTAATTGGCACACTTAGCTTTGAATTATTTTCTGCAAAAATGTCTCAGATAAATCTATATACAATGGCATAGGAGCTTGTACCTTGGATGATTGAATGTCGAATAGAACACCCACTCAAAAAGGGATTGTCGGTAGGATTAGAAAGATAGTCAGTAGGTTTACAAAGAAGAGTGAGAATAGGATTTAGACCAAAAGTTCTTAAGCAATAGGGTTTCAGGTAGACAGTGAATGTAAATGTCAGCACAAGTGAAGAGTCAGTCACAATGATGAACAGGGGAAAATATGTAGGAAAATAGATATAAATAGAGACATTACTAAATCAGGCAAAGTATAAAGTGAGTGATAGGATTAGACATTTTCAACAGGCTTGAGGTTGAATATATAATCTTAGAAAGAAACAAAAATGTAGTCACCAATAAGATTGACATTTGAGAGCATTAGGCCACCTGGACATGGAAGGTTTTAGTAATCCATGCTCACTTTCCATTTAGGCTCTGGTACAACCTTAAGGGTGACCTTTGATTTTTTTGTCCAGAATATTACTGTGATAAAATGTATATATAGATCAGGTGACATGAGTAATTCTTCCACCATTTTTTGAGGAATATTTTGAAAACGTATAAATTAGTATTGAGGGTAAAAATAGGTGTACCCTGTGTCTATGAATATAGAGATAATGCATGAATAGACCATACAGTTAATAAATAATATAACTGGTTCCACTTTAAATAATGTATTGAATTGATATCTGAAAATACATAAGAATCATATATTGATATATAATCATTCATAACAACTAGTTATACGTCTAATTGTAATCCTAGGGTTATGGTTTATCATGAAGAGTGAGTGAGTTTTGCTTCAAAAGTGATTATGGAAATCAAAAATAATGTGTTTGGAAAGAAGTCTCATGAAAAGACCAGTTTGAAACATGGCGGAACACGTGTTTTCTGAAGCAGAAAGTGATTGAAAGTGAAATAAATGCCTATAAATTTGTGAACTTGTGGATGAAATATATATCCAATAATGTGCATAAACTGAAGAAATAGTAATGTACTAGTTTTCAATAAAAATGAACTTCAAAATACTTATCATGTCCCATAGGAATCTACTTGCATTGATGTGAAAATGGATCAGTTACTGTAGAAATATTAGGATTTATATGCACCATTCACTGAAGTTAGTTTTCAATACTAGGAAAAAAATACGTATATCAGGTGAATGAATATTTCTGAGAATAATCTTGTGAAAAGTTGATTATAAATCCACATACATAATCATGAATGAATTTAGGGAGTGTATAATAAGACACATATATTAAATATTTTGAAATATCTGGAGAGAATATATATATATATATATATATATATATATATATATATATATCCACACACAGATTTTAAAAATTAGCAATATATATGCCAATCGAATTACACCGTGAAATATGAATCATCCACAGATCCAAAAATATTCATTTTACTGGATATGGATTTATGTATAACTTTTTTCAACTAGGAAGCTCACCCATAGGTTGAATTTTCAGGTCAAACAGCATTTAAGAGGAGTGATCTCTTCTCACACTTTGTATCTGCCAAGTCATGTAACTCACAAGAATGTACGTGTGATACCAGGTAGGATTCTATATGTGCATATAAAAATACATGTGCTGAATAGAATACAGAGAAAGGGAGACAGGAATTCACATATTTGTTAACTTTAAAAGCACATGGAAAACTATTTCAACAAAAAATTGACTAGATTTATAACTCCTACCCTATATAATGCAAAAGGCAAGTCCAAGTATACAACATGCCTCCTCTGAACTGCTTGTATTTCTATTCTGTTTCCGTAATTTTTCTCCATTATATTAGGATTAGTATTCAGAATCTAGCAGGGCATGTGTTAGTGTCAGGATTCAGTATTTCAAATGTAAAATAGAAAAATGAATCCAATGTGTATGCAAATATGTGCTAAACAAAATCTTTCCACTCTCATCCAGAACAATTCCTTGACATTTTTTTCGCCCAAAGTAAGACACAATTAGAGGAGAAGAGTAATAAAATCTGTGAATAATATGCTCAGGAGTTTACAACCTTGGAAGTGGTAGAGGAGTTTCCCTAGTATGGGACAGGGTAAACACTCCATAAACATGGAGCTCTGCTGGCCTAAATACTTCTTGAGAAACTGCCTCTGAGTTTGGGCACTTGAAATATATGTTGTTGTCAGGAGCTTTAGCTTCTTTTTAGTGAGACTATCAAAGCTGTGTCTGCATCTATGTGACCTGGAGGACATGGTTTCTTATTTTCCAATGAACATGAGGCAGCAGTGCTGAATTCTCTCTTTGTAAGTAAACTGTGGCCACTGGGGGCTAAGGGTATTCCCATGTGGACTGGGAAGCGATTTGGTCATCCTCCACTTTTCGTGGTGTTTCTTGCTGCTGCACTGGGACTTTGGCATTTGCTTCATGAAATAAAAGAAGTTCAACTGGGACACAGTTCTGGAGGCAATTATTTCATGTGTGGTTGGTCAGGGTCTGCAGGAGAATGCACCAACCAGGCTTCTATCCCACATAGCTTGGCCCCATGTCCATAGTAACCTGATTCTAAACATTGCCCGGAAACATCTCCATATAACCAGAAGCCTTTACATGGAAGGGTTTGCTGGCTGCACCATGTAAGTCACAAGCCATTTGGGATCCAATGGCAGATCCACATGGCCCCACCACAAATTTTTTATCACACACCTGCCTACCACTGCTCTAGGCCCACTACTCAGCAGGTTCCAACATACTGGCATCTCTGTTCTACACCATTTTCATGAAACCCACTCAATCAAGGCACTGTCTTGCATATTTACGATCAGCAACAGGACATCCAAAGTTTCTCCAGTGCCACCTGGTCATGGGAATTTCAAAAATTTCATGGTATTTATCTAGGCATTTTTCAAGGATGACGTTGCAGGCACTGTGGGTTTCAATTCATTCAGGAACCTTTAAATGGTGAGGAAGCTCATTTCAATGAATGCTCTGTAGAACTCTCACAGGCAAGGCTTCCCAAAGAGTGGCCAAAATGTCACATGAAGCCAGTCCTATTGAGGTCTACAATGTGACGTCCATGGGTGTTGTGACTCTCAACAATGGCTGGCAAGTCTTTCAGAATTAAATCATGTGATCTTCTGGCTGAGATACCCAGGGCTCTGTGGAAAGCCACCCTGGGCCTAGATCTCAGTTTCCAAGGGTGATTCTCATGGGTGGACTCCTAAAATCCCAACAAAATTCATGGCAATACTTCTCTGAATTCAGTCTCTAAGGGAATCACACCAGAGTTCAAGCCATGTGGTCCCAGTCATGTCTTCCAACCGGACACAAATGACCAAAATTAAAACCAAAACCCTCCCATATGGCCCTCATCTTCTTCCATATAGACACTAATCACAACCTCTGGCTGAAGGTTTCCATGAGTGGCGGAGTCCAAGAGAGTGTCCAAAATAACTCCCTTGCCCCTCATTGGCGTAAATTCAGGGTGGTCTGGACACCCTTCATGTGAAACAGGAGTGATCAAATATGCTAGACGTTAATACTTCTATGCTTCTCCAATTTGTGGAAAACTGAGTGTCAGGTATATATTTTTATGTGATTTGCAGTCATGAGAAAACACAAGCTCCTCTGCAGGTCTTTGAAGAACCCATTTGACCCAAAGGATCCCTATTCTCACTTGATGGAGTTCAAGAACTTTAAAGAGGAAGGCGACAGACTTCATCCACAAGGACTGCTTTTTGGCCATTTTGGTTTTGGATGCACACATGGGATCTTTCTTTACATCCACCACGTGCTGAGTATCTAAGCCACAACCTCACACAGGGCCAAGAGGCTGATTCAGACACATCCCTTTTCAAAGCAATTAAGCAAAGAGCCACAGGTGATCCATATTCATTTCCATTTGAAAACTGTTTTCTTCAGGCTTCACAAAGGGGTGGCATGAGGCAAAGACCTTCCTGACATTCAGGGCAACAGAACATTAGGTTAGCAAACGGCCCAAAGCAGTGTTTCTCCACTGAGACTTTCCTGGTCACACTGATATCTGAATTTTCTGAGACGCTCGCCATTCCCTTCAGCTATCCAGTACATGGCCATGTCACAGAGCTTGGAGGTGGTACATAACTTGGTCACAAAATCATGAGCCTATTCTGGAGAGTGGCCAGAATTCAGGAAGAAAACAGGAACTTAGGAAGATAGCAGGTGTTACCCATCCATAAGGCAAGCCACATTCCTTTCATACATTGGGCAGAAAGAATTCTGGTAAGCTTTCTACTAGCCTGGACACATCCTTTGATGCATTCTCTTTTCTAATGTCTACAACCATGGACACAGTGGGATACACAGACATAAAAACACTCGCCTTGTCAAATCACTTGTTAGAAATCGTCCACTCCAAACCAAACAAACTGCCTTTCCTACCTATTCTCAGAACATGAGACAAAATCACAAACACACACTCACACCCACAAATTCACCTCCTTTCCCAAAGTAGGTCTCTGACTATCGGGTGTGACCTCTGACTGGTGGGCCGTACTATGTTCCCATCAAATGGCCTGTTCTGTCTCAGATCTGGTTTCCTTGGACAACTCTGTGAAGTTGTCAGGAGACAACGGTGAGCCACTTCCTGCTTACTCAGGAAAGGCCACTCTTCAGAGCTTTCCTGGCATTTGGCCATCCTCACATCAGTAGATACCAAGAAAGACTGACTCTGTCTTTGGTAAATCAAAAGAAGTGAGACCACTGGGACTGGGCCTGGGACTAGATTTGTGTGCCTGGATGCCTGGATCCCACGTTCAGAGAGTTCCATCATCAAGAATGTGAGGTGAGGTCACTTCCTTCAGGAACTGAATGAGGTCAATGCCTTGGCAAGCACGTTGTCCTAACATTTGCTTCCAAAGGTCCCATGAAATGGAGGCTGTCCCTAATTCCTTTGACACTTTCACAAGTTAGAATGGTATATCAAACATTGGTAACCGGGAACAGCTCTCCACAGAGGCCTCGTTTGGTCCTTCTTCTCTACATAAAGAAGAGAGAGGCTGATTCAGACACATCCCTTCATGCTGACCAGGTTGTTTGCAATGAAAGATGACTTTTGCTCTCTCAGTTCCTTCATAGGTGCCTACAACTTCTCTAGGGATCATTTCCGCATAGACCTTTGAGTTTCTCAGCAGTTGGAAGATCCCCTAAATTCCTGTATTTTAAGACCAACTCTGTCCTTGCTCTTCTCTAAAGTTAGATTGAGGGAACAGTGTATGGTTACGGTTAATAACAGGTTTGATTTGGAATAGAAATCATTCTGCTGGATGAATAATGGTATTGGGAACCTGCGATATTTTCAAGAATATATAGGTAAAATATATGAATCTGAAAACAAAAATCTAGGTAAGATTTGAAGCCCAGAAGGGCATTGGGCCCTTGATTGGGTATTAAGCATAGGACCTTGTAACTTGGATGATTGATTTTCAAAGAGAACTTTCAGTCAAAATGGATAGTCAGTAGTATTAGGAAGATAGTCGGTATGTTTATAAAGGAGAGTGAGTATAGGATTTGGACCAAAAGTTCTTTAGCTATAGGGTTTCGGGTATTGAGTGAATGTAAATGTCAGCACATGTGAAGAATTAATCACAATGATGAACTGGGGAAAATATGTAGGAATGCAGATATCAATAGAGACTTTAGGAAATCTGGCAAAGTATAGTTGGTAGTGAAATGTTAATAAAATAGATTCTTGTCACTTCCTGTTTTTCTGTATGCTTAATAAAACACTGTTGAAATCTTGAGAAGTGATTTCTAATCTTTTTCCCAGAATGTGCTGTCCCCAACTGCCAAACTTCAGAATGTACTCCCTCACCCAGTTGCACGCAAACTGCTCACCCGCCCAGGCCCATCAATAAACTTTCCTCCCTGCCCTCTTCAAGGAAAGTATATAAGCTCTGCTTAAGCTGTTCTCAGGGTTCTCTGCTCTATTCAAATGAGCTCTGAGCCCCAGCATGCTGGACCCCCAATAAACCCTTTGTTTTTGCATGAGAGAGTCTCTTGGTGGTCTCTTCCCCCAATGCTCTTCCGATATTTATATATGGAGGTTCCACCGAAATCCAGCAGTGGTGAACGAGAGACCCCAATGGGCTACTCTCAGGGTAAGTAAGGCACCTCTTTCTGGTTTCAGGTTTCAGGTTAGGGCTTGGCAAAATGGCTGTCGATGAAGTGTGTGAGCTCTCTTTGATGGTGGCTGGCATACGTGTCACAGAGCCACAAGCCAAGTCCCTGGGGGACGCCACAGAGGACTCCGGAATCGAGGAATAATAGTCTCCTCGACTCAGTGATACTTTGTTTCAGATTCGGTATTGCCAGCCCATTGGGTTTTGCCACCTGCTCAGTCTTGGTCTCAGTGTTGGACGTCCATGGCCTGTCTTTATTGTTTTCTCTTGTCTGTGTCCTGTGTCGTTGCTTTTACTGTTTGTGTATCTTTCATTATGGGACAGATCACTTCAATGCCTCTGTCCCTGACCCTTGATCTATGGACCAAAGTCCGCTTAAGGGCTCAGAATGTTTCTTTTTCAGTAAAACGCTGGACCTGGCAGACTCTGTGTGCCACAGAATGGCCCACCTTTGGATTCTGATGGCCCCTAGAAGGATCTTTCTACTTCCCACTAATTTAAAAAGACAGAGATATTGTCTTACAGCCAGGGCCACATAGCCATACTGATAAACAGGAATATACCTTAGCTTGGCAGGACCTCTGCAAATCTCCTCCTCCGTGGGTGAAGCCTTTCCTTGCTGTGTCCCCGTTCCTTCCCCCACGATCTCTCAACCCCTCTGCTCCTCCTCCTCCTCCACCCTCTGTTCTCCCTGAGTCACAAGATTTGACTCTACTGGACTCTCGTTCCCCTCCTTATCTTCTACCCTTGTCCCACAACCCCCAACACCCTCTAAGTGATTCTCCAGCTGCTGACTCAGCCTCTCCGCAATTGGAGGAAGCTAAGCCAGCCCAGGGCCCTCCAGATAACTCCCCTGCGTCACACACAGCCCCTCCTCCCCTGGAGGAAGCTGGAGTTGCTAAAGGAACTCGCTGGTGGCAAATGATTGAAAACCCTGGAACTCCCGTGTTGCTTCCCTCCATCCCTAAGGACCAATGATTGACGATGGCCATAGGGAAAAAATGCAAGCCTACCAGTATTGGCCTTCTCCTCTTCAGACCTATATAAATGGAAAAATAACAATCCTCCTTTTACCGAGGACCCAACCTGGCTCTCAGGTCTGGTGAAGTCATTGATGTTTTCACACCAACCTACTTGAGATGACTGCCAACAACTCCTAGGGACTCTCTTCATGACAGAGGAACAAAAGAGAATCCTCCTGGATGCTAGAAAAAAGTATCCTCGGACCAAATGCGTGACCGACAAAACTTCCCAATATATTCAAAGCCGGCTTTCTCTTGAAACGACCCAACTGGGACCCCAACACCTTTGAAGGTAGGGAGCATCTGTCCACTTATCGCCGGGCTCTAATAGTGGGTATCTTAGTGGCCGCTAGGTGACCAACTAATTTGGCCAAGGTAAGAGAGATTATTTAAGGGCCTGATGAATCTCCCTCTATGTTCCTAGAGATAATTATGTAGGTATATAAGAGACATACTCCTTTCGATCCTCAGGCAGAGGATCAAAAGGCATCTGTCACAATGGCCTTTATTGGGAAAGCTGCCCTGGATATTAAAAGAAAGTTACAATGCTTAGATGGATTACAAGATATGACTTTGAGGGATTTAGTCAGAGAACCCGAGAAGGTATACTTTAAGAAAGAAACTGAGGAAGAGAAGGGAGCTGAGTGAGGATAAAAGAAACAAAAGACAGACTAAGGCATTGACTAAGGTCCTGGTCACAACAACAAATAGGCCAGAAACTAAGAAACAGAGAGACAGAAAGGGATACCTGGGCACACACTAGAGGCCACCCCTGGCCTCAGATCAATGTGCCTACTCTAAAGAAAAAGGACACTGGGCCAAAGAGTGCCCTAGAAAGAGACAGCCATGCCAGCCAGATATTCTGACTCTGGAGAAATACTATGAAAGTCCGGGCTCAGATCCTCTCCCTGACCTCAAGGTAACTTTTGAAGTGGAGGGGAACACAATAAACTTTTAAGTAGATGCAGGGGGAATATACTCAGCCCGTAAGGCCCATTGGGCCCTCTACCGAATAAAAGGTCTCTAATTCAAGAGTCTAACAGAAGTAAATATCGGGCTTTGACAACTACGAGGACCATGGACCAGGGAAAAGGAAAAATCCATCACTCCTTCCTAGTAATCCCTGGCCACATTGATAGGCAGAGTTCTGCTCACCAAGCTCTGGGCCAAAATAACTTTTAACCCTGAAGGCCCCCAAGTGGAATTTTTTAATCCTTCAGTAACTACTCCTATAATCATGGCTCTAACTATGTCAGTAGCAAATGTTCATCAACTCACTCACCTTTGTTCAAAGAAACTGCATTCATTCGTGAAGGATCAAGAACACAGTTTTCCACTAACCTACTCACAGCAAAAGGAAATAACTGAATGGGTAACAAAAGCCTGTCAGGTCCATTAATTGGTTAAAGCTTACACTTCCAAGCTTCCTGCAGGAAAGCACCTATGAGGAACCAGACGAGGACATTTCTGGGAAGTGGACTTTACTGAAATTAAGCCAGTAAGGTATGGACTTAAATAACTCCTAGTCTTTGAACATACATTTTCAGGATGTATTGAAGCCTTCCAAACACACACACAAAAAAAAAAGAAATAAAAAAGAAGAAAAAAGAAACATTGCAAATGGTTGTAAAGAAGATCCTGGAAGATATTTATTCTCCCCTTGACGACCAGTAGTCTTAACCCTCATCAGCCCCTTAAGCTGCGATGGCTGATCACAAATCCTACTGGACACGAAGTATGGCCTATCTCGAATACAGCCCCCTTACGAACCTGGTGGCCATCTCTCCACCCAGTCATTTGTCAGCTGGCTATAGGTCTTTCCTATTGGGATATCCCTGATTAACAGGATCCCACTAAAATTCCATTAAATCCCTTCCGTACCATAGATAATGGAAACAAACATTATAGATGTAGGGACACGTGAGCCAGATGCAGGTTGGCTAGCCTAGATTACTATGTTTGCCCGGCAGACTATCAAAGCCACAAACAGTCACGGCTGTGGGGGGGGAGAGCAGACTTCTATTGTAAGTCATGGGGATGTGAGCATACAGGGACTGTCAGATGGAACCCAAACTCCTCATCAAATTCTGTACACAGCATTGGCCATATTACGAATTAGATAACCAAAACCGATGGCCCCCAGAGGGGTCTCTAGATCCTCAAATTCTGTGTGACCTTTTTAACTTCTGCAAGTGCTCAAAAGGGTAAAAGGAGATTCCGCTATGTGGAGGCCTTCTCTCTCCTTTGCTCACATCCTGAACTATGCTTCTCCAATAGATGCTCACCCTCAGCCTTGTGCTCTAGACTCTCTGCTGTCACTCCCACCTCAGCAACTTGATTTCTCCCCTCCAATATCTAGATCAAAAACCCAAATCTCGACTGGTTCTCAGACCATTGCTCCCTTGCTGAGGTTGCAGGTACTGAGGTACCACTCCATTCACTCACTCCTCTCCTCTCCTGTCAGTGCCCGCACCGGGTCCCACCCAGTCCTCTTACCACCTAATGCAAAGCTCAAACCCGCTGAGAAGAATCCTCAGACCCTAATACAAGATGTAATGAAAATGGCCTTTAATGTTGCTTTGTCATCACTAAAAACAGGTTACTAAGAATTTAAAGTCCCTCACAGGCTTTTTGGAATCTCACTCCCGTCTCCCCCTCTGTTCTATCTGTTCTACTGCTCAAGTTTTTGTTGCTATTAAGATCCCAAAGCCCTCTCCCAATATTCTTTTACATCTCTCCTTCCTCATTCTCAGATCCACAGAGCTGCTCTTATTTCTGCCTTCCAAATTGTCCCCCTCTGTACCAGGCCCACAGAAAAGTCTTAACTGACCTTCTCCAGAAGTCTTCACCATGGCTGATTTAGGACTTTCAGCAAAAGAGTCCCTATAAAAGAGTTCACTGTAGATAAACTTCCTATTTTTGTGTTGCCCTGGTCTCCTTGGCAACTGGCTAAAAAATTAAGCACTCCTGATCTAGACACACCCTTACTAGTTTTTCACAAAATATTTGAAAAAAAGTCCTCTGGCCTTGAGCTGGGGCTTCACAGAGATGGCTACATTTCTAAGATAAAGAAGTTACAAACTGGGCTGTATGGAAACAGCTGGAAGGGGGAAAAAAAGAAAGGGAAGACACCCACACCCAGGTGTCCTTGAAAAGTTAACTTGCCCAAACTGAGGAAAAAAGAGAAACAAAAACTTCTTTTTGTGAACTTCTGCAGACTGTGAACTTCTGAGCCCCTTCCCTTACGTGTTGGGTACAAAATTCTGAAACTACGTAACTTGGGTTTCAGGGGATTAATTGATTACAACAGAAGCAATGCCCTCTGAATCTGGTTGAAACCAAAAAAGACTGTTTCCGTGTCTTTGGTGCTATCTTAGGTGCCTTGCCTTGTCCGTCCCTACAACAGTATAATTCTATATACTTAAACATTGTTTATGTTTTCATGAAATGGTCAACAGATGTGATTAATTGTGAAATGGTGCAGATGTTTCCCAGAGTGCTCTATCATGACGCATGTTCATCTGAAGATCAAAGAGGGGGACATACAACCCGGTTCCGCTGGGAACATATGTCCCTCACCTTAGCCATTCTATTACGAATAGAAGTTGCTGCAGGGTTGGGCACAAGAACCACTGCTCTGGTCCATGGGACACAACAAGTGACCCAATTAGAAGAAGCAATAGATCAAAACTTAAAGATTTTAGAAACCTCCATCACAGCTTTGCAGGAATCTTTAACCTCTCTCTCTGAAGTTGTTTTACAGAAAAGGCGAGGGTTGGACCTCCTTTTCATGACAGAAGGGGGCCTTTGTGCTTCATTGAGGGAAGAATGTTGTTTTTATGTCGACAATACTGGAGTTGTAAAAAAATCTATGAGTAAATTAAAAAGATGCCTTGAAGAGCAACAACGAGAGAGAGAGGCACAAAAACGGTAGTTTGAGTCTTTTTTTACACAGTCCCCCTGGTTAATTACGTTTTTATCAACCCTGGCCGGTCCAATAATAATCCTCATAGTATTACTAACTATAAAACCCTGTTTCCTCAACCATGTAATTTCTTTTCTCCAAGCTCAAATTGGACAAATTAAAATTATGGTAATACCCCACTAGCAGACATAGAATGTGACACCCCACAAAGATCACTTTTATGATTAAAAGTAGCCAGAAAAAGAAGTGGGGAATGAAAGGTTAATAAAATATGTACTTGTCACTTCCTGTTTTTCTGTACACTTAACGAAACACTGTTGAAATCTTGAGAACTCTTTGCTAATCTTGTTGCCAGAATGTGCTGTCCCCAATTGCCAAACTGCAGAATCTACTCCCTCACCCGGTTGAATAGAAACCTGAACTGTACTTGGATCATTGAATGTAGAAGAGAACATCCATTCAAAAAGTTATAGTCAGTTGGATTAGAAAGATAGTCAGTAAGTTTAGGAAGAAAAGTGAGTATAGGATTTGGAACAAAAGTTCTTTAGCAATAGGGTTTTGGTTAGAGAGTCAATGTAAACGTCAACACAAGTGAAGAGTCAGTCACAATGATGCACAGGGCAAAATATGTAGGAAAGCAGATATCAATAGAGACATTAGGAAATCAGGAAAAGAATAAAGTGAGTGATGGGATTAGATATTTTCAACAGGGTTGAGGATGAATATATGAGCTTAGGATAAAACAAATATGAAGTCAACAATAGGATTGACATTTGATAGCATTAGCGTAGCCCAAGACAGTGTCCAAAATAAGCTCTGTTGCCCCTCATTTGCCTAAATTCCCAGTGGCCTGTACACCCTTCCTGTGTACCAGGAGTGATCAAATAGGCCTGCCCTTAATACTGCTCTGCTTCTCCAATTTGAGTCCTACTGAGTGTCGGGTACAGATTCTTTATGTGAATTGGAAAGATGAGAAAACTCAAGCACCTATTGGATAGCCTCTGAATAAATTTGAAGAACTCATTTGACCCAAAAGATCCCTATTCTCACTTGATGGAATTCAGGAACCTTACAGAGGAAGGCAAAATACTTCATCAACAATGACTGCTCTTTTTGCCATTTTGGATTTTATGCACCCATGGGATCTTTCTTTAGATCCATCAGGTACTGAGAATCTAAGTCAAAGAATCACACTGGGCCAAGAGGCTGATTCACACACATCTCTTTCCAAATCAATTAAGGAAAGAGCCAAAGGTAAAGCATATTCATTTCCATTTGAAAAATCTTTCCTTCAGGATTCACAAAGGGTTGGCCTGAGACAAAGACCTTCCTGACTCTCAGGGCAACAGAACAATAGGTAAGCAAATGGCCCAAAGCAGGGATTCTCCACTGAGACTTTACTGGTCACACTGATATCTGAGTTTTCTGAGATGCTCGCCATTCCATTCAGCTATCCAGTACATGGCCATGTCACAGAGCTTGGAGGTAGTACATATCTTGGACACAAAACCATGAGCCTATTCTGGAGATTGGCCATAATTCAGGAAGAAAACAGCAACTTAGGAAGGTAGCAGGTATCGCCCATCAATAAGGCAAGCCGCATTCAATTCATAAATTGTGCTGGATGAATGCTGGGAAGCTTTCTATGAGACAGGACACATCCATTGATGCATTCTCTTTTCTAATGTCTACAAGCACGGACACAGTGGGATACACAGACATAGAAACACTTGCATTGTCAAACGACTTACTAGAAACAGTTCACTCCAAACCAAACAAACCGCCTTTTCTAACTATTCTCAGAACATGAGACAAAACCACAAACCCACACCCGCAATGGCACCTCCTTCTCCCAAATAGGTCTGTGACTCTCCGGAGTGTGCTCTGACTGATGGGCCATACTATGATCCTCCGAAATGGCCTGACCTGTCTCAGATCTGGTCTTCTTGGCCAACAATGTGAAGTTGTTAGAAGCCAGGAGTGAGCCACTATCTGCTTTCTCAGGAAGAGCCCCTCTTCCGAGCTTTCCTGACATTTGGCCATCCTCACATCAGTAGGTATCAAGAAAGACTGACTCTGTCCTTTGTAAATCCAAAAAAGTGAGACCACTGGGAATAGAACTGAGACTGGCTCTGGGTGCCTGGCTTTCTGTATCCCAAGTTCAGAGAGTTCCATCACCATGGAAGTGAGATGAGATCACGTCCTTCAGGAACTGAATGAGATCACTGCCTTGGCAACCACTTTGTCATAACAATTGCTTCCAATGGTCCCATGAGATGAGGGCTGCCCCTACTTCCTGTGACACTTTCACAAGTTAGAATGGTATATCACCCGTAGGCAAAAGGGAACAGCTCTCCACACAGGCCGGGTTTGGTCCATCTTCTCTACATTAAGAAGAGATAGGCTCATTCTGACTCAACCCTTAATCCTGACCAGGTTGTTTGCCATGGAAGATGATTTTTGCTCTCTCATGTCTTACATAGCTGCCTACATCTTCTCCAGAGATCATTTCTGCATGGAGCTTTGAGGTTCTCAACAGATGGAAGATCCACTGCATTCCTGTATTGTAAGACCAACACTGTCCCTGCTCTTCTGTAAACATAGATGTGAATTGGAGTCATGAGAAAACCCACGAACCTATGGGATAGCCTCTGCAGAACTTTAAAGAATTCACTTGACCCAAATGATCCCTATTCTCACTTAATGGAGGTCAGGAACCTTACAGAGGAAGGCGAGAGA
Organism: Callospermophilus lateralis; assembly: GCF_048772815.1. Lineage (NCBI taxonomy): Eukaryota > Metazoa > Chordata > Mammalia > Rodentia > Sciuridae > Callospermophilus > Callospermophilus lateralis. The sequence continues at coordinate 32,221 of NW_027514453.1, read as the reverse complement.
CTCTATCCACCATGACAGTTCTTTTGTCCATTTTGGTTTTGGATGCACACATGGGATTTTTCTTTAGACCCATCATGTGCTCTGAATCTAAGCCACAGCCTCACATAGGGCCAAGAGGCTGATTCAGACACATCCATTTCCAAAGCAATTAACCGAAGAGGCACAGGTAATGACCATTCAATTCCATTTGAAAACTATTTTCTTCAGGCTTCACAAAGTGTGGCCTGAGGCAAAGACCTTCCTGACATTCAGGGCAACAGAATAGGTAAGCAAAAGGCCCAAAGCAGGGTTTCTCCACTGAGACTTTCTTGGGCATACTAATATCTGAGTTTTCTGAGATACTCACCATTCCCATCAGCTATCCAGTACATGGCCATGTCACAGAGATTGAGGTGGTACATATCTTGGACACAAAATCATGAGCGTATTCTGGAGAGTGTCCAGAATTCAGGGAGAAAACAGGAATTTAGAAAGATACCAGGAGTTGCCCATCCATACGGCAAGCTGCAGTCCATTCATAAATTGCTCAGGATGAATGCTTTGAAGCTTTCTCGTAGACAGGACACATCCATTGATGCATTCTCTTTTCTACTGTCTACAATCACGGACACAGTATGATATATAGACACAGAAACACTCACATTGTCAAAGGACTTACTAGAAACAGTCCACTCCAAAACAAACAAACCAGCTTTCCTAACTATTCTCAGAACATGAGACAAAACCACAAACTCACACTCACACCCAAAAAGGCACCTCTTTCCCCCAAGTAGGTCTGTGTCTATCCGGAGTGTCCTCTGACTTGTGGGCCATACTATGTTCCCCAAAAGTTTCGTGTCCTGTCTCCGATCTGGTCTCTTTAGCAAACTCTGTGAAGTTGTCAGGAGCCCGTGGTGAGAAACTACCTGCTTTCTCTGGAAAGGCCAGTCTTCATAGTTTCCAGGCATTTGGCTGTCCTCACATCAGTAGGTACCAAGAAAGAGTGACTCTGTCTTGTTAAATCCAAACAAGTGAGCCCACTGGGACATGGAGTGGGTTTGACTCTGTGTGCCTGGTTTCCTGGATCCCAAGATGACAGACTTTCATCACCAATAATGTAAGGTGAGGTCACTTCCTTCAAGAACTGAATGAAGTCACTGCCTTGGAAACCACTTTGTTTTAACAGTTTCTTCCAAGGTTCCCAAAAGATGGAGTCTGCCTCTACTTGCTGTGACTCCTTCATAAGTTAGGATGGTATATCAACCATAGGCACCGGGGAACAGCTCTCCACACAGCCATGGTTTGGTCCATCTTCTCTACATTAGGAAGAGAGAGGCTAATTCAGACACATCCCTTCAACCTGACCAGGTTGTTTGCCATGGAAGATGACTTTTGCTCTCTCAGATCCTTCATACCTGCCTACACCGACTCAAGGGATTATTTCTGCAGGGACTTTTGAGGTTCTCAGCTGGTGGATGATACCCTACCTTCCTGGATTTTAAGACCAACTCTGTCCCTGCTCTTCTGTAAAGTGAGATTGAGGGAACAGTGTATGGTTAGTGTTAATAGCATGTTCGATTTGGGTTAGGAGTCATTCTGCTGGATGAATTATGGTATTGGGAACCTGTGATATTTATAAGAATATAAATGTGAAATATATGTATGAGATCAGAGATCTAGGAAAGATTTGAAGCCCAGAAAGGCATTGGGCCCTTGATTGGTATACTTAGATTGAATTATGTTCTGCACCGAGGTCTCAGATAAATCGATATACAATGGCATAGGACCCTATACCTCGGATGATTGAAAGTAGAAGAGAACATCCAGTCAAAAAGGGATAGTCTGTAGGATTAGGAAGATAGTCAGTAGGTTTAGGAAGAAGAGTGAGTCTCGGAGTTGGACCAAAAGTTCTTTAGCAATTGGTTTTCAGTTAGAGGGTGAATGTAAATATCAGCACATGTGAAGAGACAGTCACAATGATGAACTGGGAAAAATATGCAGGAAAGCAGATATCAATAGGGGCATTAGGAAATCAGGAAAAGTATAAAGTGAGTGATAGGATTAGATATTTTCAACAGGCTTGAGGTTAAATATATAATCTTAGGAAGAAACAAATATGTAGTAACCAATAGGATTGACATTTGAGAGCAGTAGGCACCCTGGACATAGATGCTTTTAGTAATCTATGGTCACTTTCTATTTAGGCTTTGGTACAATCATATGTGTGACCTTTGCATTTTGTGTCCAGAATACTACTGTGGTAAAATGTATATGTAGATCAGGTGACATAAGTATTTCTTCCACCATAAAGGGGAGTAATATTCTGGAAACTTATAAATTAGTACTGGGGATACAAATAGGTGTACCTTGTGTTGATGATTATTGAGATGATGCAGGAATAGACCATATTGTGAATAAAGTATGTAACTGGATCCAACAAAATAATGGATTGAGTTTGCATCTGAAAATATATTGGAAATCTTATATTGATATATATACCATCATTCCAACGAGTTATATATGCAATGGTATTATTAGGGTTACGGTTTATCGTGAAGAGTGAGTTTTGCTTCAAAAATGATTATGGAATCGAAAATAATGTGTTTAGAAAGAAGTCTAGTGAAAAGACCAGTAAAGAAACATGGAGGAATACATGTGTTCTGAAGTAGTAAGTAATTGAAAGTGAACCAAATGCCAAAAAAATTTGTGAAGTTGTGGATGAAAAAATACATCCTATGATGTCCATAAACTGAAGAAATAGTAATGTACCAGTGTTGAGTAAAAATGAACTTCAAATTACACATCATGTCCCATAGCAATCTACTTGCATTGATGTTAAACTGGGTCAGTTACTGTAGAAATATTAGGATTTTTAAGCACCATCCACTGAACTTAGTTTTCAGTAGTAGGAAACCAAAATACATTTCAGGTGTATGAATATTACTGAGAATAATCTTGTGAAAATTTGAATTTAAATGAACATAAATGAATATGAATGAATTTAGGGAGTGTATAATAAGACACATATTTTTCATATTTTTTTAAAATCCGTAGAATATACACACACACACACGCCCACACACACACACACATGCACACACACACACACATTAATATTTAGCAATATATATGCCAATCGATATTCATCATGAAATATAATTCATTCACAAATCCAAAAATATTCATTTTACTGAACATGGATTTATGTATAGTGTTTTTCACTAGGAAGCTCACCCATAGGTGGAATTTTCAGTTCCATCATTATTTAGGGAGAGTCATCTCTTCTCACAATTTTTATATTCAAAAGTCAGTGATCTTACAAGAATGTACGTGTGATACCAGGTAGGATATTGTATATGCATAAAAAAATTACATGTGCTGAATAGGATACAGAGAAAGGGAGACAGGAATTTACATATGTGATAACTTTAAAAAATCATGGAGAAATATTAAAATGAAAAGTTTACTAAATTTAAAACACATACTCTTGATAAAGAGGAAGACAAATACAAATATACACCATGCTTCCTATAAAAGGACTGTACTTCTATTCAGTTAGGTTTTTTTTTCTCCATGATATTAGGATTAGTAGTCAGAGTCTAGTAGGGTATGGGTTAGTGTCAGGGATTCAGTATTTCAAATGGAAAATAGGAAAATGGATCTAATGTGTATGCAAACATGTGATACACAAAAATCTTCCCTCTCTTATCCAGAACAATACCTTGACATAACCATCGCTAAAAGTAAGACACAATTAGAGGAGAGGAGTTAGAAAACCTGTGAATACATATGTGGAATGAAAAATGCTCAGGAGTTCACAACACTGGAGGTGGTAAAACAGTTTACAAAAGTATGGGAGAGGGTAAACACTCCAGAAACATGGAGCTGTGCTGACCTAAAGACTTATTGAGAAACTTCCTCTGAGGTTAGGCACAAGAAATATATGTATGGCAATATGTAAATCAATGGTTCTGCAACTGATGTGATTCTGCAATCTGTATATGGAGTAAAAATGGGAGCTCATATCCCACTTGAATCAAAGTGTGAAATTTGATATATCAAGAAGTATGTACTGTTTTGAACAACCTACAATAAAAATCAATTAAAAAAAGAAAAAAAATATATGTAATTGTCAGGAGATTTAGCTTCGTTTGTAGTGACACCAAAAATCTGGGTCTGCATCTATGTGACCTGGAGGACATGGTTCTTTATTTTGTAATGAACATGAGGCAGCAGGTCTGAAATCTCCCTTTGTAGGTAAACTGTTGCTACTGGGAGCTAAGTGTCTTCCCGTGTGGTCTGTGAAGCCATTTGGTCATCCTCCACTTTTCAGGGTGTTTCTTACTGCTGCACTGGGAATTTGGTATTTGCTTCATGAAATACAATATGTTAAACTGGGACACAATGCTGGAGGGAGTTCTGTCATGTGTGGTTGGTCAGGGTCGGCAAGAGAATGTACGAACCAGGCTTCTATCCCACATAGCTTTCCCCTTGACTATAGCAACCTGATTCTGAACATTGCCCTGAAACCTCTACATATAACAAGATGCCTTTACATATAAAGGTCTGCTGCCTGCACCATGTCAGTCGCAAGATTTGGAAGCCAATGGAAGATCCAGGTGGTCCTACCAAAAATATTTATTTACACACCTATAGTCCACTGCTCTACGCCCACTACCCAGCAGGCTCCAACTTACTGGCATCTCTGTTCTACACCATTTTCACGAAACTCAGTCAATCAAGGCACTGTTTGTTATACTCATGATCAGCAACAGGATATCTTAAGGTTATCCAGTGCCACCTGGTCATGGGGATTTCAAAAATTTCATGGTATTAATCTAGTCATTTTTCAAGGATGAAGTTGGAGGCACTGTGGGTTTCATTTAATTCAGGAACCATTAAATGGTGAGGAAGCTCATTTCAATGAAAGCTCTGGAGAACACTCACAGGCAAGCCTTCCCAAAGAGTGGCCAAAAGGACACATGAATCCAGGCCCATTGAGGTATACAATGTGAGGTCCATGTGTGTTTGGACTCTCAACTATGGCTACCAAGTCTTTAAGAATTAAATCATGTGATATCCTGGCTCAGAATCCCTGAGCTCTGTGGAAAGCCATCCTGGGCCTAGATCTCAGTTTCCAAAACCGATTCTCATGCGTGGTCTCCTAAAATCCCAACACTATTCATGGCAATACTTCTCTGAGGTCAGTTCCAGAACTCAGTCTCTAAGGAGAATCACACCAGAGTTCAAGCCCTGGTGGACCCAGTCATCTCTTCCAACTACCACACAAATTACCACAATTAAAACAAGAACCCTCCCATATGGCCCTCATCTTCTTTCATATAGACACTCATCATAATCTGGCTGGAGGTTTCCATGAGGGGTGCAGACCAAGACAGTGTCCCAAATAAGCTCCTTTGCCCCTCATTTGCCTAAAGTCAAGGTGGCCTGGACACCCATCCTGTGAACCAAAAGTGATCAAATAGGCCTGCCGTTAATAACTCTCCAATTTGAGGACTACTGTCAGTGGGGTTTAGATTCTTTATGTGAATTTTAGTCATGAGAAAACCCAAGCACAATGGGCTAGCCTCTGCAGGTTTTGTAGAACTCTTTTGACCCAAAGGATCCCATTCTCACTTGATGGAAGTCAGGAACCTTACAGAGGAAGTCGAGAGACTTCATCCCAATAATTGCTCTTTTGGCGAATTTTCTTTTGGATGCACACATGGTAACTTTCTTTAGATCCATCAGGTGCTGAGAATGTAAGCCACAGCCACACACAGGGCCAAGGGCCTGATTCAGACACATCCATTTCCAAAGCAATTAAGGAAAGTGCCACAGGTATGCCCATTCATTTCCATTTGAAAACTGTTTTCTTCAGGCTTCACAAAGGGGTGGCCTGAGGCAAAGACCTTCCTGACATTCAGGGCAACAGAACAATAGGTAAGCAAAAGGCCAAAAGCAGGGTTTCTCCTCTGAGACTTTTCTGGTCACACTGATATCTGAGTTTTCTGAGATGCTCGCCATCCCCTACAGCTATCCAGTACATGGCCATGTCACAGAGCTTGGAGGTGGTACATATCTTGGACACAAAACCATGGGCCTATTCTTGAGATTGGCCGGAATTCAGGACGAAAATAGAAACTTAGGAAGGTAGCAGGTGTTGCTCATTGATAAGGCAAGCTACAGTCCATTCATAAACGGGGCAATATGAATGCTGAGAAGATTTCTACTAGACACGACACATCCATTGATGGATTCTCTTTTCTAATGTCTACAACCACGGAAACAGTGGAATACACAGACATAGGAACACTCGCCCTGTGAAAAGACTTACTAGAAACAGTCCACTTCAAATGAAACAAACCGACTGTCCTACCTATTCTCAGAAAATGAGACAAAACCACAAACCCACAACCACACCCACAAAGGCACCTCCTTCCCCTAAGTAGGTCTGTGACTATCCAGAGTGTCCTCTGACTTGTGGGCCATAATATGTTCCCCCAAAATGGCCTTTCCTGTCTCAGATCTTGTCTCCTTGGCCAACTCTGTGAACTTCTTAGGAGCCAACGGTGAGCTACTACCTGCTTTCTCATGAAAAGCCCTGCATCCGAGCTTTCCTGGCATTTGGCCTTCCTCACATCTGTAGGTACCAAAAAATACTGACCCTGTCCTTGGTAAATCCAAACAAGTGAGACCACTGGGACTGGGACTGGGACTGGCTCTGTGTGCCTGGCTTCCTGGATCCCACATTCAGAGAGTTCCATCACCAAGAAAGTGAGGTGAGGTCACTTCCTTCCTGAACTGAATGAGGGCACTGTCTTGGCAGCCACTTTGTCCTAACTGTTGCTTCCAAGGGTCCCAAGAAATTGAGGCCTCCCCTACTTCCTGTGACATTTTCACAAGTTAGAATGGTATATCAACCAAAGGCACCCAGGAATAGATCTCCACACAGGCCTGGTTTGGTCCATGATCTCTACATTAAAAAAAAATCTGATTCAGACACAACCTTTTATCCTGACCGGGTTATTTGCCATGGAAGATGACTTTTGGTCTCTCAGGTCCTTTATTGCTTCCTACATCTTCTCCAGGGATCATTTCTGCATGGACCTTTGAGGTTCTCAGCAGGTGGAAGTTTTTCTACATTTCTGTATTGTAATATCAACTCCTTCCCTGCTCTTCTGTAAAGTTAGATTGAGGGAACAGTGTCCGGTTATGGTTAAAAACATGCTTGATTTGGGTTAGAAATCATTTTCCTGGATGAATGATCGTATTGGGAACTTGCTATGTGTAGAAGAATATATAGGTGAAATATATGTATGAAAAAAGAAATTTAAGTCTGATTTGAAGCCCAGAAGGGCATTGGGCCCTTGATAGTGATACGTGGTGTTGAATTACGTTCTGCAGAGTTGTCTCAGATAAATCGATATACAATGGCATAGCACCTTGTACGTTGCATGAATTAATGTAGAAGGAACATCAAGTCAAAAAGGCATAGTCGGTAGTGAAAGGTTAATAAAATTAATAAAATAGGTACTTGTCACTTCCTGTTTTTCTGTATGCTTAACAAAACACTGTTGAAATATTGAGAAATGTTTGCTAATCTTGTTCTAGAATGTACTGTTCCCAACAGCCGAACTGCAGAATGTACTCCCTCACTCGGTGTCATGCAAACCGCCCACTCGCCCTTACCCATCACTGAACTTCCCTCTCTTCCCTCTCCAAGGAAAGTATATAAGCTCTGCTTAAGCTGTTCTCAGAGGTCTCTGCTCTATTTAATTTAGCTCTGAGCTCCAGCATGCTGGACCACAAATAAACCCTTTGCTGTTGCATGAGACAGTCTCTTGGTAGTATCTTCCTCTGACACTCGCCTGACCTTTACATATTGAGGTTCCACTGAGTTCCAGCAGTGGCGGATGAGAGACCCCAACGGGCTCCTCTCGGAGCAAGTAAGGCGCCTCTTTCTGGTTTCAGGTTTCTTGTTAGGGCTTGGCAAAATTGCTGGCGATGAAGAGCCTGGGCTCTCTCCGACGGTGGCTGAGAGACATGTCACAGAGACAAAGGGCACCTCTGTGGAGGACCCCGCAGAGAACTCGGGAAATCAAGGAACAATAGTCTTCTCGACTCAGTGATATTTTCTTTTAGATTCGTTATTGCCATACCATTGGGTTTTGCCGGCTACTCATTTCTGGTCTCAGTGTTGGACGTTCATTGCCTGTCTTTATGGTCTTGTCTTATCTGTGTCGTGTGTTCTTGCTTTTACTGTTTGTGGAACTTTCATTATGGAACAGAGCACGTCAATGCCTCTGTCCCTGACCCTTGATCACTGGACCAAAGTCCGCTTAAGGGCTCAGAATCTTTCTTTTTTTAGTAAAACGCTGGACCTGGCAGAATCTCTGTGCCTCAGAATGGCCCATCTTTGGAGTCATATGGCCCCTAGACGGATCTTTCTACTTCCCACTAATTTAAAAAGTCAGAGGTATTGTCTTTCAGCCAGCGCCACATAGCCATCCGGATCAACAGCCATATATCTTAACTTGGCAGGACCTCTGCAAATCTCCTCCTCCATGGGTGAAGCCTTTCCTTGCCCCTACCTCTGCTCCTACTCCTTCCCCCATGATCTCTCAAACCCTCTCAACCTCCTCCTCCTCCACCCTCTGTTCTCCCTGAGTCACAGATTTGACTCTACTGGACTCTTCTCCCCCTCCTTATCCCCTGCCCTTGTCCCCTAACACACAACACACTCTAAGTGATTCCGCTGCTGCTGACTAAGCCTCTCTACCATTGGAGGAAGCTAAGCCGGTAATAGGATCTGACAATGGACCGATGTTCATGACCCAGGTAAGTCAGGGGTTAGCCAGGAACCTGGGGATTAATTGGAAGTTAAATTGTGCTTATAGACCACAGAGTTCAAGACAAGTAGAAAGAATGAATAGAACCATTAAAGAGACCTTAATGAAATTAAGCTTAGAGACCAGCATAAGATTGGACTATGCTCCCGCCTTATGCAATGTTTCATACAAGAAAAAATCCCTTTGTTTCTTTGAGTAACCTTACCACATGTGAAATTCTTTATGGTGGCCCTCCTCCAGTAGGGGACCTAAGCCCAACTGTAAGACCTAAAGATCCTTTCCACACCCCCTTGCTTGACAGACTTAAAGATCTTGAAAGAACTCAGTAATACCTGTGAAAACAGCTGGCCACTGCCTACCCAACTGGGAACCAGGGGATTCCACATCCATATCAAGTAAGAGATTTCATCTATGTAAGATGATATCAGGTGTCATCCCTGGTACCCCGCTGAAAAGGACCATACCAGGTGCTATTATAACACCTACAGTGGTAAACGTAAACAGAATCACTTCCTGGATCCATACCTCTCATCTCAAGCCTTCTGCCTATACAGAATCTTTCTGGAAACTGAAAAAGACTGGTAACAGTTTCAAATTGTGTATTGGCAATGTGAATAAGGTTATATACTCTCCCCTTGGCTACAAGTAGTCCTAACCCTCATCAGCCCATTAAGCAGTGATGGCTGATCACAAATCCTACTGGAAAAGAAGTATGGTCTATCTCGCATACAGCCCCCTTAGGGACCTGGTGGCCATCTCTCCACCCAGACATTTGTTAGCTGGCTATAGGTATTTCCTATTGTGATATCCCTGATGAAGAGGATCCCACTAAAATACCATTAAATCCCTTCTGTACCATAGATAATGGAAACAAACATTATGGATGTAGGGACACGCGAGCCAGATGCAGATTGGCTAGTCTAGATTACTAAGTTTGCCTGGCAGACTATCAAAGCCACAAAGAGTAATGGCTGTGTGGGGGAAAAGCTGACTTTTTCTGTATGTCATGGAAATGTGTGCATACAGGGGCTGCCTGATGAAACCCCAATTCTTCATCAAATTCAGTACACAGCATTGGCCACATTACCAATTAGACAACCAAAAACTATGGCACCCAGATGGGTCTCTAGATCCTCAAATTTTGCGTGACCTTTTTAACTTCTGCAAGTGCTCAAAAGAGTGAAAGGAAATTCCCCTATGTGGAAGCCTTTTCCCTCCCTCACTCACATCCTGAACTATGCTTCTCCAATAGATCATTATCCTCAGCCTTCTGCTCCAGACCCTCTGATATCACTCCCATCTCAGCAACTTGATTTCTCCCCTCCAATTACTAGATCAGAAACCCAAAGCTCCACCAGTTCTCAGACCATCGGCCCCTTGCTGAGGTAGCAGGTACATAGGTACCGCTCCACCGACTCATTCCTCTCATCTCCTGTCAGTGCCCTCACCGGGTCCCACCAGGTCCTCTTACCAGCTAAACCAATGCTCAAACGAGCTGAGGAGAGCCCTGAGACCCTTATCCAAGATGTAATATAATTGGCCTTTAAAGTTGCTTTGTCATCACTGAAAACAGGTTACTAAAATTTAAAGTCCCTCACAGGATTTTGGGATCCTCACTCCCGTCTTTCACTCTGCTCTACCTGATCTACTGCTCAAGTTTGCTGCTAGGAAATTCCCAATACCCTTTCGCATTATTCTTTTACATCTCTCTTTTCCCTCATTCGCAGATCCTCGGAGGTGCTCTCAGCCCCACCTTCCCCGTCTTTCCCCCTCTGTACCAGGCCCACAGAAAAGTCTTAAATGACCTTCTTCAGAAGTCTTCACCATGGCTGAGTTTTGAACTTTCAGCAAAACAGTCCCAATAAAGACTTTAATGTAGATAAACTTTCTCTTTCGTATTGCCCTGTTCTACTTGGCCACTGGCTAAAAATCTCAGTACTTCTAAGCTAGACAACCCCTAACTAGTTTTTCACAAAATATGTGAACAAGTCCTCTAGCCTTCAGCTGGGGCTTCACAGAGATGGCTACATTTCTAAGATAAAGAAATTACCAACCGGGCTCCATGGTAACAGCTGGCAGGGGGAAAATAAGAAATGGAAGAAAAAGCTCTCCTCCTCCCAGGTGTCCTTGAAAAGTTAACTTGCCCAGAACAGAAGGAAAAACAGAAACAAATACTGCTTTTTTAAACTTCTGAAGACTGTGAACTTCTGAGCCCCATCCCTTATATGTTGGGTACAAAATTCTGAAACTACCTAAACTTGAGTTTCAGGGGATTAATTGATTACAATAGAAGCAATGCCCTCTGAATACGGTTTCAACCAAATAGGACTGTTTCCCTCTCTTGAGTGCTATCTTAGGTGCCTTGCTTTGTCAGTGCCTACAACAGCATAATTCTATATACTTAAACATCGTTTATGTTTTCATGAAATGATCAAGATATGTGATAAATTGTGTAATGGTGCAGATGTTTCCCAGAGTGCTCTATCATGACGCAGGTTCATTTGAAGATCAAATAGGGGGGGCATACAACCGGTTCCACTGGGAACATATATCCCTCACTTTAGCCATCCTATTAGGAATAGGAGTTGCTGCACGGGTGGGCAGAGGAACCAGTGGCATTGTCCATGGGACACAAAAGATGACCCAATTAGAAGCAGCAATAGAGCAAAAGTAAGATATTAGAAACCTCATTCAGGGCTTTGCATGAAACTTTAACCTCTCTCTCTGAAGTTGTTTTACAGAACAGTTGAGGGTTGGACCTCCTCTTCATTAGAGAAGGGGGCCTTTGTGCTGCATTGAGGGAAGAATGTTGTTTTAATGCTGACTATACTGGAGTCGTAATAAAATCTATGAGTAAATTTAAAAGACACCTTGAAGAGCATCAACAAGTGAGAGAGGGCCCAAAAGGGTGGCTTGAGTCTTGGTTCACACAGTCCCCCCGGTTAACTACGTTTTTATCAACCCTGGCCGGTCCAATAATAATCCTCATATTATTGCTAACTATAAAACCCTGTTTGCTCAACCTTGTAATGTCTTTTCTCCAGGCTCAAATTGGAGGAGTTAAACTTATGGTAATACCCCACTAGCAGACATTGAATGTGACACCCTCCAATGATCATTTTTATGATTAAAATTAGCCAGAAGAAGAAGTGGGGAATGAAATATTAATAAAATAGGTACTTGTCACATCTTGTTTTTCTGTATGCTTAACAGAACACTGTTGAAATCTTGAGAAATGTTTGCAAAACTTGTTCCCAGAATGTTCTATCCCCAGCTGCCAAATTGCAGAATGTACTCCCTCTCCCAGTTGCATGCAAACCGCCCACTCGCCCTGACACATCAATACAATTCCCTCCCTTCTCTCTCCAGGGAAAGTATATAAGCTCTACTTCAGCTATTCTCAGGGCTATCTGCACTATTCAGGTGAGCTCTGAACCCCAGCATTCTGGACACCCAATAAACCCTTTGATGTTGCATGAGATAGCCTGTTGGTAGTCTCCTCCTCTGAAGCTCGCACCACGTTTACTTGGATGATTGAATGTAGAAGAGAACATCCAGTCAAAAAGGGATAGTCTGTAGCATTAGGAAGATAGTCAGTAAGTTTAGGAAGAAGGGTGAGTATAAGATTTGGAACAAAAGTTTCTTAGCAATAGGATTTCGATTAGAGAGTGAATGTAAATGTCAGCACAAGTGAAGAGTCAGTCACAATGATGAAGTGGGGAAAATATGTAGGAAAGCATATATCAATAGAGACATTACAAAATCAGGCAGAGTATAAAGTGTGTGATAGGATTAAACATTTTGAACAGGGTTGAGTTTAAATATATAATCTTAGGAAGAAACAAATATGTAGTCACAAATAGGATTGACATTTGAGAGCATTGGGCAAATTTCAGGTGGATGAATATTTTGAGAATAATCTTGTGAATAGTTGATTATAAATCCACATACATGAACATGAATGAATTTAGGGAGTGAATATAAGACACATATATTTCATATTTTGAAAAACCTGGAGAGTGTATATATATATATATATATATATATATATATATATATATATATATACATATATATATATACATATATATACATATACATAAAACACACACACAGACAAAAAAGTAGCAATATATATGTCAATCAAAATTCATTATAAAATATATACCATCCACAGATCTAAAAATATTCATTTTACTGAACATGGATTTATGTATAATGCTGTTCAACTAGCAAGCTCACCCATAGGTTGAATATTCAGTTCCAACAGGGTTTAGTAGGAGTGATCTCTTCTAACAATTTGTATCTGCCAAGTCAGCCACCTCACAAGAATGTACGTTTGGTACCAGATAGGAATCTATATGTGCATATAAGAATACAGAGAAAGGGAGACAGGAATTCACATATTTGTTAACCTTAAAAATACTAGGACAACTATTTCAACAAACAATTGACTAGATTTATAACTCCAACTCTGTATCATGCAAAAGGCAAGTCCATCTATACACCATGCCTACTCTGTACTGCTTGTATTTCTATTCTTTATGGGTTATTTTTCTCCATCATATTAGGATTAGTAGTCAGAGTCTGGTAGGGTATGGGTTAGAGTCAGGTATTCAGTATTTTGAATTGAAAATAGGACACTGAATCCAATGTGTATGCAAATATATGCTACGGAAAAATCTTCCCACTCTCCTCCAGAACAATGCCTTGACATTACCTTCGCCCCAAGTAAGACACAATTAGAGGAGAAGAGTTAGAAAATCTGTGAATACATATCTAGAATGGAAAATGCTCCAGATTTCACATCTTTGGAGGTGGTAGAGGAGTTTCCAAAAGTAAGAGACAGGGTAAACACTCCACAAACATGGAGCTCTGCTGGCCAAAAGACTTTTTGAGAATCTGCCTCTGAGGTTGGGCACTTGAAATATATGTTGTTGTCAGGAGCTTTAGCTTTATTTGTAGTGAAACCATCAAAGCTGGATCTGCATCTATGTGACCTGGAGGAAATGGTTACTTATTTTAAAATAAAAATGAGGCAGCAGTGATGAATTCTCTTTTTGTAGGTAAACTTTGGCCACTGAGGGCTAAGGGTCTTCCCGTGTGGACTGTGAAACCAATGGTCATCCTCAAATTTTCGTGGTGTTTCTTGCTGCTGCACTGGGAGTTTGGTATTTGCTTCATGAAATACAACGAGTTCAAATGGGACACAGTGCTGAAGGGAGTTCTGTCAGGTGTGGTTGGCAGGGTCTCCAGGAGAATGCACCAACCAGGGTTCTATCTCAAGTAGCTTGCCCCCTTGACAATAGCAACATGATACTGAACATTGCCCTGAAACCTCTCCATATAAAAATATGCCTTTACATATATGGGTGTGATGGTTGCACCATGTCAGTCACAGCCATTTGGAAGCCAATGGAAGATCCACATGGCCCCACCACAGATGTTTTATCACACATTTGCATAACACAGCTCTAGGCCCACTACTTACCAGGCCCCAACTTACTGGCATCTCTGTTCTACACCATTTTCATGAAACCCAGTCAATCAAGGCCCTGTCTGTTATACTCATGATCATCAACAGGACATCAAAGGTCCTCCAGTGCCAGCTGGTCATCGGAATTTCTAAAATTTCATGGTAATTATCTAGCATTTTTTCACAGATGCATTTGGAGGCAATGTTGGTTTCAATTCATTCAGGAACCATTAAATGGTGAGGAAGCTAATTTCAGGGAAATCTCTGGAGCACTCTCACAGGCAAGTCTACCCAAAGAGTGGCCAAAAAGTCACATGAAGCCAGGCCCATGGAGGTCTACAAAGCAAGGTCCAAGTGTGTTTTGAATCTCAATTATGCCTGCCAAGTCTTTCAGAATAAAATCATGTAATATCCTGGCTGTGATTCCCAGTGTTCTGTGGAAAGCCACTCTGGGCCTTGATCCCAGGTTACAATGGCAACTCTCATTCATGGCCTCCTAAAATCCCAACACAATTCATGTCAATACTTCTCTGAGGTCAGTTCCAGAACTCAGTCTCTAAGGGGAATCACAGCAGAATTCAAGCCCAGGCTTACCCAGTCATCTCTTCCAACTGCCACACAAATGACCACAATTATAACCAAAACACTCCTACATGGCCCTCATCTTCTACCATAAAGATACTCATCATAACATCTGGATGGAGGTTTTCATGAGAGGCACATCCCAAGACAGTGTCCAAAATAAGCTTCCTTGCCCCTCATTTGCCGAATGTCAGGGTGGCTTGGACACCCTTCCTGTGAACCAGGAGTGATCAAATAGGCCTGCCCTTAATACTGCTTCGCTTCTCCAATTTGAGGCTCTCTGACTGTTGGGTCTAGATTCTTTTTGTGAATTGGAGTCATGAGAAAAGCCAAGCCCCTCTGCAGAGATTTGAAGAACTCATTTCACCCAAAGAATCCCTATTCTGACATGATGGATTTCAGAAACCTAACAAAGGAAGGCAATATAATTCATGCACATTGATTGAACGTTTTTCCATTTTGGTTTAGATGCACATATGGGATCTTTCTTTACTTCCATCAGGTGCTGAGAATCTAAGTCACAGCCTAAAACAGGGCAAAGGGCCTGAATCAGACACATCGTTTTCCAATGAAATTAAGCAAAGAGCCAGAGGTGATGCACATTCATTTCCATTTGAAAACTGTTTTCTTCAGGCTTAACAAAGGGGTTGCATGAGACAAAGACCTTCCTGATATTCAGGGCAACAGAACAATAGGTAAGCAAAAGGCCCAAAGCAGGGTATCTCCACTGAGACTTTCCTGGTCACACTGATATCTGAGTTTTCTGAGATGCTGGCCATTCCATTCAGGTATCCAGTACATGGCCATGTCAAAGACCTTGGATTTGGTACATATCTTGGACACATAACCATGAGCCTATTCTAGAGAGTGGCCAGAATTCAGGAAGAAAACAGGGACTTAGGAAGGTATTAGGTGTTGCCCGTGCATAAGGCAAGCCACACTCCATTCATAAATTGGGCAGGATGAATGCTGGGAAGCTTTATACTAGACATGACACATCCATTGCTGCATTCTCTTTTCTCATGTCTACTACCACAGGCACAGTGGGATACACAGACATGGAAACACTCACCTCTTCAAACGACTTACCGGAAACAGTTCACTTCAAAACAAACAAACCGCCATTCCTACCTATTTTCAGAACATGAGACAAACCACAAACCCACACGCACTCCCAAAAAGGCACCTCCTTCCCCATAGGTGTATGACTAACCAGAGTGTCCTCTGACTGGTGGCCATACTCTGTTCTTCCGAAATGGCCTGTCCTCTCTCAGATCTGTTTTCCTTGGCCAACTCTGTAAAGTTGTAAGAAAAAAGTGGAGAGCCACTACCTGCTTTCTCAGGAAAGCTCCCTATTCAGAGCTCTCCAGGCATTTGGTAATCCTCACTTCAGTAGGTACCAAGAATGACTGACTCTATCTTTGGTAAATCCAAACAAGTGAGCCCACTGGGACTGGGACTGGGACTGCCTCTGGGTGCCTGGCTCCTTGGATACAAAGTTCAGAGAGTTCCATCACCAAGGAAATGAGGTATGTCACATTCTTTGGAACTGAATGAGGTCACTGCCTTGGCAAAGGTATATCTTATGATGTGCAAAAACTGAAGAAATAATAATGTACCAGTGTCGAATACAAATGAATGACAAATTACATATCATGTCCCATAGGAGTCTACTTGCATTGATGTTAGACTGGGTCAGTTACTGTAGAATAATTAGGATTTGTATGCACCATTCACTGAAGTTAGTTTTCAGTACTAGGAAACAAATATGTATTTCAGGTGGATGAATATTTCTGATTATAATCTTGTGAAAAGTTGATTATAAATCCACATACATGAACATGAATGAATTTAGAGAGTGTATATTAGACACATATATTTCATATTTTGAAAAATTTGGAGAGTATATCTATATCTATATCTATATCTATATCTATATATACAAACACACACACACAAACACACACACACAACACTCACAGACATTAAAAAGTACCAATATAAATGCCAATCGAATTCATCAGTAAATATATATCATCCACAAATGCAAAAATATTTATTTTACTGAACATGAGTTAATGTATAATGTTGTTTTACTAGGACGCTCTCCTATAGGTTGAATTTTCATTTCCAACAGCATTTAGGAGGAGTGAACTCTTCTTACAATTTGTATCTGCCAAGACAGCCACCTCACAAAAATGTACGTGTGATACCTGGTAGGATTCTATATATGCATATAAATATACATGTGTGAATAGGCTACAGAAAAGGGAAACAAGAATTCACATATTTGTTAAGTTTAAAAACACATGGAGAATATTTCAATTAAAATTTGACTAGATTTATAACTCCTCCCTTATATAATGCAAATGTCAAGTCCAACAATACAACATGTCTCCTCTGAAGTGCTTGTATTTCTATTGTGTTGGGTTAATTTTCTCCATTATATTAGGATGAATAGTCTGAGTCTACTAGGTATGGGTTAGTGTCAGGGATTCAGTATTTCGAATGGAAAATTGGAAAATGAATCCAATGTGTATGTAAATATATGCTGCACAAATATCCTCCTGCTCTCATCCAGAACAATGCCTTGTCATTACCTTCACCCCAAGTAAGACACAATTAGAGGAGAAGAGTTACAAAATCAATGAATACATATCTGGAATGGAAAATGCTCAGGAGTTCACAACCTTGGAGGTGGTAGAGCAGTTTCCAAAACTAAGGGACAGGGTAAACACTCCACAAACATGGAGCTCTGCAGGCCTAAAAATTTTTTGAGATACTGCCACTGAGTTTTGCACTTGAAATATATGTTGTTTTCAGGAGATTTGTCTTCCTTTGTAGTGAGACCATCAAAGCTGGGTCTGAATCTATGTGACCTGGAGGACATGGTTTCTTATTTCCAATGAACTAGATGAAGCAGTGCTGAATCCTCTCTTTGTAGGTAAACTGAGGCCACTGGGGACTAAGTGTCTCCCCGTGTGGACTGTGAAGCCATTTGGTCCTCTTCCACTTTTTGTGGTGTTTTGGCTGCTGCACTGTGAGTTTGGTATTTGTTTCACGAAATACTAGGAGCTAAACTGGGACACAGTGCTGGAGGGAGTTCTGTCACGTGTGGTGGGTCAGGGTCTGCAAGAGAATGCACCAACTAGGCTCCTATCTCTCACAGCTTGCCCCATTGCCCCCTTGTCCATATCAACCTGATTCTTAATTTTCCTCTGAAAACTCTCCATGTAACAAGATGCCTTTACATACAAGGGTCTGCTGGCTGCACCATGTCAGTTACAAGCCATTTGGTATCCAATGGTAGATCCACATGGCCCTACCACGGATGTTTTATCAAACACCTCCCCACCACTGCTCTAGACCCACTACTCAGCAGGCTCCAAATTTCTGGCATCTCTGTTCTACACCATTTTCATGAAACTCAGTAAATCAAGGCACTGTCTGGTATACTCATGATCAGCAACAGGACATCCAATGTTTCTCCAGTGCCACCTGGTCATAGGAATTTCAAAAATTTCATGGTATTTATCTAGCCATTTTTCAAGCATGAAGTTGGAGGCACTGTGGGTTTCAGTTCATTCAGCAAACATTAAATGGTGAGGAAGCTCATTTCAATGAAATCTCTGGAGAACTCTCACAGGCACGGCTTCCCAAATAGTGGACAAAAGGTCACATTAGGCCAGGCCCATTGAGGTCTACAATGTGAGGTCCATGTGTGTTTTGACTCTCAACTATGGCTGCCATTTCTTTAAGAATAAAATCATGTGATATCCTTGCTGAGATTCCCAGGCCTCTGTGGAAATCCACCCGGGGCCTAGGTCTCAGTTTCCAAGAGCGACTTTCATGCGTGGCCTCTTAAAATCCCAACAAAATTCATGGCAATGCCTCTCTGAGTTCACTTCCAAAATCCAGTCTCTAAGGGGAATCACACCAGAGTTCACCCCACGTGTACCCAGTCATTTTTTCCAATGCCACACAAATGACCAAAATCAAAACCAAAACACTCCCACATGGCCCTCATCTTATTCCATATAGGGAATCATCTTAACCTCTGGCTGGAGGTTTCCATGAGGGGCGCAGCCCAAGACAGTGTCCAAAATCAGCTCCTTTGCCCCTCATTTGCCTAAAGTCAGGGTAGCCTGGTCACCGTTTCTGTGAACCAGGAGTGAACAAATAAGCCTGCCTTTAATACTTCTTTGTTTCTCCAATTTCAGGCCTACTGATTTTAGGTATCAATTCTTTAGGTGATTTAGAGTCATGTGAAAACACAAGCACCTCTGCAGGGCTTTGAAGAACTCATTTGACCCAAAGAATCCCTATTGTCATTTGATGGAGTGCAGGAACCTAACAGAGGAAGGCAAGAGACTTCATCCACAATGAATGATATTTTTTGCCATTTTGGTTTTGGAAGCTCACATGGGATCATTCTTAAGATCTATCAGGTGCTGAGAATCTAAGTCACAGCCACACACAGGTCCAAAGGCTGATAAAGACACATCCCTTTCCAAAGCAATTAAGGAAAGAGCCACAGGTGAGGCCCATTCATTTCCATTTGAAAACTGTTTTCTTCAGGCTTCACAAATAGGTGGCATGAGGCAAAGACCTTCCTGACATTCAGTGCAACACAACAATAAGTAAGCAAAAGGCCCAAAGCAGGGTTTCTGCACTGAGATTTTTCTGGTCACACTGATATCTGAGTTTTCTGAGATGCTCGCCATTCTCTTCAGCTATTCAGTACATGGCCATGTCACAGAGCTTGGCAGTGGTACATATTTTGGACACAAATCCATGAGCCTATTCTGGAGAGTGGCCAGAATTCAGGAAGAAAACAACAACTTAGAAAGATAGCAGGTGTTGCACATCGATAAGACAAGCTGCAGTCCATTCATATATTGGGCAGGATGAATTATGGGAAGATTTATACTAGACAGGACACATCCATTAATGCATTCTCTTTTGTAATGTCTACAACAACAGACACAGTGGGATACACAGAAACAGAATCACTCGCCGTGTCAAATGACTTACTAGAAACTGTCCACTCCAAACCAAACAAACCGCCTATCCTATCTATTCTCAGAACATGAGACAAAACAACAAACCCACACCCACTCCCACAAAGGCACCTCCTTGCCCCAAGTAGGTCTGTGACTATCCGGAGTGTCCTCTGACTGGTGGGCCATACTATGTTCCCCCGAAATGGCCTGTCTTCTCTCAGACATTCTTTCCTTGACCAACTCTGTGAAGATGTCAGGAAAAAGTGGTTAGCCACTACCTGTTTTCTCAGGAAAGGTCCATCTTCAGAGCTCTCCTGGCATTTGGCCATCCTCACATCATTAGGTACCAAGAAAACTGACTCTGTCCTTGGTAAATCCAAACAAGTGAGCCCACTGGGACTGGCACTGGGACTGCCTCTGGGTGCCTGGCTTCTTGGATACCAAGTTCAGAGAGTTCCATCACCAAGGAAATGAGGTATGTCACATTCTTTGGAACTGAATGAGGTCACTGCCTTGGCAACCACTTTGTCCTAACAGTTGCTTCCAAGGGTAACATAAGATGGAGGTTGCCCCTACTTCCTGTGACACTTTCATAAGGTAGAATGTATATCAACCATTGGCACCCGGGAACAGCTCTCCACTCAGGCCTGGTTAGGTCCATCTTCTCTACGATAAGAACAGAGAGATTCAGATTCAGACACATCCCTTCATCCTGACCAGGTTGTTTGCCATGGAAGATGACTTTTGCTCTCTCAGGTGCTTCATACCTGCCTACAACTTCTCCAGGTATCATTTGTGCATGGACATTTGAGGTTCTCATCAGGTGGAAGGTCCCCAACTTTCCTGTATTGTAAGAACCACTCTGACAGCTCTTTTGCCCATTTTGGTTTGGGATGCACACATGGGATTTTTCTTTAGACCCATCATGTGCTGTGAATCTAAGCCACAGCCTCACATAGGGCTGAGAGGCTGATTCAGAAACATCCATTTCCAAAGCAATTAAGCAAAGAGGCACAGGTAATGACCATTCTTTTCCATTTGAAAACTATTTTCTGCAGGCTTCACAAATTGTGGCCTGAGGCAAAGACCTTCCTGACATTCAGGGCAACAGAATAGGTAAGCAAAAGGCCCAAAGCAGGGTTTCTCCACTGAGACTTTCTTGGGCATACTGATATCTGAGTTTTCTGAGATACTCGCCATTCCCTTCAGCTATCCAGTACATGGCCATGTCACAGAGATGGAGGTGGTACATATCTTGGACACAAAATCATGAGCGTATTCTGGAGAGTGTCCAGAATTCAGGAAGAAAACAGGAATTTAGAAAGATGGCAGGAGTTGCCCATCCATACGGCAACCTGCAGTCCATTCATTAATTGCACAGGATGAATGCTTTGAAGCTTTCTTGTAGACAGGACACATCCATTGATGCATTCTCTTTTCTAATGTCTACAATCACGGACACAGTATGATATATAGACACAGAAACACTCACCTTGTCAAAGGACTTACTAGACACAGTCCACTCCAAAACAAACAAACCAGCTTTCCTAACTATTCTCAGAACATGAGACAAAACCACAAACTCACACTCACACCCAAAAAGTCACCTCCTTTCCCCAAGTAGGTCTGTGACTATCCGGAGTGTCCTCTGACTTGTGGGCCATACTATGTTCCCCCAAAATGGCGTGTCCTGTCTCCAATCTGTTCTCTTTGGCCAACTCTGTGAAGTTGTCAGGAGCCCATGGTGAGAAACTACCTGCTTTCTCTGGAAAGGCCAGTCTTCATAGTTTCCAGGCATTTGGCTGTCCTCACATCAGTAGGTACAAAGAAAGAGTAACTCTGTCTTGTTAAATCCAAACAAGTTAGCCCACTGGGACATGGAGTGGGTTTGACTCTGTGTGCCTGGTTTCCTGGATCCCAAGATCACAGACTTTCATTACCAAAACTGTAAGGTGATGTCACTTTCTTCAAGATCTGAATGAAGTCACTGCCTTGGAAACCACTTTGTTTTAACAGTTGCTTACATGGTTCCCAAAAGATGGAGGCTGCCTCTACTTGCTGTGACTCATTCATATGTTAGAATGGTATATCAACCATAGGCACCGG
The DNA here is from genome assembly GCF_048772815.1 of Callospermophilus lateralis. Taxonomy (NCBI): domain Eukaryota; kingdom Metazoa; phylum Chordata; class Mammalia; order Rodentia; family Sciuridae; genus Callospermophilus; species Callospermophilus lateralis. Next base: position 10,223 of record NW_027514453.1, on the reverse strand, counting down.
GGAACAGCTCTCCACACAGGCATGGTTTGGTCCATCTTCTCTACATTAGGAAGAGAGAGGCTAATTCAGACACATCCCATCAACCTGACCAGGTTGTTTGCCATGGAAGATGACTTTTGCTCTCTCATGTCCTTCATAGCTGCCTACATCTTCTCCAAGGATCATTTCAGCATGGACCTTTTAGGTTTTCAGCAGCTGGAAGATCGCCTATATTCCTGTATTGTAAGACCAACTCTGTCCCTGCTCTTCTGTAAAATTAGATTGAGGGAAAAGTGTATGGTTAGGGTTAATAACATGTTCAATTTGGGTTAGGAATCATTCTCTGGAATGAATATTTGTATTAGGAACCTGCGATATTTATAAGAATATATAGGTGAAATATAAGTATGAAAACAGAAATCTAGGTAAGTTTTGAAGCCCAGAAGGGCATTGGGCCCTTGATTGGGATACTTAGCATTGATTTATGTCCTGCACAGTTGTCTCAGTTAAATCAATATACTATGGCATAGGACCTTCTAATTTGGATGATTGAATGTGGAAGAGAACATCCAGTCAAAAAGGGATATTCGGTAGGATTAGGAAAATAGTCGGTGGGTTTAGATAAAAGAGTGAGTATAGGATTTGGACCAAAAGTTCTTTAGCAATAGGGTTTCAGGTAGAGAGTGAATGTAAATGTCAGCACATGTGAAGAGTCAGTCACAATGATGAACTGGGTAAAATATGTAGGAAAGCAATATTTTGAAGACGTATAAATTAATTGGGGGTACAAATAGGTGTAGGTTGTGCCTATGAATATAGAGATAATGCATGAATAGACCATACTGTGAATAAATAATATAACTGATTCGAACTTTAAATAATGGATTGAATTGATTTCTGAAAATATAGAGGAAACCTAATATTGATATACAATCATCCATTCCAAACAGTTATGCATCTAATGGTGATATTAGATTTATGGTTTATCATGAAAAGTGTGTGAGTTTTGCTTCAAAACTGATTATGAAATTTAAAAAAAATGTGTTTGCAGAGAAGTCTCATGAAAAGACCAGTCAAGAAACCGGGAGGAATACATGTGTTCTGAAGCAGGAAATGATTAAAAGTGAAAAAATACCTATAAAGTTGTGAACTTGTGGATGAAATATGTATCCTATGATGTGCAAAAACTGCAGAAATATTAATGTAGCAGTGTGGAATATAAATGAACGTCAAAATACACATCATGTCCCATAGGAATCTACTTGCATTGATGTTAAACTGGGTCAGATACTGTAGAATTATTAGGATTTGTATGCACCATTCACAGAAGTGAGTTGTCAGTACAAGGAAACAAATATGTATTTCAGGTGGATGAATATTTCCAATAATAATCTTGAGAAAAGTTGATTATATTTCCTCATGCATGAACATGAATGAATATATGAATGTAGAGAGTGTATATAAGACACATATATTTCATGTTTTGATAAATCAGGAGAGTATATATATATATATATATATATATATATATATATATATATACCAAAAAAACACACAGAGAAACATAAAAAAGTAGCAATATATGCCAAATGAAATTTATGATGAAATATATAACATCTACTGATGCAAAAATATATACTTTACTGAACATGAAATTATGTATAATGTTGTTGTACTAGGAAGCTCACCCATAGGTTGAATTTTTAGTTCCAACAGCGTTTAAGAGGGGTAGTCTCTTCACACAATTTATATCTGCCGAGTCAGCAACCTCACAAAAATGTACGTGTGATACCAGGTAGGATTCTATATGTACATATAAAAATACATGTGCTGTATAGGCTAGAGAGAAAGGGAGGCAGGGATTCACATATTTGTTAATTTTAAAAACACATGAAAAACTATTCCAAATAAAAATTCACTAGATTTATAACACCTAACATTTATTATGCAAAAGAAAAGTTCAAAAATACACCATGCCTCCTCTGACCTGCTTGTATTTCTGTTCTATTTGGGTTATTTTTCTCCATCATATTAGGATTAGTAGTCAGAGTCTAGTAGGGTATGTGTTAGTGTCAGGGATTCAGTATTTTGAATGGAAAATAGGAAAAAGAATCTAATGTCTATCAAATATGTGCTACACAAAATATTTTCCCTCTCTCATCCAGAACAATGCCTTGACATTACCTTCACCCCAAGTAAGACACAATTAGTGGAGAAGAGTTATAAAATCTGTGAATATATAACTGGAATGGAAAATGCTCAGGAGTTCACAACCTTGGATGTGGTAGAGAAGTTTCCATAAGTAAGTGACAGGTTAAAAACTCCACAAACATGGAGCTCTGCTGGCCTAAAGGACTTCTTGATAAACTGCCTCTGAGGTTGGGCACTTGAAATATATGTTGTTTTCAGGAGCTTTAGCTTCCTTTGTCGTGAGACCATCAAAGCTGGGTCTGATTCTATGTGACCTGGAGGACATGGTTTCTTATTTTCTAATGAACATGAGGCAGCAGTGGTGAATTCTCTCTTTTAAGTAAAATGTGACCAGTGCGTGCTAAGTCTCTCCCCATCTGGGCTGTGAAGCCATTTGGTCATCCTCCACTTTTTCATGGTTTTTCTTTCTCCTGCATTGGTAGTTTGGTATTTGCTTCACGAAATACAAGGAGTTCAAAAGGGACACAGTGCTGGATGGAGTTCTGCCACATGTGGTGGGTCAGGGTCTGCAGGAGAATGCACCAACCAGGCTTCTATCCCACATAGCTTTCTCCCTTGTCTATTGCAACCTGATTCTTAACATTGCCATGAAACCTCTCCATATAACAAGACGCCCTTACATATTAGTGTCTGCTGGCCTCACCATGTCTGTCACAAGCCATTTGGAAGCCAATGGCAAATCCATATGGCCACATCAGAGATGTATTATGACACACATACACACCACTGCTCTAGGCACACTACTCAGCAGGCACCAACTTACTGGCATGTCTGTTCTAGATCATTTTCATGAAACACAGTCAATCAACGCACTGTCTAGTATACTCATGATAAACAACAGGACATCCAAAGGTTCTCCAGAGACATGTTGTATAGTTGGACTTGACATTTCCATTATATAAGGTAGGAGTTATAAATCTAGTCAAATTTTAATTGAAATATTCTCATGTGTTTTTAAACTTAACAAATATGTGAATTCTTGTTTCCCTTTTCTGTAGCCGATTCACACATGTATATTTATATGCATATATAGAATCCTACCAGGTATCACACGTACATTTTTGTGAGATGGCTGTCTTGGCAGATACAAATTGTGAGAAGAGTTCACTCCTCCTAAATGCTGTTGGAAATGAAAATTCAACCTATAGGAGAGAGTCCTAGTAGAACAACATTATACATTAATTCATGTTCAGTAAAATAAATATTTTGCATTTGTGGATGATACATATTTACTGATGAATTTCGATTGGCATTTATATTGGTACTTTTTAATGTCTGTGAGTTGTGTGTGTGTGTGTGTGTGTGTGTGTGTGTATAGATATAGATATAGATATAGATATACTCTCCAAATTTTCAAAATATGAAATATATGTGTCTAATATACACTCTCTAAATTCATTCATGTTCATGTATGTGGATTTATAATCCACTTTTCACAAGATGATAATCAGAAATATTCATCCACCTTAAATACATATTTGTTTCCTAGTACTGAAAACTAACTTCAGTGAATGGTGCATACAAATCCTAATTATTCTACAGTAACTGACCCAGTCTAACATCAATGCAAGTAGACTCCTATGGGACATGATTTGTAATGTGTCATTCATTTGTATTCGACACTGGTACATTATTGTTTCTTCAGTTTTTGCACATCACAGGATATACATTTCATCCACAATTTCACAAATTAATAAGCATTTGTTTCAACTTTAATCATCTTGCTTCAGAACACATGTATTGTCAGGGTTTCTTGACTGGTCTTTTCATGAGACTTCTTTCCAAACACATTATTTTGAATTTCCATAATCATTTTGAAGCAAAACTCACACACTCTTCATAATAAACCAAAACAATAATATTTCCATTAGATATATACCTGGTTGGAATGAATGATTGTATATCAATATATGATTTCCTTTAATTTTTCAGATATCAGTTAATTCATTATTTAAAGTTCAAAAAAGTTATATTATTTATTCACAGTATGGTCTATTCATGCTTTTTCTCTATGTTCCTAGAAACAAGGTACACCTCTTTGTACCCCCGATTCTCATTTTACACCTTCAATATATTGCTCCCAGAAATGGTGAAAGAAATACTCATGTCACCTCATTATCACAGTAATATTCTGGACAAAAAATGGAAAGGTCACACTTATGATTGTACCAAAGCCTAAATGGAAAGTGAACATGGATTTCTAAAAACATCCATGCCCAGGTTGCCTAATGCTGTCAATTGTCAATCCTATTGGTGACTACATATTTGTTTTTTTCCTAATTTATATATTCAAACTCAACCCTGTTGAAAATGTCTAATTCTATCACTCACTTTATACTTTGCCTGATTTCGTAATGTTTCTATTGATATCTGCTTTTCTACATATTTTCCCCAGTTCAACATAGTGACTGACTCTTCATATGTGCTGACATTTACATTCACTCAACAACCGAAAGTCTATTGCTAAAGAACTTTTGGTCCAAATCCTATACTCACTCGTCTTCCTAAACCTACCGACTATCTTCCTAATCCTACTGAATATCCCTTTTTGACTGGATGTTCTCTTCTAAGTTCAATCATCCAATGTACAAGGTCCTATGCCATTGTATATCGAATTATCTGAGGCATCTTTGCAGAACATCATTCAAAGCTAAGTATCCCAATCAAGGGCAAAACCCTTCTGGGCTTCAAATCATACCTAGATTTCTGTTTTCCTACTTATATTTCACCTCTATATTCTTGTAAATATTGCAGGTTCCCAATACCATTATTCATCACACAGAATCACTCGTAACCCAAATCAAACCTGTTTTTAACCCCAAGTATACACCGTTCCCTCAATCATTTTACAGAAGAGCAGGGACAGAGTGGTTCTTACAATACAGGAAAGTTGGGGACCTTCCACCTGATGAGAATCTCAAATGTCCATGCACAAATGATACCTGGAGAAGTTCTAGGCAGGTATGAAGCACCTGAGAGAGCAAAAGTCATCTTCCATGGCAAACAACCTGGTCAGGATGAAGGGATGTGTCTGAATCTGAATCTCTCTCTTCTTATTGTAGAGAAGATGGACCAAACCAGGCCTGAGTGGAGAGCTGTTCCCGGGTGCCAATGGTTGATATACATTCTAACTTATGAAAGTGTCACAGGAAGTAGGGGCAACCTCCATCTTATGTTACCCTTGGAAGCAACTGTTAGGACAAAGTGGTTGCCAAGGCAGTGACCTCATTCAGTTCCAAAGAATGTGACATACCTCATTTCCTTGGTGATGGAACTCTCTGAACTTGGTATCCAAGAAGCCAGTCACCCAGAGGCAGTCCCAGTCTTAGTCCCAGTGGGCTCACTTGTTTGGATTTACCAAGGACAGAGTCAGTTTTCTTGGTACCTAATGATGTGAGGATGGCCAAATGCCAGGAGAGCTCTGAAGATGGACCTTTCCTGAGAAAACAGGTAGTGGCTAACCACTTTTTCCTGACATCTTCACAGAGTTGGTCAAGGAAACAAGATCTGAGAGAAGACAGGCCATTTCGGGGGAACATAGTATGGCCCACCAGTCAGAGGACACTCCGGATAGTCACAGACCTACTTGGGGGAAGGAGGTGCCTTTGTGGGAGTGGGTGTGGGTTTGTTGTTTTGTCTCATGTTCTGAGAATAGATAGGAAAGGTGGTTTGTTTGGTTTGGAGTGGACAGTTTCTAGTAAGTCATTTGACACGGCGAGTGTTTCTGTGTATCCCACTGTGTCCGTTGTTGTAGACATTCGAAAAGAGAATGCATTAATGAATGTGTCCTGTCTAGTATAAATCATCCCATAATTCATCCTGCCCAATATATGAATGGACTGCAGCTTGTCTTATCAATGTGCAACACCTGCTATCTTTCTACGTTGTTGTTTTCTTCCTGAATTCTGGCCACTCTCCAGAATAGGCTCATGGATTTGTGTACAAAATATGTACCACCTCCAAGCTCTGTGACATGGCCATGTACTGGATAGCTGAAGAGAATGGCGAGCATCTCAGAAAACTCAGATATCAGTGTGACCAGGAAAGTCTCAGTGCAGAAACCCTGCTTCGGGCCTTTTGCTTACTTATTGTTGTGTTGCACTGAATGTCAAGAAGGTCTTTGCCTCAGGCCACCCCTTTGTGAAGCCTGAAGAAAACAGTTTTCAAATGGAAATGAATGGGCCTCACCTGTGGCTCTTTGCTTAATTGCTTTGGAAAGGGATGTGTCTTTATCAGCCTCTTGGGCCTGTGTGTGGCTGTGACTTAGATTCTCAGCACCTGATGGATCTTAGGAATGATCCCATGTGAGCTTCCAAAACCAAAATGGCAAAAAATTTCATTCATTGTGGATGAAGTCTCTTGCCTTCCTCTGTTAGGTTCCTGCACTCCATCAAATGACAATAGGGATTTTTTGGGTCAAATGAGTTTTTCAAAGCCCTGCAGAGGTGCTTGTGTTTTCCCATGACTCTAAATCACCTAAAGAATTGATACCTAAAATCAGTAGGCCTCAAATTGGAGAAACACAGAAGTATTAACCGCAGGCTTATTTGTTCACTCCTGGTTCACAGAAACGGTGTCCAGGCTACCCTGACTTTAGGCAAATGAGGGGCAAACGAGGAGATTTTGGACACTGTCATTGGCTGCGCCCCTCAGGGAAACCTCCAGCCAGAGGTTAAGATGATTGACTATATGGAATAAGATGAGGGCCATGTGGGAGTGTTTTGGTTTTAATTTTGGTCATTTGTGTGGCATTGGAAAAAATGACTGGGTCCACGTGGACTTGAACTCTGGTGTGATTCTCCTTAGAGACTGGGTTTTTGGAACTGAACTCAGAGAAGCATTGCCATGAATTTTGTTGGGATTTTAAGAGGCCACGCATGAAAGTCGCTCTTGGAAACTGAGACTTAGGCCCCGGGTGGATTTCCACAGAGGCCTGGGAATCTCAGCAAGGATATCACATGATTTTATTCTTAAAGAAATGGCAGCCATAGTTGAGAGTCAAAACACACATGGACCTCAGATTGTAGACCTCAATGGGCCTCGCCTAATGTGACCTTTTGTCCACTCTTTGGGAAGCCGTGCCTGTGAGAGTTCTCCAGAGATTCATTGAAATGAGCTTCCTCACCATTTAATGTTTGCTGAATGAACTGAAACCCACAGTGCCTCCAACTTCATGCTTGAAAAATGGCTAGATAAATACCATGAAATTTTTGAAATTCCTATGACCAGGTGGCACTGGAGAAACATTGGATGTCCTGTTGCTGATCATGATTATACCAGACAGTGCCTTGATTTACTGAGTTTCATGAAAATGTTGTAGAACAGAGGATGCCAGTAAGTTGGAGCCTGCTGAGTAGTGGGTCTAGAGCAATGGTGGGGAGGTGTTTGATAAAACATCCGTGGTAGGGCCATGTTTATCTACCATTGGATTCCAATGGCTTGTAACTGACATGGTGAAGCCAGCAGACCCTTTATATGTAAAGGCATCTTGTTATATGGAGAGATTTCAGAGGAAAATTAAGAATCAGGTTGATATGGACAAGGGGGCAATGGGGCAAGCTGTGAGAGATAGGAGCCTAGTTGGTGCATTCTCTTGCAGACCCTGACCCACCACACGTGACAGGACTCCCTCCAGCACTGTGTCCCAGTTTAGCTCCTAGTATTTCGTGAAACAAATACCAAACTCACAGTGCAGCAGCAAAAACACCACAAAAAGTGGAGGAGGACCAAATGGCTTCACAGTCCACACGGGGAGACACTTAGTCCCCAGTGGCCTCAGTTTACCTACAAAGAGAGGATTCAGCACTGCTTCATCTTGTTCATTGGAAAATAAGAAACCATGTCCTCCAGGTCACATAGATGCAGACCCAGCTTTGATGGTCTCACTACAGAGGAAGCCAAATCTCCTGAAAACAACATATATTTCAAGTGTGGAAGCTCAGAGGCAGTTTCTCAAAAAAGATTTTAGGCCAGCAGAGCTCCATGTTTGTGGAGGGTTTACTCTGTCTCTTAGTTTTGGAAACTCTCTACCACCTCCAAGTTTGTGAACTCCTGAGCATTTTCCATTCCAGATATGTATTCACTGATTTTGTAACTCTTCTCCTCTAATGTGTCTTACTTGGGGTGAAGGTAATGTCAAGGCTTTGTTCTGGATGAGAGCGGGAGGATATTTGTGCAGCATATATTTACATACACATTGGATTCATTTTCCAATTTTCCATTCGAAATACTGAATCCCTGACACTAACCCATACCTAGTAGACTCAGACTAATTCATCCTAATATAATGGAGAAAATTAACCCAACACATTAGAAATACAAGTACTTCAGAGGAGACATGTTGTATAGTTGGACTTGACATTTGCATTATATAAGGTAGGAGTTATAAATCTAGTCAAATTTAATTGAAATATTCTCCATGTGTTTTTAAACTTAACAAATATGTGAATTCTTGTTTCCCTTTTCTGTAGCCTATTCACACATGTATATTTATATGCATATATAGAATCCTACCAGGTATCACACGTACATTTTTGTGAGGTGGCTGTCTTGGCAGATACAAATTGTGAGAAGAGTTCACTCCTCCTAATGCTGTGGAAATGAAAATTCAACTATAGGAGAGCGTCCTAGTAGAACAACATTATACATTACCTCATGTTCAGTAAAATAAAATTTTTGCATTTGTGGATGATACATATTTACTGATGAATTTCGATTGGCATTTATATTGGTATTTTTAATGTCTGTGAGTGTTTGTGTTTGTGTGTGTGTGTGTGGTGTGTGTGTATAGATATAGATATAGATATAGATATACCCTCCAAATTTTTCAAATATGAAATATATGCGTCTAATATACACTCTCTAAATTCATTCATGTTCATGTATGTGGATTTATAATCCACTTTTTCACAAGATTATAATCAGAAATATTTATCCACCTGAAATATATATTTGTTTCTAGTACTGAAAACTAACTTCAGTGAATGGTGCATACAAATCCTAATTATTCTACAGTAACTGACCCAGTCTAACATCAATGCAAGTAGACTCCTATGGGACATGATATGTAATTTGTCATTCATTTGTATTCGACACTGGTACATTATTGTTTCTTCAGTTTTTGCACATCACAGGATATACATTTCATCCACAAGTTCACAAATCAATAAGCATTTGTTTCAACTTTCACCACTTCTTGCTCAGAACACATGTATTGTCAGGGATTCTTGACTGGTCTTTTCATGAGACTTCTTTCCAAACACATTATTTGGAATTTCCATAATCATTTTGAAGCAAACTCACACACTCTTCATGATAAACCAAAACACAAATATTTCCATTACATATATACCTGGTTGAATGAATGATTGTATATCAATATACGATTTCCTTTAATTTTTCAGATATCAGTTCAATTCATTATTTAAAGTTCAAAAAAGTTATATTATTTATTCACAGTATGGTCTATTCATGCTTTTTCTCTATGTTCCTAGAACAGGGTACACCTCTTTGTACCCTGATTCTCATTTTACATCTTCAATATATTACTCCCAGAAATGGTGAAAGAAATACTCATGTCACCTCATTATCACAGTAATATTCTGGACCAAAAATAGAAAGGTCACACTTATGATTGTACCAAAGCCTAAATGGAAAGTGAACATGGATTTCTAAAAAATCCATGTCCAGGTTGCCTAATGCTGTCAATTGTCAATCCTATTAGTAACTACATATTTGTTTTTTCCTAATTTATATATTCAAACTCAACCCTGTTGAAAATGTCTAATTCTATCACTCACTTTATACTTTGCCTGATTTCGTAAAGTTTCTATTGATATCTGCTTTTCTACATATTTTCCCCAGTTCAACATAGTGACTAACTCTTCATATGTGCTGACATTTACATTCACTCAACAACCGAAAGTCTATTGCTAAAGAACTTTTGGTCCAAATCCTATACTCACTCTTCTTCTAAACCTACCAACTATCTTAATAATCCTACTGAAATATCCCTTTTTGACTGGATGTGTTCT